>NC_134540.1:69644647-69947677 GCF_050624435.1 Tenrec ecaudatus | reverse complement strand
ACAAACAAACAAACCAACAAGAAAGGAGAGGAGGAAGCAGCCTCCATTAGTGGAAGCTATCAACGGAATTCATGCTAAGGAACGCCCAGAAAATAAAACCAGCTCCTTATTTTGTTTTGTTTTATTGCCCACAGACAAGGCTTCTGAAGACACCAACCACATGCTCTGTTCCTCTCTCTCGGTTGTATTGTCTTTGCATTTTCCTGTGCTTTGAGGGAGCGTTTCCACAGCAGATTAGGTTCCTTTTGGAAATGTCCACGCAACTTGATCAATGGCTGGTTACATCTCTCACGGGCCGCCTCCTTCTGTGTGCTCTGGTTGTTCCGTTTTCAGTACTCTAGTTTCCCCTGACCATATTGACTTTGGAAGCAGACGAGCGGAAAGTCCCAGATCGAACGTCAGACCGACAGTGAGCCAGGGAGCCCACCCAAGAAGTGTGAAGGGATGAAACACAAACCGTGTCAAGGTTAGCCAAAGAGGGACCCCATTGTTTAGCTCAGCCACTAGAAGAGGAGACTCCCGTGGACACCCTTGGAAACACAGACCCCCCTGAAGTGATGCTGGGGTCAGATTGCTAGGCTAATGCCCAGCTCCCCGTCTTTCAGTGCGGGGAGAGCATGTGACACACCCCCTTTACCTAATTCTAAAGTTGGGATAATAAGAGTCACTTAATTTCAAAAGCAGAAATTATGTAATAGACATTCAGCACTTAAAACAGTGCCTGCCTCGTGGCAGAACCTGCCCATCAACGTTTGCAATGAGTAGGAAACCCGGAGCTCTCTCGTAAAAACAAAGGGACAAATCATAGGGGTGACGGCTCTTTGAAGGAATGAAACAGCCCAGGTAAATCACCTAGACTCTTCCAACACCCTACCCAAAGGGACCCAAGGCACGTGTCGACCATTTTTGGAGAGATTACATTGCTGCCCTTCTGAAAGCCCCCTGACCCGCTTTCCGCAGGACCTTGGACGCATTCTCTCCAATGTTGGCGGTGGTGCTTTACTGGAGGCCTGGAGGTAAGCTTTGGAAACAGATAAAAGATGTTTCCAGCTAAGCCTGCTGAATTAAACAGGTCATCAAGATGAGTAATATTGTCTGTTCCAAAGTGAGTTAGGATTATGACATAATAAAGTCAATGCGCTCTCGTGGTCCCACAGGGCCTCCCTGTTGTGTGCCTGCCGGTGGGCACCCAGGCCTGGGCTTGGAACACCAGGACGGAAGGGCACCATCAGGAGCTCTTCCCCGGAAAGACCTGAAGAAACAATCCAGCCTCCATTCCGATTTTAAAGGCTTCTACGGGGAACTCTTACCTGTCGGTCGAGTTGGGAGGATTTCGGTCTGCTTCACATCGAGCTGTCACCCACCCAGGGTGGGTTGCAGTCCTTGATCTTCATCAGCAAGGGCTTCGAGTCCTCCTCCCTGTCAGCCAGCAAGGTTGCGTTGGCTGCATCTCACAGGGTGTTAATGAGCCTTCCTCCAATCCTGATGGTCCCAACATCGTGCAACATAATCAGCAGAGAAATGAGGGAAGCTGCCAAGGATGTCGCCGTGCTTGGCTTCCCAGTCGGCGCTCATGGGAGCAGCAGCTCCAAAGACACGTTAATGGGCCCGGGTGGACCTGCGGCACAAGACCTCTGGACAGTGTTTCAAAGCAAGGGGGCTCCGGTGACCCACACCTCGGTACTGGCAATCACCTCATATAGACGTGGAGTGAGGAAGACCGCAGAAGAATTGATGCGCTTCAATTGTGGTATTGGCAAAGAATGTCGAAGGTACCGTGGTCTGCAAAAAGGACAAACGTATCTGTATCGGATGAAGCACAATCAGAGTGCTCCGTGGAAGCGAGGATGGCAAGACTTTGGCTCAGGTACTTTGGACATGTCATCAGCAGAGACCAGGCCCTTGAAAAGGAGGTCATGCTTTGAAAGGAGCAGGGCAGCAAAAAAGAGGAAGAGCCCCAACAAGATGGACTGACTCAAGGGCAGCAACCGTGGACACTGCAGGGATGGCGCAGGACCTGGCGGTGCGCTAACGTACAGAGCGTCTGCGTGAGTCAGGACCAATCCCACGGCATTTAACACAACAATGTGGGTAAAATATTGAGCAACGCAAAAATTATCAAAAGACGCTGGAGGAAATTTAAAAAAGAATCACTGTACCCAAAAGAATTGGTGGACTTCAGTCCCTTCAGGAACTAGCTATGACCAAGAACTAGTCATGTTGAAGGACGACGTCCAAGCTGTACTAAAGTCATTGGTGAGAACCAGGCTCCAGGAATGGCCAGAATGCCAGTCAGGATGTTTTAGCAAACACGTGTGACCCGGGAAGAGCTCACTGACTTAAGCCAAGACATGTGGACGATAGCTACGGGACCAACTGACTAGATGAGATCTGAAGCACAGAGATTGAACAGAGGTGGACATTATTGAACAAAACCATTCATATCACACGCCAGTAAATTTTTATGAAGATAATTCAAAAGTGGTACACAGAGAGGGAAGGTTCCGAAGAGGAGGAGGAGCCAGGGGCGCCATTGCGATTTCAGATGCCCTGGGCTGAAAGCAGAGGACGTCAGACAGATGTTTACCTGTGTCCCACTGGCTCTGTTGTTTGGTCATGACAAACTGTGGGTAACATCACAGAGAACGGGAATTCCAGGACACTTCAGCGTGCTCATGTGGAAGCGGTGCATGGACCAAGAGGTGGTTGTGGAACAGAACGAGCGCCAACTGCGTGTTCACAGTCAGGAAAGGGGTGGGTCAGGGTCTCATCCTTTCACCACAGTTATTGAGTCTATGTCTCTGAGAGACTGCGCTAGACGATGATGTCGAAGGACACTACATCAAGATTAGAGGAAACATCACAAGGTATAACGCCTTGTGAAATGCAGAAGCCACAGCCTCCCCTACGGAGAGTGAAGAGGACGGAGCACTTCCGGATGAAGATCAAAGGCAGCAGACTGCAGCACGGATTGCACCTCAACATGAAGGAACAAGAATCCTCCCCGTGGGACCCATTGCCCGCGTCATGATCAACAGAAATGACTGACGTTGTCAGAAGACTAGGTCCAGAATCACTGCCCAAGAAATCAAATGATGATGCAGGGCACTGGGCAAACCTTCTCCCCGAGCCCTAGCTAAAGGATCAAAAAGCAAAGTGTCGCTTGGAGGACGGAGGTGGGCCTGACCCAAGCCAAAGTCTTTCCAATCCCCCGCTAAGCATGTGCAAACTGAACAACGATGGAGGGAGACCAGCGAAGAACAGGTGTGTTTGAATCGCAGCAGCGCTGGAGAGCTGAAAGAACAAGCACAGCTGCTAAGGGGACAGTGCCTTCGAAGGGAGGCCTGGGACCCTTCATCCTGCATGTTTCGAACATGCTATCAAGCGGGCCAGTCTTTGGAGAAGGGTGTGAAGCAGAGGGTCCGCCAGAACGAAGGCGACCCTCAGGGAGATGGATGGAGACAGGGGCAGCAACCATGGGTCCAGACAGCAAAGGTGGTAAGGGTGCTTCAGGCCGGTTCACTGCTGCACAGAGGGGTTCCCGGAGTGGGAGCTGACTGATACAATGCTGCCCCCTGCTGCAGAAGAAGGGAAACACCAGGGCAGCTCTTGCAATCCAACGCACTCCTTGCTCTGTGCAGCTCGCTCCCAGCAACCTCGCCCTACAGGACAGAATCTAACCTCCCAGAGGGTTTCTCATACTGTCATCTTTATAACAATCTTTGCAGGAGAAGCCTTCTGGATCCTTGCTCCTGTGCATCTGCCGGTGGGTTTTAACAGACAACCTTTCTGGTTGGCAGTGGACCCCTTATCCCCAGCACCCAAAATAAATAGGTCACTGAGATCATGCAGAGCCCACGGTGAGCTCCTGGGCGTCAGCATCTTGAAGTCCAGCAACACTGACCAGAACTGCTCTTCCCTTTCCCTGACATTAAGCGAATGCCGATTTGCTCAGCTAACTCGGAATGCTTTTCCATGTAATTAATAGTGCTTTCCCTCCCGTGTTACTTTTTCTTGGAATGTCATCACAAACTGAGTGGCTTATAAAAACAGGACAAAAAATTCTTATAGCTTTAGTGACAATTCCCAGACCGTACATTTCACTGGTTCCAACGTGCTAAAAAGAGGTGTACAGTCATCACCACAATGTAGAACCTTGCCTTCATGCTCCTACTCCTGATTAGTGCCGCATTCCCCCCAACCTCTCCTGCCACAATGCCAGGACACAATTAACCTAGTCTCTTTGGAGTTACACATCCTGGATGCCATATAAAGATATAACCACCACCCACAAAATGACAAAATAAAGCACAGAGAGTCCTCAATCCAAAAGAAAGTTCAAAAACAAAAGCAAATTTAGAACCGGTCCAAAGGAACAACAAGTGATAAGCTGTTACATTTTAATCTAACTACACACCACACTGAAGCCATGTTCAAGGGCACTCTGTCCGATAGCAATGCTATTCACAGGACTGGTCAATGGTCACAGGGGATTCTCCGGGGGCTTAATCTACAGTGGGGATGCCACCAATGAATCTGGGGGCTTTCCTCATCATGCACAGCCTCCTGCAAACAGGTGCTCAGAACTTAAGCTCTAACATAGCTACCTCCTCCGGTCTTGGATTTTATTATTTACAATCCTTGGGTCACACAGGCTGTTGTGCTTCTTCCATGTGGATGTAGCTGTCCCCTAATTTAGAATGGTTGCTTGTTTAAGAAATGCCTTAAGACTCTAGACACTATTCTTTCTGATAGCTGGACACCATCAGATTTTCTTCACCGTGCTTTGTTATAACATCCAACTCTTCAATGATCGCTTCATGAGGGCAAGAATCGTAAGAAGTAGGACCATCTCGTAAGAACTAATTCAAGAACAGAAATGTATTGTCTTGGCATTATGGAGGAATTTGAAATCGGGCCGTGGCATGTTGATTTTTTTCCTGGGAACTCTAAGGGGGCATCGTTGTATGTGCCCCTCTGGCTTTGGGGGACAGCCAGTGATCCTTAGCATTCCTCATGCCGTAGAAACATTGCGTTCAGTCTGCCTCCCTCTTCACATGCCCACATTCCCTCTGTGTCTTCTCTTTATTAGGTCACAGCTCACGCTGGCTTAGGACCGATGCTTCTCCAGTGGTGCCTCGTGTTAACGGACACCATCTGCGAAGATCCGCTTTCCAAGCAAAGTCCACTCACAGATACAGACGGAGGGTGAGAGCTCCATGTGTCGTTTTAGGGACATACATTGATCCATACCCCCTGAGAGACATAACTCGTGTGCAGACTGTGAAAGGGCACACTGGAGCCCCTGTCTGAATGACAGCAACAGATAATGCAGCAGTTTCACTCTGGTGAAACTGTGGGGTCTCACCAGAGTGCTCCAGGGAAAGTCTTGTTTCCCTGGTAAATACAGAAATTTTAGAAATGTAGACATTTCTGGTTGATTGACATTTACAAAAATCGTGTTTGCAACCACAAAACAATGATGCTGGTCCCTAAGCAGGGTTTGTTTCTCAAAGCTCGAATGGAGCGATGGCCACCTTGCGACCGGTCTGAGTCTCCTCCCTGGGAGCGTGCTGTGAGAGGTGGGCACGGGAGGGGAGCCCACACGCTTTCTGAAGTATTCTGGAGAGCTGACTTTTGTGGGTCAATCCAGAATGATGTAGACCCACCACAATGAAACCTGGCCTGTGTCCTGGGCAGAAGCATCTCTTTCTGTCCATCAAGCTCCGAGATTTGGGGGTGCTCCTTTACAGTAGACAAACATCTAGTTGTAGAATATTAAGGAAAGTGCTGTATACATTGCATAACTGAATCTTAACGTTTCCCTAAAGTTCTATGACTGTATGTGAACATTTGCCATTTTAACATGCAGATACACAACTGTATAACCCACAGCCCAATTGAGAAAAGAAACCTTTCCATCGCACCACAAAGCTCCCCATGCCCCTGTGCAGTCAGCCTTCCTCTAAGAAGCCTCAGTCCTTCTACTTTCTTCACTATAGATCAGTTTTGCCTTCCCTTGGAGTTCCTAGAAATGGGATCACAGAGTATCTACTGTGGTGTCCAGACTCCGCTCCCTGAAGACAATGCTTCTGAAGTCCCTCCGTGCATCAGTGGCTCGTTCTGTCAGTCGTTCATTATGTGGCTCTGCACAGTCTGTCTTCCGGTTGCACTGCTGAGAGCCATGGGGGGGGGGGGGGCTTCCTGTTGGTGGCTATTACGGAAGGGGCTCGTAGGAAGATTGCTTTACAAGTGTGTTTGCACTTCTCTTGGGTGAATATTCAGAAGCAAGATCAGGGGTCAACAGTTAAGAAACGTTTAACTCTAAGAGGCTGCCCAACTATTTCCCCAAATGGCTGTAGCCTTTTAATCTTCTCGAGCAGGCTATATAATGAGTGAAATATGGAGAATAAGCATTACTATAAATTATTATTTAAGCATTAGGTGAATGGGGTATTCCTGAAGACAACCCACACTTAAAATGAAGATGTTGGATTAAAATACAACCAGCTCGTTATTAAAGTGCAACAAACCAGTATTGAAATACAATGAACTTATAAAAATGTGTAGTCCTCAGGAATCCAAACAAACCGGAAACAAGAACCACTCTGCACTACAAGGAACCAAGAGGTCCCTGGATGATTGGTCCCAGAGGGGATGCAAACAAAGAGCAAACATCAGAGGTCTCGGTGTGTGAGACAGTAGGGAGCACAGAGGAGCCAGCACAAAGGGCTTCCCTCTCCCACAGGTCAGCCTGAGGATTAATATGAGATAATAACCTCTTCCTTCCAGTCTTGTCCTTTCGCCCACACATCATACAACTCAGTAGTTCAATCACCCAGCAAGAGCTGTACAGTCATCACCACAATGAGTTTTAGAACATTTCCTTCTTCCTTGGCATTCTGTAATTTTTAAAAATCATGGCAAAAATATACACAAAACATTCTCCAGTTCAGTAACTTCTACTTGCATAATTCAGTGCCATTGATTCTATTCTTCGTGCGGTGCAACCACTATTGATATCTTTTTCCAAATTATTCCATCACCCTTCACATAAACTCAATGCCCCTGAGCAAAACTTCCTCCTTCACCCAACATAACCAGCGGTCAGTTTGGGATTCTTTTTCCTTCTTTCTTGTAGTTTTCTTGATGTACAATCGCATATTATACACTGCCACACTTAAGTCACTTTTAAAAAGAGTTGCATACACAACATCACAATCAGTTCTCATGCTCCCTTCCCCTTTCACATTCATTGATTGCTCCCCAATTTCCCTCCCCCACCCCCACCCCTGTGCCTGATAAACTTCCATCACTCTATGCATCGACTCCTTCCGTGCTTCATAAACTATAAAAACAAAACAGAAGGAAGGAAAGAAAAATAACATAAAAATAAAAAGTAAGAAAGAAAAGACCACCAGGAATATTTTTCAAAGCCAGGTAAGAAATTTTGGGCAGGGGACAAGCGAGAAATATTTAAGCCTAGAGAAAATTCAGGCTGGGTCAACAGGGAGGTCAACGGACCAATATCATATTGTACCATAGCTCCGTCCAGCATCGTCACGTTTACAACAATCTGTCTGGTAGTAAAGCTGTTTGAGGCCCTCCCCTGTGCCGGAGGGGATCTGCCAGAGGCTTCATCTGAGTAGATACTCTGCAGATGGATTCGGGGCTCCCACTGTCCTCCATTGCCTTCTACTAATTGGGTGTTCACAATTTAATCTGTGATACTTTTCTCTTTATCACATTTGGATTTTGCGATCATCATCTTTGGATCACACAGGCTGGTGTGTTTCTTTGATATGGACTTAGTTGATGCCTCACTTAGATGGCTGCTTGTTTGAATACAAGCCTGTAAGACTCCCAACACTATTCCAGTTGATAGCCGGGCACCACCTGCTTTCTTCACCACACTTTGTTGTTGCGCCCTTCTCTTCAGTGATTTCTTCATGAAGGCGAGTATCGAAGTGGGCCATGTTATAAGAACTAACGATTCTTGGATTGGGGCTAGAATTAAGTGGGAGCCAAGAATCCTGTGAGATAATATTCTCTATGCATAAATCTAGCAAAGTATTTGTATTAAATATATGTGTATATATATAGATAGAGTCCACAAATGGTAAAGAAATTTAAAAATAGACAAAGGGCATTTGAATATGAACTTTTAAAAAAGCGTATACCCCAGTAAGCATTTAAACAATGGTCGGTACCATTGGCTTTCAGGGGGAAAAAGGAAACTAAAACCATCATGAAAGATCCGGATATGTTGACCAGCTGATTAAAGTTTAAAGAACTAAAGGTACCGAGTGTTGATGACCCGGAATGCCCATAGTCTACTGATGAAGGAACTAATTCGTAAACTGGTAAGACTACGTTGGAAGACTGCTGAACTTTATCTTCTAAAAGTAAACATGTACCTGCTCCGTGAGCAGAAATGCCACTCCTAGTTATATACACCCAGGAAAAATGTATATGTCCACCAGGAATGCTCACATCATCTAGATTCATAATAGCCCTACACTGAAAACAATAACACAATGGATAAACAAGCTGTAGGCTACTCATGAATGAAATACTGCACTAGCTATGAAAAAGAACACATTACTGATACACGGGGAATGTTTGGATGACACACGATATAGAGCAAGGAAGCCAGACACAAGAGAGTACTTACTCTGTGCTTTTATTGAAATGATGTTCAAGAACAGGTCAAACTAATCAAGGGTCATAGACTTCACAGCAGTGATTATGTAGGGAAGCAGAGCGATAAGGAGATAGGATGATAAGGTAGAATGGGGATAGCTGACTGGGAAGAGGTGTGAAGGAGCAACTGGAGGGAATAAAAATATTCTCTATCTTAATCCAGAACTAGTTGGCGTATATAGGTGTAAAACTCATCAAATTGTATAACAAAACTGTGTACTTGTTAGTTACAGTAAACCTCAACTTAAAAAATACTTTAAACTATCTATGAACCCATAGACATACCCCACCCTCCAAAACAACAACAACAAAACCTAGAGCAAATTCCAAGGTTGCCAAGAAAGACAGGACTCCCACAGGGACTGGTTGACTCATGCTTTACTCACACACAAAAAGAGACAGGTCAGGGTCAGTTCACATCCTCCATGGCCAGTGAGTTTCACTCCAGCAAAGGGGAGGAAGAATGGAAAGCAAAAAGGACAGATGGGTGACAAGAAAGACCCCCAACTCCCTTCCTGCTAGGGCCTGATCAACTGGCAAAAAAAAAAAATGTCTTGTCTGTAAAAGTAATTAAGTTAATTATATCTGTGGTGCTTACATAATCTCATAATCTCATGTCAACTTGATAAATAGAGTGAAGGGGTAGAGTCTTGCTTGTCCATGGAGCCAAGGCCTGATGGTGCCTCCTGTGGGTGTGGCCTTCATATAAGGAAGGTCTTGGGAACCTCCCCTCTCCTTGTTTCATCTTCCTGTTGATGAGCCACTGTGTGCCATGCTGGTGGCAGCCAGAGCCCTGGAGATGTGCCACCGTCGTTGGATCTACAAGACTTTGCATCCACCAGCCCGTGATCTTCCTGTGTTCTGCATCATTGCATGAGTCTGCGTGAATCTGAAGAAGGCCTATGGACTAGTATCAGACTTATGGACTTGATCTGCACTGGGCTGGAATGTTTGCTTGATGTATAATTACCTCTTGATATAAAACTCCCTCTTACATCTATATGAGTGTCCCTAGATTTGTTTCTCTAGTCAACCCGCCTAACACAATTTCTAATGACCCAAGAGGGAAAATTTAGAAATAACCCTCCCTCCATGCCAATCTTCAAAACCTGAAACTTTGGAATTCAAGAGCCAGTGGAGGGTGGGGCCTGAGCAAGGTGGTGAGCGAGAACTAGGGCACCTTATGCAACAGACACCTCAGTGAAACAAGAGCTAGAAAATGAATCCTACCACCACAAAAAAAAAGAGAGTCCACGGGGACACTTGTCTGCTTCATCCCCACCTCCCTCCTCATACACAAAACACAATATTGATGATGAAATTCAAGCGAGGCCATTCATTCCCTGGTGCATCATAATCACAGATCAGTCCCCAGAGGGTTTGGCATTTGTACACAGTTGGGGTAATCTCCGTCCCAAAATGAATCTACTCAATTCCTCTCTGGATTAAAGACAGGTTCAAAGTGCTGAGAGGAAAATAGCCATGGGTCTAGTGAGAATATATCCCAAGAACTGGGGCAAACGTAATGCTGTCAGCCAACAAAAACGGATAATTTACCAACAACAGATCCTCACCAGAGTTAAAGGGAAGAAAGAAACGGATCCCGGAAGTTCTAAATGCAACAAGGAATATTGTTGCACAAGTGGCGAGTCGAAACAAACATTGTCTGTATAAAATATTCATGGGAATGTCCCTAAGATAAAACTAGCAATCCGGACGGGAGGTGGGTTGAGGTAGATTGGTGTTAGAGATTGGCCCAATTCTGCACTACCCCCTGCATACCCACCCCTTGAGGCTCGAGTGGCAGCATTGGGGCTGCTCTCTAACTTCACCAGCCACAGGGAGAAAGATAAAGCTCTATTCAACTATCTGCACCTGTAAAGATTTTCCACCTTGAAACATCTAAATAGGTTTGAGGGCAGGGGGTTTGTTTTGTGGGTTGTGTCAATCCACTCCTCGCATAAATATTTTACCAAAAACAAAACAACGAAACCCTCTGCCATTGATTGCAACTCATGGCAGCCCTATATTTCCTTTTGGAAAGCAGATAGTCTCATCTTTCTCCCACAAAATGCCTGGTGGGTTTGAATCTCCAACCTTGTGGTTAGCAGTCCAACACTTCCCCAGCAGGGACACCAGGACTCCTTTGGAGATTTGTGAAAAATCTCCCATTGAAAGACAGAGTCTATTTCCCACCTTTTGAAGGTGTAACTTGCTCTGGTCAATAAAATGTAATGGAAATGACCGCATGCTAGCTTCAAGTCAAGATCTCAAAAAGCCTTGCATGTTTTCACACCGTTGAGTCCCTCCTCCCATAAGAACATGCCTGAGCAAGATTTCTGGATGGATGGAAAGACCAAGAGGCAAACAGAAGGCCAGCCAATCAGAGCTGGCCCATCAGTGGCCTGCAGGCCCTTGACTAAGCCAAAATCATCGGGAACAACCAGTGAAGCAATAGATAGGTTCCTTACACAAATGACTGTCAGTGGTTAGCTATTCAGCAATAGCTAACTGAAATAAGAGTCATGACGGGCGACAAATCATTCTAACATCTTTAATTGCATTGTCAGAAGAGTAAATACATTTACTAACGTTAGACTTTAAGTTAAACACATTTTAAACTCATTCAGCTTGTTGAAGTATTAATAATAGTAACGATTAAAAGAAAAGAAGTTGAATATGTTTCAAATTCATAAAGTTAAAAAGAACAATACTACACCTAGGGAGGTTTCACTTATACAAAGATATTCTCTGGGTTCTGCCAGAGCCCAGATAATGTTAACATTTTTTTTCTAGTGTGGGTTTTGATTCTCCCCGCCCCGCCAAAAAATTTTTTGGTTTTATTTGATGTATCTAAGTCTTAAGTTTCTCAATAAAGGGGGAGAAACCCTCCATAAAAGAAGAACAATACTATTTATCAATCAGTCTAAAAGAAGGGGGAAAAAGAAAAATTGAAATCATAAAATAGTGGTGAAAATATATTGGTAATCACAGTATGTCAGGGGAGACCAGCCCCTACAAATACCACAGACCCGTAGGTGCAATTGTGTGGCTATAATATATAAAGATTAAAGTACAGTCATGGAGAATAAAAGCGATAGGAGAGGAAGTAAAATAGAGGAGTCAGACACATTTTATGGTAGCATGCTCACCTCAGCCTGGCTTGGTGGTCCATGTGGGGATCCGGAGACCAGAGGAGGAGGGAGGAGAGAGAGGGAAAGAAGGGGTCACAGAGGAGAGAGAGCTTTATTTCTAACCAAGGATTATATATACTTGGGGGACGTGCAAGCCCTTTGATTACATGTAACCACATATGTCACAGGAAGGGATTGTACCATAGGCACTATAGCAATGGGAGGGGGACGACCTAGGGGGGTATATGCAATAGGAAGAGGAGGGATTAGGGGCCCACATGTGACAAGATGGGGGGATACTAGATTCAGGATGGCAGCCTAACCTTGGATGTCACTGAGTTAGTTGCTTGACTTACTCTGAGCTCTCTAGGGAGCAGGAAGTGAGTCCCACCTGTGGTGGGATAAACAATAGTGCCTGATTGCTCTGGGTGGCTGAATGCCTTCAGGGAGACTACCTCCAAGCATCTGACCTCCCACCATATGCTGGCAAGCAGCCTCTTAGGTTTGGCGTATATTTGGGGGAGACAAAGCTGGAGAGAAGTCTTTTATATCCCACAACAATAAACATAGACAATACTAATGAGTTCAGAGACAGGATTACTCAATTGTCTAGATGAACGCATGCATAGACAAATACACACACTTTAAACCTAAAAATGACCCCCGAGAAAGGAAGGATTGCTGTTGTTACTAGGTGCCATTGAGCTGGTGCACAACAGACTAACCCTTCCCAGGCCTGCCCCATCCGCACCATGATTGCCATATTTGACCGCAGTGTGGTAGCGACTCTTTGGTCAGCCCATCTCATTGAGGATCTTCCTCTTGTTTTCTGACCCTCTTGTTTACCAAGCATGATGTCTTTCTCCAGGGATTGACCCTTGCTGATAACATGCCCAAAGTATGCGAGGTGAGTGCTCACCTGCTTGCTTATAAGCATTTCAGTTGAACGCCTTTCTAGACAGATTTGATCTTCTGGCAGTCCATGGTATGTTCAATATTCTTCACCAACACCTTAATTCAAATACATCAATTCTGTTGTCTTCCTTATTTGTGATCTAGTGTTCCATCGAAAATACCATGGCTTGGTAGTTCAGCGGCTCCCCAAAGGCACATCTGTGCTCTTTAACAAGTCTTTTTAAAAATCCCCTCCCCCAACAGAGAAATGACATCTCTAGAGAATACCAAAAATGGACTTTGGGATCAGGACGTGACACCCCATCAGACTCAACTGGAAAACACTCCTAAAGGCCAACAAATAGTCCTTGAACTAACTATAAGCTTTTCTTTTTTGTTCTTGTTATGTTGTGTTTTTTGTTTTGTTTTGTCTTTGGCTTGTTGTTTTGTTTTCTTTTATTGGTTAGTTTTGCTCTGTCTTGTTTTTGTGCATGTTATTATCTCCTCAGGTCTATCTCCTCAGGTCTAGGCTGGATGAACAATCTGGAGGAGAAAAACAACAGGACCGACATAGGAGAGGGGGAGGTGGGGGGAAAGGAAGTGGTGTTAGCAAACCCAGACAAAGGAACAACAAGTGATCCAAATAGATGGTGAGGAGTGTGTAGGAGGCCCGGTAGTTCTTGATCTCGGTAATGTAACCGAGAAGAATTACTGAAACCCAAATGAAGGCTGAAAATGATAGTGGGACAAGAGGAAAGGAAATAGAGGAAAGAGCTAGGAGACAAAGGGCATGTATAGAGGTCTAAATAAAGGCATGTACATATGTAAATATAGTTATATATGAGAATGGGGAAATAGATCTATATGCATATATTTATAGGTTTAGTATTAAGGTAGCAGATAGACATTCGGCCTCCATTCAAGTACTCCATCAATGCAAGAATACTTTGTTCTATTAAACTGGCATCCCATGATGCTTACCTTCCCAACACGATTTCTGAAAACAAAGCGGATGCATAAGCAAATGTGGTGAAGAAAGCTGATGGTGCCCGTCTATCAAAAGATATAGCACCTGGGATCTTAAAGGCTGGAAAGTAAACAAGTGGCTATCTAGCTGAGAAGCAACAACGCCCACATGGAACCAGCACACCAGCCTGTGTGATCATGAGGTGTCGAAGGGCTGAGGTATCAGGCACCAAAGACCCAAAATCATATCATTGTGAATGAGGGGGAGTGCTGAGTGGAGACCCAACGCCCATCTGTAGGCACATCCCCTTACAGAAGGGTCACAGGGAAGAGAAGAGCCAGTTAGGGTGCAGTGTAGCAACGATGAAACAAAAATTTTCCTCTAGTTTCTAAATGCTTCCTCCCCACCATCATGATCCCAATTCTACCTTACAAATCTGGCTAGACCAGAGTATGTACACTGGTACAGATAGGAACTGGAAACACAGGAAATCCAGGATGGATGATCCCTTCAGGACCAGTGGTGAGAGTGGCAATACCGGGAGCGTGGAGGGAGAGTGGGGTAGAGAGGGGGAACCAATTACAAGGATCGACATATAACCTCCTCCTGGGGGATGGACAACAGAAAAGTGGATGAAGAGAGACGTCGGACAGGGAAAGATATGACAAGATAATAATTTATAAATTATCAAGGACTCATGAGGGAATGGGGAGCTGGGAGGGAGGGGAAAAATGAGGAGCTAATGCCAGGGGCTTATATGGAGAGCAAATGTCTTGAGAATGATGAGGGTAACGAGTGTACAAATGTGCTTTATACAATTGATGTATGTATGGATTGTAATAAGAGTTGTATGAGCCCCCAATAAAACGATTTAAAAAAATAAAATAAAATCCTCCCCACCCCCCACCCCCAAAATCTTCTGTAGCAGATTTTCCCCATCGCAATACATTTGATTTCTTGACTACCGATCCCATGGACTATGGTTGTGGATCCAAGATGAGATCCAATTTTCCTCTGTTTATCATGGTATTGCTTATTGGTTCCATTGTGAGGATTTTTGTTTTCCTTAAATTAAGGTATGATCTACAGTGAAGGCACTAGGCTCGGATTTTCATCAGTAACTGCTTCAAGTCCTCTTAGCTTTTGGCAAGTGACGCTGTGCCATCTGTCTATGGACATCCTGATGTCCTGTTTTTCTTCATTTAGTTCAATTACTTGCTCAGCTGATAGGTTGAATAAATATGGTGAAAGGGTAAAACCCTGGCATACACTTGCCTTAAACCAGGGGTCCTCAAACTTTTTAAACAGGGGGCTAGTTCACTGTCCCTCAGGCCCGTTGAAGGGCCGGACTATAGTTTTAAAAAATAAAAACTATGAACAAATTCCTATGCGCACTGCAGATAACTTATTCTGAAGTGAAATGTCCTCGGCGGGTCACAGTTTGAGGACTCCTGCCTTAAGCCATTAGGTATCCCCTTGCTCTGTTCCAGTGACTGTCTTTCGGTTTATGGGCAGGTTCTGCAGGAGCGCAGTGAGGTGTTCTGGAACCCCCATTCTTTGTGACGTAACCCAGCGTTGTCATGACTCACACAGTTGGGAGCTGTTGCACAGGCAAGAAAACGCAAGCAAACATCTTTCTAGCATTCTCTTCTTCAAGCCAAGACCTACCTGACTCTGGCAAAGGCATCCCTGGTTCTGTGTCCTCTTCTGAGTCTAGCTCGAATTTCTGACAGCTCTCTGTTCACGTGCTACTGCAATTGCTGTTGGACGATCTTCAGCCAGATTTTACTTCAGATGTCTTCTCAGAGAAAACACCAATGCTGGAGGACACTGGTATAATGGAAGGCACCTTCCTCTGAGGCTTGGTAGTGGCCTGATGAGCTGGAGTCACTGCCATGGTCTGAGCAGTGGATAAGACCACGAAGATTGTGGAGGCTCCCTGTCACCAAGCTGGGATGTCAGGTCAGGGACATAAAAATCGAGTCCCTGGAGGAGATCTGTTCTCTGGGACCATCAAGGAATCTGAGATCATTTACTTCTTCCTGGGGATGTCCCTCAAGGATGAGGTTCTGAAGACCAGGCCTGTGCAGAAGAAGACCCACACCGGCCAGCGGGTCAGGTTCAAGGTCTTTGTCATCATCAAGGACTACAATAGCCACATCATCAGCCTGGCCATCAAATGTTCCAAAGAAGTAGTCACCGCCATCCATGAGGCCATCATCCTGTCCAAGCTGTCCATTCTCCCTTGCAGCGAGGCAAGCCCTTCAAGTTCACTGCAAGGCGACCAGTCGCTGTGGCTCTGTGCTGGTGTGTGTTACCCAGCACCCCTGTGACTGCATCGTCTCAGGCCCCCATGCTCAAGCTGCTGCTGCTGATGGTTGGGATCGAGGACTGCTACACCTCGGCCAGGGGCCGCACGGCTAATCTGGGCAACTTCACCAAGGCCACCTTTGATGCCATCGCCAAGACCTACAGCTATCTGACCTCTCATCTCTGGAAAGAGACCGTGGTCACTAAGTTCCACGACCAGGAATTCACTGACCACATCATGAAGACCTACAGTCTCTGCGCAGAAGAACAAGGCTCCAGCTTTGGCCAGTACATAGTCAATTTTATACAGAAAATAATCAAGTGAATTAAGCCTAGAAAAATTGCCTTCATACAATATTAATATTGTTCTATAATTGTGCCATTCTATTGAATCGCCTTTCTTTGACCCAATTTGACAAATTAAAAAAAATTATCATTAAATACTTTTATTGGGAGCTCTTACATCTCTTATCACAATTCACACATTCATTCATTGTGTCAAGCACATTTGTACGTATATTGCCATCATTATTTTCAAAGCATTTTCTTTCTACTTGAGCCCTTGATATCAGCTTCTCATTTCCCCCCTCCCTCCCCCACCTTCCCTCCCTCATGAACCCTTGATAAGTTACAGATTATTATTTTCATATCTTACATCATCCTCTGTCACCCCTCACCCACTTTTCTGTTGCTCGTCACTCTGGGAGGGGGTTATATGTGTTATCAATTCCCCCTTTCTCCTCCTCTCCTCCCCTAATCCTCCTAGTATCTCTAATCTCATTGCTTGCCCTGAGGGAGTTTATCTATCCTGGGTTCCCCATGTTTCAGGCTCTTGTCTATAGCAGTGTACGTGTTCTGGTCTAGTCAGATTGGTAATGTAGAATTGAGGTCATGATAGTGGGAGGTGGGGGAAGCATTAAAGAACTAGAGGAAAGTTGTATGTTTCTCAGTGCTATATTATACCCTGACTGGCTCATCTCTTCCTTGTGACTCTTCTGTAAGGGTCTCATACAGATGTTGTGTTTTGTTGAATCATTTTATTAGGGACTCATACAACTCTTATCACAATCCATACATATATCAATTGTGTAAAGCACATTTGTACATTCATTGCCCTCATTCTCAAAACATTTGCTCTCCACTTAAGCCCCTGGCATCAGGTCCTCATTTTTCCCCTCCCTCCCTGCTTCCCCCTCCCTTATGGGCCCTTGATAATTTATAAATTGTTATTTTGCCATATCTTGCCATGTTCAACGTCTCCCTCACCCACTTTTCTGTTGTCCGTCCCCCAGGGAGGAGATCACATGTAGAGCCTTGTAATCGGTTCCCTCTTTCCAACCCACTCTCCCTCTACTCTCCCAGTATCGCCACTCACACCACTGGTCCTGAAGGTATCATCCACCCTGGATTCCCTGTGTTTCCAGTTCCTATCTATACCCATGTACACTTCAGGAGGGTTTTCCAGTTGAGTCTGGTGAGGCGCCAAGCTCTGGCCCCAAAGTCTACTTTTGGTATTCCCGGGGACTTAGTTGCTCTGTTCCCCTTGCTGTTCTGTTCCACGCCCGTAGTGTTTTGCCTCAGTGTTGTGGGATGAGATCAGGTAGATTCCCACACTGTGTCTCCAGTGTTGTCCCCTGTAGGGTCTAGCCAGATTTTTAAGGTAGAATTGGGGTCATGAGAGTGGGGAGGAGGAAGCATTAAAGAACTAGAGGAAAGTTGTGTCTTTGATCGGTCCTATACTGCACCCTGGCTGGCTTGTCTCTTCCTTGTGACCCTTCTGTAAAGGGATGTACAATTGTCTACAGAAGTCCATACTTTGGGTCTCCACTGCACCTTGTTTATCTTTAAGCTTTTAAGACTGAGATGCTATATCTTTTCGTAGTTAGCATAATCAGCTTTCTTCACCACAACTTATGCACCCATTTCGCCTTCAGCGAGCGTGTCTGGGAAGGTGAGCATTGCATAATACTGGGTTATTAGAACACAGTATTCTTGTGTTAAGGGAGTACTTGAGTAGATGCCCAATGTCCGTCTGCTACCTTAATACTTAACATGTAAATATGTGTACATAGATCTAGTTCCCTATTGTTATATATATACTTACATATGTACATGCTTGTATTTAGACCTCTATAAATGCCCTTTGCCTCCTACTTATTTCCTCTATTTCCTTTCACTTTCCTCTTATCCCACTATTATATTCAGCCTTCATTAAGGTTTCAGTAATTCCTCTCAGCTACATTGCTCATGATCAAGTCCCCCCAGGCATCCTGTTCCCCCCAAACATGTACATCCTCAGCCTTTTAGCTGTGGCTAGGCAGCCTTGTTGAGTGGTTGAAGCACTCAGCCGCTAAGTGAAAGGTGCCTACTGACTCTGTGAGTGAGTTGTTTAATTCCTGCAGGGTGTGTCTTACATCAATCTCTTTTGAGATATTAACGAGTAGGTTGATTCAAGTGAGTGATTAGAGACTGCAGGGGAAGATGCCAAGGAACCAAGGACTAGAATCTGAAGAGTCCAGGGCCTGCCTTCCCCCAGAGCTGGCAGTCAGAGAGCCAGTGCCCTAAATCCAGGCTCCTGGCCTCAACTGTGAGAAAGCACATTTGTTTGTTGAAGTCCTCCACTCGTGTGTTTGTTGAAACTAGTTTGTGTACACAAAATAATTTGTCAGTTTCCATTTTATTTGTCCTTTTTTAACTACTTAGATCGGTGGTGTTTAGGTTTGATGAGTGAGGTGTCTGGGTGTGTTTTATAGCTGTGATCCATCTCTTTTAAACTTTTAAATTATGTCTTTTTCGTGTGGACTAAAACATACAAACACAAGCATACTATCTGTAGTCACAGCGCATTTCATGAACAGTGTCAGTATCCCAGTGAACTTGGTGTGTGGCTCTTTCCTTTGTCTTCTTTTCCAGCCCCCCCGCCCCCCCCCCCCCCCACACACTGTGCTTTCCGCTCTCCCTCCTTCCCAGCCGGCCTTTTGGTAGTCTCAGTCTTGTCCTTTGTGTGAAAATCTCTTTTTCCCTTTATAATAAAGGTGTCATGAAATACTTATTTTTCTAAGATGGGTGTTTGTAGGTCTGTGTTTCATTCTTTATTTCTTCAGGTCTGTACCAAGTAGTGATGGTCTTGAACATTACGGAAGTGTAGAGGTGGGATCCAACTCATCAATCGGTTACAGCCTAATGACGCCTCCGTGGGGAACGTGGCCTCTCCAGCCTTTGTGGTTACCAGGGGTGTGAGGGGAAAGAGGGAAAGGGAAGCATAGGCTGGAAGGTAGACAGGTATGGACTTGGGTGAAGAGGAGGTAAGATTCTACAGGAATAATACCAGAAAGTGGGGGGAGGGCGGGGGGAGGGCAAGCTATTGGGAGGTTTGATAAGCACTTGAGTTGTTAAATAAAAAATTATCTCAACTGTAAACCTCTACCTGATTCACAATAAAAGTTTCAAAAATGTAAGGGTATAAACATTTAAGAAGAAAATCTTGCTACTTTGGTACGGGAAAGAGTTTAGACATAATAACAAAAGCAGACACATAAAAGAAAAAAAGGATAAAATGAACTTCATCAAAATTTAAAACATTTGCTCTATAAGTCAGTGTTAAGGAAATGAAAACACAATCTCTAAACTCAGAGTCTCAGCAAAGTACTGTTTTATTAATTGACAAAAGGTTTTTACACTTCACGGAAGGAGATCCCACATGTTAAAGCCTGTAACTGCACCATAGGGTTTTCCTGACTATAATCTCTATGCCAGCAAATTGCCAGACCCTTTCTCCCATGGTTCCACTGAGTGGGCTTTATCTGCAACCTTCTGCTTACCAGCAGAGTGCAAACCACATGTGCTACCCAAAACCTTAAGGAGGACACACTGTTGGCCAATAAGAAGGTGAAAAACTTGTCCAATATCATTAGTCATTAAGAAAATGCAAATGACCTCACTGAAATGAATTCACTGTCATCAAGTTATTTCTTGACGCATAACAACCCTGCAAGACAGGGTAGACCTGTCCCTGTGGGGTCTACAGTCCCTCTGAGACTGTAACTCTTTACAGGAATAAAAAGCTCCTTTCTCCCAGGGGACAGTTGGTGGTTTTGAACTGCTGACCTTAGGGTTAGCAGCCCAATCTGTAGCCACTACACCATTAGGGTTCCATGAAAATTACATCCACATTAATTACTACAAAATATCTATTGTTATTGTTATGGTGTAATCAAGGAGGGTCCAAATCATAGCAAGCTTACATACAATAGAATAAAATGTTGACCAATCCTGTGCTGTGCTCACAATTGTTGCTATGTTTGAAATCATTATTGCAACCACTTTATCAAACCATCTCCTTAAGGATCTTCCTGATCCACTGACTCTCAACTTTACTAGCATTATGTTCTTCTCCAGCAATTGGTCTCTCCTTAGGA
Source organism: Tenrec ecaudatus (assembly GCF_050624435.1). NCBI lineage: Eukaryota > Metazoa > Chordata > Mammalia > Afrosoricida > Tenrecidae > Tenrec > Tenrec ecaudatus. The sequence continues at coordinate 69,927,251 of NC_134540.1, read as the reverse complement.
CATGTCCAAAGCAAGCAAGAGTGACCTGTTACCTTGTTTCTAAGAGAGCATTCTGGCTGTACTTTTTCCCAGGAAAGATTTGCTTGTTCTTCTGATATACTCATTATTTCTGTCAACACAATTCAAATGTGTTCATTGTTCTTCTTTGGACATTATAGTCCAGCTTTTGCATGCAGATGAGGTGATGGAGACTGTGACTTTCACATTCCTTGACTGGTTGCCATGGGCATTGATTGTTAATCCAAGAAGACGGAAATCCTGGATGCCCAATTTATTTGGTATTTATAATGATACAGGTCACTGGTCCAGTTGTTTTTGTTCTTCTTTGTGTTCAGGTGTAATCCATACTGATGGCTAAGTTCTTTAACCCTCATCTGTAAGTGTTTCAATCTATCTTCCCTTTAGAAATGCAAAGTTGTCACTTGTACATTTCCAGTTATTAATAAGTCTCCCTCCAACCAGATGCCACATTCTTCATTTAGCTCAGATTCTTATATTATCTGTTCAACACAGATGGAACATAAGGCAAACAGAGACAACCCTGCTGCACACCTTTCCTAATTTTTAAGACCAGGTAGCACCCTTCTGTCTGTTCAAATGGCTGCCTTTTGATTCGTGTACAAGTTCCAAAGGAGCACAGTTAAGTATTCTGGCATTCTCAGTCTTTGCACCATTTTCCATGATTTGTTGTGATCCACAGTCAAGTGCTGTTACACAGTTCATAAAGCACAGGCAAACAACACTCTGGTATATTCTGCTCTGCCTTTAGACAAGCTGTATTTGACATGAACAGTATCTCTCAACATACTCTCCTGAATTGAGCTTGAAATTCTGATCATTCCCTATTGATAATATGGCTACAGCCATTTTAATTATCTTCAGCAAGCTTGGTAGCATGATATGAATATTTTAAAATAATTTCTGCAGTCTGTTCAAATACCTTTCTGTGGAATGGGCATAAATATGGATCATTTCCAACCAGAGAATGAAGCAAATAAAGAATATTAATAGTGTATGCTGATGAAATGTGGAGTGACTAGATACATCCTACCTTGATGATGAGAATGCGTATTGTACAAACTTTGAAAATACTTCTTTCATAAGTAAATATACATTTCCTATATAATACAGCTAGTCCATTCCTAGCTATTTTTCTAGAGAATGAAATTTATACACACACAAAACCTGTACACAATGTTTATAGCAATTTTATTCAAAATCGTCAAAACCACCCAATTAAAATGACCTTCAATGGGTGAGTGGACAAAAATACTTTCATCCGTGCATGGAAAACTACTCAGGAAAGAATAAAAGAACATGCTGAATGAGACTTGAAGGTATTATACTTAGGAACAGAAAAACAAAATGTTCGGTATCTTGATTGTGGTTCTGGTTACACAAATATATATATATAGGCCTTAAAACTCACAGAACAATGGAAGGAGGAAGGCAGGATAGAAGGAGGGGGAGAGGAAGGAAGGAGGGAGACCATAGTCAAACATAAACATATGCTCAAAACTACAATAGTGGTTATACAATTAGTACATTTGCCAATATTTATAGGTGGTTGTAAATGAATTTTACTTTATGTAAACTTCAACAAAGTTGTTCCATTTCCTAAGTCAAAAGTGAATTTCTTTACATGACAAGTAAACTCACAAACATCTGAATATAAAATTAAGAGCAAGACATACAAATAAGCTATCCAGAATGAGAGGACCTAACTAAATATAGAACGGAAAGTAAAAAGAAAATACAGTTTGAATTTAATGGCAAAAAGCAGATATACTTTTAGAAGTAACTCATTTAAGCAAAAGTAATTCAAGAAGAAATACAAAACCAGAATAGCTCCTAAAACCAGTCAAAGCAGACACTGTACACATTGCAATCCATTGTTTGGCAGCTGAAGCAACTGAGCAGTCAGGAAATCACAGTCTCTTATTTGAACTGAGTAAATGACAGGAATGCAAGGATTCTCTATCATTTAAAAACATGTGATTGACCATACTGACAGATATGACAATAAAAAGATTATCTACTTGCAAAGAAAACTTATAAGAAAGGCAAACAAGCACATCCCACTATATTCAGCCATTTTTATTGAGCTACATCATAAAACATACACAATGGACAGGTCACATCAACAATGCCTACACTTAGAGAGTGCCGGACAGCTTGCAATTATCTACCCAAGTCTAGACACTCTTGAGTAGTTATAATAAAACATGTAAATATATTAAATGACGGTTTTAATAATTTAAACCTTTAGTGATTTGTTCCAGATCTATTTTTATTCTAACTGTGTTGACTCTCTATATTGTTATATGTCAAATTAAACAGATATTCAGATTACACATAATAAAAAAACTGAGTTCAATTATCCAGTGGTTCTCACATTTCTGGAAAACACAAAATTTAACCCTATAAACTCGCTTAGAGTTTAAATTTAACCCAATAGCTTATAGTGTCATATCTTTCCTTCTCAAATAAATCTATACTCTAAAAAATAATATTGACAAAAAATAATATTGGTGTTTCCCCAACGTAAAACTACAGCTCTTTCTAAGTTTATAGCCTAGCAGTTTTTGTATACAAACATGGCAACTTTTCTTTGGGGAACCGGTGACATAACCAATAGTTTTCCTAGGACTAATTCCTCTTGCTACTCAGCCCTAACTTGTTCTTAATGACCTATGAGTGCACCTATAAGCTGTATTTGACACAATTTGACATGCCATTTTGATGTTCAGTGTAACTAAAATCCTGGACAGCACATGAAAGCAAGCATAAGAATCTGAAAGACGGAGGAAGGCAGATTAGCTAGGGACTGCGGAACCTGAGAAATACAGCAGTGAGTCCTTGGGTAGTTTTTCTGCATCATGAATCCCAGACTAAAGAAGTGCTGAAGAACGCCATGGCCCAGATTTGACAAACAGAAGATGGGGAAAAACAAAACAAGCAATGTCTACTCTCTCTAGCCAAAGGGCCAGTAGAGTCAGTCTAGCTAACTTTAACTAAAGATTAGAGAAAATTATACTCCTATCCCCACCAACAAAGGTTGAATGGAATATCTATCTCCACCCTCACCAGTATGTAACAAAGCTCCTCAACCATCTTACCTTCCCCATTGGAGTTATAGGAGAAAGTATGCCAGGCAGTAACAACAAGAGTACTCTTCTTCCTAGCCCCATAGTGTCAATGGGGAATTTGTGAGAAGACTGGATTTGAAACCACAACCAAAATGAGGCAGGCCTGTCTTTTCCCATGTCAGTGGAGGCCAATAATTAGGACTTTCATAATGTCCCAGTTATAATTAGGCTGCCCCCTGCTGGGCACATGGGAACAGTCATGAGACATATTGTTTTCTCCTGCCAAAGTAGTATCAACAGAGGCCTAGTGGGAATTTTAACTCCCTCTTGCCCAGCAGGATGAAGAGCACGCTCCCCCCTGCTGCCCCCCCCCGCTCCCCCCCACCCAGGGTTAACAGAGGCCAAATGGAAAATCTAGGTTTCACATATTAACTAACAATAATTAAACGGTACTCTCCCCCTTTCTCTAATGGATCAATTTCAGAGGAGGCTTGCTAAACCAGACTTAAATAAATCCAGAGTCTTAGATAATAACCAAAATGTTCAGGTTTCTAATAAAAATCATTCACCATATCAAGACCCATGAAAATCTCAAGACTGTCCCACAGACGGCACAACTGTTTAAATGACCTGAAACGGGCTTTTGAGCACTACTGTAAAAACGCCTCGATGGGCAAATACAAACACGCTTCCAAGATATTTAAAAAGAGACAGTCTCAGCAAAAACCTTAAAGTGTCAGCAAAAGTACAAATAAAAAAGACGATGTAAAAATCAAATGGGTTGGGAAAATATAACCAATAGAGCTCACTGATGTGCTAAACAGCAGAATGGAGGGGGTAGTGTAAAGAAGCAGTGAACATGATGGAGACAGTAAAGTTATTCAATATTAACAAGAGAAAGAAAAATGACACACAAATATGCATATACATATTTAGAGAGACGGAAACTCAGGAGTGTGGAATTATAACAAAATGTCTTAGTTCATGTCACTGAACTCTTGGTGAAGTTGGTGGCTGGGATGTTGACAAAGTATTCAGAGAAATTATGGCTACAAAATCCCCAAATCAGGCAAATGATACTGCAGATTTAAGAGAAATAAACCTCAAGAAATCCACACCAAGACAGGCCACAGACAAACCTCTGATAACTAAAAGCACTGCACTCAAAATCATCACACTCAAAGTTCCAAAGGGAATATATACAAAGACGTCATCTGCCTTTACTTAAAAGACCAAGTGTTTTCACGCTTTCAACAATCTAGTATGCAGTATAAATTCAAATCCACACCTTCAAGTCCATAACTGTCATTTTACGATGGTCTAAAAAAGTCTAGGGCACAAACTACATACAGCTGAGGTAAATCTTTATAAAGAAGCACGTTCTCGGGTGACTTGAAACATCAAAGGGCCCTTCTGTACCCTCCCTTTCTAAGCTGTAGGTCATAACCCTTGGAGTTTAACATTAATCAATAAGCAAGATCTTAAAGACATGGGGTAGAGAAGTAGATCACCCAGACCAAGATTCCTTTGCTTCAAGTGTAAAGCTGCTTGCATGTAAACTTTGTGATGAATTCTGCTTGCTAACATCTATTTTCCCTGGTTATGAGTACACAGTTGAGTAGTTTTCTCAACCAACATACCCTGGGTTCATCCCCAGCTTTTTCATGTCTTTCTGTTCTTGAAGGGCCCCTGGTGGAAGAGTGGGCTATGCACTGAGCTGCTCACTGAAAGGTCTGTGGTTCAAGTCCACCAGCCACTCACTGGACTGCAATAGGTAGTCTGCTTCAATAAAGACATTTAGTCTCAAAAATCTTAGGAAGCAGTCCTACTCTGACTTAGAGAGTAACCAAATCAGGATTTATAGAAAGCAGTTTATAGAAAGCAGTGGGTTTAGGATCGTACTTGGTATGTACATGTACTTAAGACTAAAGGCAAATTCCTTTCCACCACCATTCCTGACCTTGGGCAAACTTACTAGCATTTCTCTAACTCATTATTTATACCCTTGCAATTTATCTAAAAGGGCCCTTGTCTCTTAAATTCCACCCCTGCGCATGATGTGATGACTTGGCCCATTCAAGATGTCTTCTTTTCATCATGGCACATCCTAATTTTCTGTCAAGGACTTGGGAGCTTATATACATGTTAAGGTATTAGAAATCATTTTCCTTTTTTACCTAGGGAAACTCACAATGTCCTGCATTAGAACATTCTGATGTAAAAACCTCTTCAACAGCCTTGCTATGTCATGTGTGTGTGTGTAATTTGTAGGAATTTTACATTTCCGTGTAGCCCTCACACGTACAATGACTGCCTCATAAGTGCTTTGAGCGCACGGCACTTGAGCAGCCATCCTTAGGCAGTATGGGTTCTCTTTGGTTGGCCAAAGGCTGAATGCCCACTGAGGGCTTTTCCAAAGGCCTTGGTTTTCCCCTCAGCATGAGTTTTCAGATGTTGGGACAGGGAAGAACTTTGGCTGAAGGCTTTCCCACATTCTTTGCAGTTATAGGGTTTTTCTCCAGTATGAGTTTTCTGATGTTTAGTGAGAGAAGAGCTCTGGCTGAAAGCTTTCTCGCAGTCTTTACATTTATATGGTTTCTCTCCAGTGTGTGTTCTCTGGTGACGGATTAGTGCCGAGCGGTCACTGAAAGCTTTGGCACAATCGTTACACTTATAGGGCTTCTCCCCTGTGTGGGTTCTCTGGTGCTGCGTTAAAGCTGAGCAGTAACTAAACGCTTTTCCACATTCATGACACTCATAAGGCCGCTCTCCAGTGTGAGTTCTCTGGTGCTGAATAAGGCCTGAGCGGTCACTAAAGGCCTTCCCACATTCGTTACATTTATAAGGTTTCTCTCCGGTATGAATGACCTGATGCTGGGTAAGGAATGTGCTCTGGCTAAACGCCTTCCCACATTCATTGCATTCATAAGGCTTCTCTCCGGTATGAATCCGTTGATGCTGCGTGAGATAAGAACTCTGATTAAAGGCTTTCCCACACTCATTACATTCATAAGGTTTCTCTCCAGTATGGATTATATGGTGTCGAATAAGGGCTGAGCGGTGACTGAAGGCTTTCCCACATTCATGGCATTTGTAAGGTTTCTCTCCAGTATGAATCCGCTGGTGTAGAGTAAGGTGTATGCTCTGGCTAAAGGCTTTACCACAATCATTACATTCATACGGTTTTTCTCCTGTGTGAATTCTATGATGCAAGACAAAAGCTGAGTAGTAACTGAATGCCTTCTCGCACTGATTACACTTCCATGGTTTCTTTCCAACTAAATCTGAATTTTGTGTTAACTTCTTTTCAAGTGAATCACAATTGTGTAGTCTCTCCCCTTGTTGTTGAACAAGTAATGATCTCTGACTAAAAGTCCTTCCATATTCCTCACACTGGTAACTCTTCTCACCAGATTTCTTCTGAGTGACAACTTCTTGTATTGCATGTTTCTCGTGGTTTTCCTGCTGACTCTCTAAAGAATCCTTACATTCGCTGGAACCTTCCTTTGGAAATCTTTCTGTTAGCACCCCAGGGGCTGAACTCTCTTCAAAAAATCCATGCTCGGGAGTCAGCTCCTTGCTTTGCGGCCTTGTTACCCTCTCTGCAAGAAACAAAAATACATATATACTATTTCTTGTATTGAGAGAACGCTAACGGCTGCATTGGGAAAATAATAAAAGAAAAAATAATACTTGTATGGCACACACTAAAAAAGAGGCTCACCATCTTGAGAGAAGATGAAAAAAGAAAGCTGAGTGAAAAAACTACAGTTGGATGAAATAAAAAAGTAAGCGGGTAATCAGTATCTCTGGAGCCACAAGAATAGGGCATTTTAACAAGTAATAGAGGGAAAGGTTGAGTAGAGGTGGTGTGGGGAATAGCAGGTTTAAAACACAGGGTCTTGGGAGGCTAGATTGGGATCAGAGGAAGGTGGTCTCCCAGGGACTGCCCACTGTGACCACCTCCTCAGAGCCATCACCCCAGACCTTCAGAATCACCATCTTCACTTGATATTCTTGTCGTCAGTCCAATGTGTCCCAAAGCTGCCAAGAGCCTTCTCAAACCATCCCTCCAAGCACACTGCACAGGAACCTCTACTCCCTGCACCATCTTTACTAAGATGCACATTCTGGACGTGATCATTCAAAGTGGTCCGTATTTGCCAATTCAAATCCTCACAGAGTTTAGTAAGTGGGAAGCATGCCATCTCTGAGCCCAACCATGGCAAACCAGAAGGAGTGAAGTACGTTAGAAGCGCTCTTCCTCCCCTAGAGAACAGTGTGCATGGGGACAAAGTAAAGACCCGGAATTCTGATTCAGCCCCACCTTGTCAGGGTACCCCCTCCATAATCCTGATCCTCCTAGAAAGAGTTTTGGGGGGGAAAATCACTGCTAAAAATGTTTACATACTTTCAGGCTTGCATGGTCTTTAGTGCTCATTCAAAGCGTAAGCCTGCATGAAACAAATCAAAACAATACAATCTTCTCAACGAAATTATAATGTCCAACCCACTGGACAAAGACTGCGTCTTAAAGTATGAGTAGGTAGAAATAGGCAAAGGGGAAAAGGGATTTCCAGTTCAGGAGGGTGGAAGAATCAAAGTCCCACATGTTCCTGTAAAAGCATGGTTAGTGGTGGACGCTCGGGGAATTGTCCATCTGGTGTTAAGAAGAGTTCATGTTACAGACAGGCTGAGGCTGGAAAAGAATGCAGAACTGACAGAGTAAGTGTCAAAAATCACTGCAGGAATCTAGCATTTCCTCAATCATGATATAAGGAAAACAATAAGCAAAGTACTATTAGTTGATTGTCTGCAGCAATAATTCAGTCTGACAAAAGCAGTGACGTCAAATTGATGACATTTTTCAAAGAAAAAGTTGCCAGGACTTAATCAATAGCCATCATTTGTTTGGCATATATCCAGATATTGTTCTAAACGTTTTTCTTATATGATTTCATTTAATCCTTATAATAGAGTCTATGAATGTTACGATTATCTTCATTTTACCGTTGGGAAATTTGAGGTACGGAGAGCCTAAATCACTTGTTAAAGGTCGCAGAGCGTGACTGTCCGAGGTTAGCCTGAAGTGCAGGAAGGCCGGTTCCAGAGTCTGCTCTCTCACTATGCAGTCTGTCTCTTAAACAGAGACACAAAGGAGAGCTCAGAGATAACTTGTAGTTAGCAGAAAGCATAACAACAAAGAAATAAAAATGTGAATAAAGTCTGGTTTACAGCCTTGTTGATGAGCAAGTTATTAACAAGCATTAAAATGTTGATTTCATTTCACATTAGTTGGGAAATAAAATGGGTCTGAAAGGGTGAGATCTGCTTTCTATGACACCAGGTTATGACTTTATAACAGCCACTGGAGCTGGAATGTGGCACAGGGGAGACAGACTTTCAACTTTTCCATGGCTCTAGTGAACTCTGCAAGGCTCCTCCACCAGCACCTCAAAGACACTTTTCCCAAAGACCATCTGGGTCCTGGTTTCCCTGTTGAGCAACCCTCACTCACCTGGGCTGGGTGCCTCGGGGACGTCTCGCTCCAATTCTCCCTTTCGTTCCAACTGAGAAATTACATCAGGTTTAGAAATTGGAAGCCCTGCTCATGGAGACAGAAAAAGGTGCCAGTAAAGAACTCAATGTTGGTTGCTAGGTCTTTCTCAAAGAGAAAAATATTTGGACTGAGATGTTAGTTTCTTTTTCTAGAAGGTAGGAAGATTGATAGGGGCTTACGTCAAGTTCAGAACAATTAAATGGCCTGTTCTTACCTCTGCCCATTGAAAAAATAAGTACTTATTTTCACCAGAGCTATTTTTGATAGAACTTTGTCTCAATATCCTTGGCCAGGAAGTAAAGAAAGATGATACAGTTTAGCTCCGACCAGTAAGATTAAAAAAAAAAAAGTGTTGATTTTTAACTCTAAGAATATTAAAATTGTGTCTAGAAACAAAAATCTGAAACTGCCTGTTTGGGGTATTGTGGGGATTAAAGACCTTCATAGCTAAGGTCCTCAGAGATCCTAGAAACTGGGGAAGCACCGGTGCCACATTGGATAAATGCATAGGGAGAGCCATCCTTACCCAACAAGACCAGATTCCTATGCTGCTCAGGCACTTCCCTCTGAGAAGGGCTCAGCTGTTCCCACTGTGTGAGAGCGTCAGCCATACCCCTGATCATCAATGATTCCTGAAAGACCAAAGATGTAAGTGCTCACACCAAGGGGCCTTCTTTCCAGAGGCCTTTGGCAAACTAAAAATGACAGCATGCAGGAAGATGGAAAGTTATACAAAATGATCTTGACTAGCTCGTCTAACACTAAGAATCTCTACTGCACTGATAATACATAAACCCGTTCTTTGCCTCCATACATCAGAGCCGAGTGTTACCTGAAAGCAGGGAGGAAAAGTACCCTCAATGTAAAAACTGAAGATACAAAGTTATTAGTTTAAATATCAATAAATTCAACCATGGAACTAAAGAAAGCCTAGCAACTTAGATGTAGGAGAAAGAAGAAAATACAATTATGAAATAAGTATTCTATTACTAACCCAAATATTTCAATTGAAACCCATCCCAAGGGGCCTCAAAAGAAAGGCCGGGCCATTCTGTTTCTGAAAGGTCTCCGCCTTGAGTGGCCACACCTGGGGTCATCCGGAGTTGGAATCGGCTCAATAGCAGGTGGTTTCGTTTTTTGCGTTTTGTTATAAAACAAAGGGATTGAAGAAATGTGAAATACTTCTCTCTCTCCTTTTATCCTTGGAGAATACAACCAGTTTGATATGTATTAAAAACTAAGATTTGCTGCACAGAGCACTAACTACAGATTTGTGTGAGTACCTCAAGCCCAAATGATTACAAACGTTGTCACAATGGCACCAACTCCAAGTCATCATACACAATTCGTCCTTCGCTCTCTGCTTCTTTCCAGTTGCTCCAATGTGGGCCACTGTCGCTGCCGCCCTTTTTAACACACCTTTTCCTCCTGCTCCATCCTTTCAGGTATTTGGATCCTGTTCAGCTTTCAGCTCTTAACCTGGGTGTTATTTCCTCAGAGAAACTTTCCCTGACTCTCTTCATGGTAGCACCATGTGCCTTCCCTCCTCTTGAGCTAGACACACCTGGAGAGGACTCGGTAATTAACATAAGTCTGCACCAATAAGTCAGCGGAGACCAGGTCTGTTTGGCTCACCAAAGCAGCCCCAGTGCCTGGCACAACAGGAATGGTGTAAATATTTGTTGAATATTTGAATGAAGGATAAATGAACAGGAATTCATAGAAACACATTTAATGAGGTTTTCTATAAAAGGCAGCATGGGAACAGAGGTGGAGAGGTAAACAAACGTAAGTGTTTATCAAATACTGTAGGTATTGCAAGACTTTTGGCTCTAGCCTAACCAAGATCTGGATGATAGGCACAGGATTTAGTTTTGCTATAAAATGTAGGTAGAGAAAATAGGGAAGGTGATATTCCATTGACTCTGTTTACTGCTGATAGGGCAAATGCCTGATATGTTTTCCAATTCTATACAACTATAGTTTAATCAGAAACCGAAAAATAGGTTATGGGTTGCAGTAAATTACTCGGTTGTATCCCTCTTTGAAACACCACTTTGGGCATATTCCCCTGAGTGTACATATGAATACAATGTTCATTTTATTTACATTCAGCATCCACAGTTCAAGACCAAGCCCTCCCCAAACTGCTAAAAACAATGCATACAATAAAAGAGAAGCTACTAGAACTGAGTATTTTGAAAATCCCTTCCCTAAAGTAATACTTGAAGTATATCAATACCCTTTTAATTTAAGCTTATTGTCCTTTAAGGCCCCATGTCTCAGGAGTTATCAGCAGAAGCAATGTGCACTTGTGCCATCTTCTTCTTTAATAAGCAATGCTAACTGTAGCAGATTAACGGGGGCCTTCCATGCAACAGAAACTCCCTGAGAAAACCCCCACCATCAAACTCATCTCCGGAGCTGCTGCTTAGGTGAGTGTGCCAGCGCTTGATGCCCCTGGCAGAGCAAGCGCACACTGTCCAGCTGCTGCTACTGCCCTTTGCTCACCTCTTCCCTCTGAAAGGGATACATTAGAGCCAAGACTGACTTTCTCTCCCATCGTTTTACAAGCATCAACTGTACCTCTACACTGGAAGGCCATGTGCAAAATAGACAAGGAACCCTAGCACCTTTACCATAGGGTCTCCCTTCCATGCGCAAGGCCAGCTCCGACTGAAGCATCTTGACCAATCTTCTCTCTCCAATTAGTGACAGCATGTTTTATCTGAATGAGCCTCTGAAAATCTTCCTGGGCCTGTTTGCCTCTGAAATCCGGTCCAATATAGATTTTTCTTGTGGTCTGGCCACAACATACCCAAGATTGCCTTACCACACTCCAGTTTGCCCCCAAGTCACACACACACACACACACACACACACACACACACACACACTTTGAAGACTTCTACTCTCTCATCACTTGAAAACTTTTTTGCCAAAGTTGTACCCTCTTGGAATATTAGTTTATTCTACTTTCAAACTAAACACTCTATCTTGTTTCTCAAAGTATTGCTATTCTCCTCCCTGGCCCTTTGTCATTCCTGCATTTTTAAAGGTGCGTCCTATGTATATCTCATTTCCTCAGTAAACTCTAGGAGGTAGGTGTAACCGCCTTCATTATTTTGCCTTTAACACAAGGCCAACTAGAGTCCTGCACAGACAGTGAGTGCTCGCACACTAAATAGGTCGAGAAGAGACGAAGATAAAAGAGAAAGGGCTTTCAAGCCGAGAGCATTTCCTGTGAGGTTCTTCTTGCATCAGATTATCAAGGTGAAACCCGTCTTCTGCCAGGACTGAGAAACCCCCTAAAAATGGAAGAAACACACCAATATTCTAAGAACAACAACAATAATTTTCAAAAATCGAAACCTACCTGGGAAGCAGGGATCAGCAGATTAGTGGTCATGCCAATTCCTTTTGTGTTTCCAGTACTGGGAAGGTCTGAGTCCTCAGCTGGTGACCTAGCAGTGCAGATAGGAGCCATGAACATTACCGTTGACTTGTGGTAACCACGGAAACCACCAGACACCAGCTACTTGTTGCCAGAGAAGGGTCAACACAGTGAACCCAGGGATAATCCTCAACATCCCAGAAACAAGAAAAAAGTGATAATAATTCTGCTTTAGGTACCTCTTCTGCCTGTAAATGCCAGGAAAACTGCTATGAGAATCCGGGCACATAATTATACATACATTTCTCTCTCACTCAAAATAATACTGTCTTGTCAACCTGTGCCTCACGTTTGATTCATTCCTGTTCGACTCCAGGCTCATGGGATAAATCAGACAGTTAATGTGTGCCATAGAAGTCTATTCCAACATATAGGGACCCTGTAGAACAGAGTAACATTGCCTCCCGGGGCTGCTAAGCCTGGATGGGGATCCTTACAGGAACAGACTGTCCGGTCCTTTCTCCTGAAGAGTGGGTTCAAACTAATGACCTATTGGGTAGTAGCGGAGAGCTTAACTCTTGCACAACCAGTACTCCTGATCTAAAACTAAGCTAGTTAAATTATTTTTGAGAATGGTCTTTCCAGACATAACCTGGACTTTTTCAGAAAATGATGTCTTGTAGGGAAAAAATAAGATTCTAAACAAATCATAGGACTTGTCGAAACCTTGCTTTCACCATCTGCCAAATGGGTATAACATTCTCCTTTCTACTGCTTTGTGCGGGATAAGCAGAGGGGAAAAAAATCACTATTATTAAAAGCTAACTTGTCTGATCTATTGAGCTTGTGGGACAAGGGCAGCATCTAAAAACAAACCCATTTCTATGGAGTCCACTGGAATTCATGTGGATCCTGTGCGTTACGGGGTGGAATTGAGCCTCATGGGATGTTTCTTGGCTATTTCCTTTCTGCTAGCAGATAACCAGGCCTTTCTTACGCAGCATAGCTGGGAGCTTTGAACCACCAACCGTCCAGTTATAGTAGACAAGCACAGTTTGCACCACCCAGGGGCCACCGAGAGGAGGCATACAGCAGCCTACAGTCCAGCAGGGCTAGCAGGACGGCGGTCTCTCCCTCAACACCCCAGCATGGCTATCTGGTAGGAGGGGGGCTCTCTCATCGGGCTATGTGCACATCTCCTTTCTGAGCCTGCCCAGCCCGAGAGCAACCTTTCTTCTGTTCTGTTCTTTCTCTCCAGGTGGCACCCTCCGAATCCTCACCTCGGCCCCCAGCTCCGTGCTGACCCCTCCTCCTGCCCGCACAGGATCAACGCGCGCGCGGGTGAAAAAGACACAAGGGTCGCGCTCGCGGGAGGGGGAGGGGAGTGGAGGGTCCCACCGCTCGGATAGGTCCAGAGGCCGGGGAACGCGGCCCGCGACCCTCGCTGGGTAGCCCGGCGACCCCCACCCGGCGACCCTCCCACTGCCAGACTCAGAAGGACAGCCCCCTCTACTCCGGGTCCCACCTCACGCCCCACATGGAGGAAGCTCGGACCAGGCGACAACGGCATCTAAGCAGCAGCTGGGCCAAGTCGCGCCAGCCTGACCGCGATGCTGAACTACAACTCCCAGAATCCTCCTCGGGACGCGGCTTGCGTCCCCGGACGCCACTTCCCAGAGGACCCCGCGACTCGCCTGCAGACTGCTTTCTGTGCGGTTGCTGGTGCGCTGCTTCGCGCCCCGGGACCGGGCCTCCGGGAGCGTTGGGTGGCCCAGAGCTCTTATCCACCGATAGCTCTCAAAGGTCCGCCCCGCCCTCGTGGTGACTCTGGGCTCCGGCCCTGGGGGACGTTCCCGGCCGGGTCAGACCTCGCCCAGCTCCAGACAATCGCTCCTTGGCTACTGTAACCTTCAAAGGGCCCCGCCCATCACTGACCCACTTACCTCCTCTCCTGAGCCTTTCCCAGCGGAGCCGCCTGCATCACAAAGAATGCATTGCTCCCGATCTTGGGAAGATTTTGTTTTTATTTGAGGCTTCTAATTGATACACTATATAAGCATTCATCACACTGCCCCATGCCCACCTCTACCGTGCCTCCCAGATATATTGGCCTATTGTGACGGGGACAGGGGTCACCTGAGTTTACTTCAAGTAACCCAGACTGGGCCTAGGAATTAGGAAAACTGGAATCTCAATCCTTGCCTCACTGCAATCCAGAAAGAGTCATGCTTCCGAGAAGAACCAATACCTGGTACAGCTGACCTCAAGGAGACCGGAACTTGTAGGACTAACTCAGGCTGCCAGTGAGCTCTAGGCTAGTGTGTGTTCTCGCTTAGCTTCTGATAACCCAGTGGCAATGCTCTTTTCAGGTAAACTGGCCCTGAAAGAAAAGCCCTATTGGCCTGCCCTAAGCACATCCCTGTTTGGGGATAAGTCACTGTGTCTGTTTGTCCTTGCTTGCTGTCAGAGAATTCCCAGCTTTTAGCTAGGCATCACGTTTCCAAAGTAAAGATAACATTTCTCATCACACCTGTCTTTACTGGGAGAGGGGGAGGGGAGAAGGAGAAGAGAACCAAAAGGATGGAAGCCTTCCTCTGGTCCATTCCCTCATGCTGGTTGGAACAGAGACATAATAACAAGTCGTCATGGACCAATTAGAACAGGTTAACAGCCTAGGGATGCCAAATCAGCAATATTGAGGAACTGAGCCCTGAGCAAGCAGATAAAAGGGAGATTGATAAGCTTCTATCTTGCATGAGCCACTATTACTTTGGGTCTGGGCTACACGCATAGCCACTCTCGATTCCTAGCTGTTCTATTGATTGGCTGCGTTTGGTCCAATTGGCTAGGGCTGGGGGGAGGGGCCTGCCATCGCAAAAAGTAGATGGAGGGCGTCTCTTTGCCCTTCTGCCAGCAGGAGTATGGGACGGACGGTTTCCTTCAGAAGATGTTGTTAATGGAACATACCACCAGCGAATCCATCTGGAACACCAACACAGACCTTTCTTCCTCTCCCTAACCCTTCCCATCACAGAAATCCCTTCTCTCCTCTCTGTCCTCATCTCACTTGATAAACAGGATCCTCCCTCTTCCTGGAAACACTTTGTGCTTTTCCCACTTTCTGCTTGATCGATCATTCCTCCTGAGTCTCCTTGGGTAGTTCCTCCCCTCCTCTCCGCCTCCAAACCAGTGGCTCTCAAATATTAGTCTGATCAGAATCAACTGGAGGGCTTGTTACAACTACAATCTCTGTTCAGGAGGTCTAGCCTAGAGCGGAGATTCTGAATCTCTAGTTAGTTCTCAGGTGATGTTGAAACTCCTGATCTGTGAGCCAACTAAATATTAAAATGCCCAGGGCTCAATCCTGGCACATCTCTCCTTTGTCTTTCAACAATCACTCCCTAGGTAATCTCATTGATCCAAACGTAGTCAACTCCCAATTTATATCTCCACCCTGGATCTCAAACTTGGCCTCTTAGACTTGCCTAAACAGTCAACTCCTTGAACTCTCTACTTGGATGGTTAATAAATAACGCTAATAAGGAGTAATCCTCATTACCCATTGCTACACCTCCTCCAGCAAGTTTTCTTATCTCAGTAAATGGCGATTACATCCTTCTGGAGCAGCGGTTCTCAACCTGTGGGTCTCAACCCCTTTGGAGGTTGAATGACCCTTTCACAGGGGTCGCCTGATTCATAACAGTAGCAAAATGGCAGTTATGAAGTAGCAACGAAAATAATTTTATGGTTGGGGGGGGGTCACCACAACACGAGGAACTGTATGAAAGGGTTGTGGCATTAGGAAGGTTGAGAACCCACTGCTCTAGTGCTTCATTTCAAAAACCTTGGAATCATTCTTCTGTTTATCTCACACCCTGTATCTAACAGTACATCCTGTTGCCTATACCTTCAAAATATATCCAATATTTGATGACTTACCACCTCCATTGCTATCATTCTGGTCCAAGCCTCCATCTTTTGCCTGGATCCATGCAATGCCTCGATTGATCCTTCTACACTTCCTGCCCGTTTTATTCTCAACCCAGTGACTCCCCGTCTCATGCAGGATAAAAGCCAAAGCACTTCCAATGGTACACAAAACCAAAGAACACGAACCTATTGCTACTGAGTCCATTTGGAGCCATGGCGTGTTATCCAGTAGAACCGAGCCCTGGGGGGTTGTTTTTGACTCTCATTTATACAGAGGCAAATCATCAGGCCTCTCTTCTGTGGTGCCACTTGGTGAGTGTGAACTGTCAGCCTGTAGGTTACGTGTTGTAGGTCCAATCAATCTTGACTCTTAGGATTCCCGTGTGAAGAGTAGAATTGCACCATAGGGTTTTCTAGAGTGTAATCTTCTCATTGTCCTACGGAGCCCTGGTGGCATAGTGGTTAAGCGTTGTACAGCTAAAGTGCGAAACCACCAGCCACTCCTTGGAAGAAAGACGGGGCTGTCTACTCCCATAAAGAGTTGCCGTCTCTGAGCAGAGTGTTTGAGGGCCTGTCTTATAGAGGCACCAGAGGAGCTGGTCCTCTTTCTGCGCTCAGCGTAGCCATGGCTCGTGGTTCCAAGAAGCATCTTAATCGCATAGCTGCTCCAAAGCTTTAGATGCTGGACAAACTGTCGCGTTTCCTCCTCGTCTACCCACTGGTCCCTATGAGCTGAGAGAATGCCTCCTGCTGACTATCCATCTTTTAAAGAAATAGACTTAAGTATTCTCTGACTGGAGACGAAGTTAAGAAATATCCCTGGATCCAAAACCAGGCGATTGGAGAATCAGGAACATCTTTCTCCCCACCCCGTCACATACTGGGAGGGTGCCCTGGTGCATCTCAGGGTGCCATTGGCATAGCCGACCCCGTCCCCATCACTGCAGAGTCCATGGGGGGTGGAGAGCATAGTGGTGGTGGGGTCACCTGCCTCTCACCACCTTTCCTGGGTGTGGACCGGTGAATTTCTAATCTGCACTGGCCCCACAATCGAAATGGAGTTGTTGGGTAAGTGTTGCACTCTAACTGTGAAGTCGATGGTTCAAACCCAGCAGCTGCTCCATGGGAAATAAATCAGGCTCTCTGATTCAGTGAATCTTTATAGTTCCAGAAAGCCTATGTAAGGCCATTCTGAGTTGGAATTGACTCAATAGCAGTGGGTTTTTTGAATACTACTTCAGCAATAGAAACAGCCTGGTACTGGTGTGACAAATAGACAAATATAATAAGGATTCCAGAAAGAAACACATATTTTCATGAAATCAACTGTTTTTTTAATGAGGTTTAGTCCTTTCGATAAGGAAAAAAGAGTCTTCAGTAAATGGTGCTGGGAAAACGGAATTTACAAGTATAGAAACATGACACAGAATCCATGCCTCATACCACACACACAAATAAACAAATTCAAAATGGGTCAAGATCCTACATGTACAAACTAAAACCATAAAATTATTAGAAACACAGGCAGGGACAACACTAATAGACCCAGTGTTTAGCAACAGATTAATATAATAAGAAAAGCACAACATGCAAGAAACAAAAACATATAAATGAGAACTCATAAAAATTAGCACCTTTTGTTTATCAAGATATATGTATATCAGAAAGACAAGCTTCTGATTAGGAGAATATATTCAGAAGCCATATATCTGACAGGAATTGAATAGCCAAAATACTTATCAAACTTTG
Organism: Tenrec ecaudatus; assembly: GCF_050624435.1. NCBI lineage: Eukaryota > Metazoa > Chordata > Mammalia > Afrosoricida > Tenrecidae > Tenrec > Tenrec ecaudatus. The sequence goes on along the minus strand of NC_134540.1, from coordinate 69,909,529 downwards.
ACAACCGAATAACAAAAAGACAAATAGCCTCATATTAAACAGGCAAAGGACATGCGTAGACATCTCATCAAAGAGGACATTCAAATAGGCAACAAATACATGAAAAGTTGTTCAGTCATTAGTCATCAGATTATCATTAGCCACGAAATAAAAACCACCATGAGATACCACCTCATTCTCACTAAGATTTAAAAACCACAGCAAACAATGATGAAAAGTCACAGGAAAATAGCAAATGTTGCATGAGCGTGAGGAAATCTCAACCCTTACCATTGCCGATAAGAATGCCAACTGGCACTTCCAGGGTGGAAAGAGTGTGGTGGTATCCCCTCAGAAAAGAGGACTGCCACCTGACGCGGCAATTCCATTCTCTGCTCGGAAGCAGCGACTGAAAGAGACTGTCCACCAGTGCTATCGCAGCGCCAGTCACAATTGCCAAGGGAGGGGGGCGCAGAATGGGGTGCATGTGGACAAGGTAACACTACCCAGCCAGTTGGAGGAGCAACCAAGTCTTGGTGTCTACAATGGATGGAGCGTGAAGATAGTCTATGGCACAAATTAAGTCAATCACAAAAGAACAAATATTGGTGACCTCACTTCTATAAAAAGACAAGAAAAAGCATCTATTGAGAGGTCAAAGTTTATTAGTGGCTACCAGGGATGAGGAAGGTGGATTAACCAGTGACAGAAAAATCACAGTTTACTATCAGGATTGGATAGCCCATTGTTGTAATTACTGCCTAGAAGTTGTATGCCTGTCCATTTTTGAATTGTAAAACAAATGAAATTAATAAGTGTAATGTCACGGGAATAAAAGACAAACGTGGTCAAAAGGAGGGAGAAGGAGGAGGATAAAGCAATCAAACGATACATGGCATTGGGGAAAAGTGCTCCAAGAAGCTCCTGAAAGTGTTGAGAGGTCACATGGCTTACTGTGCCTGACTCAAGCCATGGTATTTTCAATCTCCTCATGTACACATGAAAGCACTTCACATGTACATGGCTCAGGAGAGGATGTGATATTCAGTTATGGACAGCCAGCCACTCTGCTGTGCAGGATGGAATCCGATGTCCTGTTATTTAAGATGACTATTGGGTGGGTGAGGCTTTTTACTTCCAGAAAGACTTGCAATCTCGGAAACCCACGGGGGCAGTTCTACCCTGTCCCACAGGGTTTATGCTATAAGCCAGAATTGACTCGATGGCAGTGAGCATTGGGTAGGAATCTGCAGTCTGTGCCAGTTAGCATTATCCAATGTTTATTGTCAGCATTTTAATTTTAATATTGCAAATGGCTTTATCCCGAAGCTTGATAAAATGATCAGATAAATTGAATGGCGGATCCTAGGATATTCTGTCATTTGTCTCTTCTGAGGACTTGGGACAGGTCTTATATGTATTTATGTTGGGAAGGAAGTCACTTCCTAATTACATGGTTCCACTGCCAGAACCAGAGGCAGGTTCTACAGGCTGGGCAGCATACCAGAGGGCAGATCCTTCATCATTATGGGGATTGATTTTTTTATGTGTGGATTCTGCTACGGGGCTGCACCATCATTCCATGGATTCTGTCTGAAGTCCCTGATTTCAGCTTGCTAACAGAATAAAAGGAGAAGTCTGCATTAATTCTCTATCCTTTACCCAGGGGATGAAAGATAGGAGTGTTAAGATAAAAAATAATTAATTGTGCTGCTGGCTTTTGGTATTTTTTAATACTTACCCATCAGTAACTTACCTTCCTTTTGGTGTTCAGTATCTCACGGGTTCTCTGAAGTCATTGCTTTGTTTTAGTAAACAACACGGTTGTGTATAGATGTGAGAAAGCCTACCTATGCTTCCATTGTGTAGACATGGCTAGGACGGTCTACATTTCAGGATTGTGGGTGATGAGAGCACCACAGAACTTCCTTGCAAGACGTTGAGCCACCTCAAAAGAAACAAACACAAGAAACTTCATTTTACAGAAGAAATAAAGTGTGACATTAGGGCCCAGCCAAGAAGTTGAAGCATCACCAACAATCAACAGCTGGTCCAGAGAGCCACCACAAAAGTGTGGGGAACCCCGATAAGACTTGGCTGAACCTGTCTGATGCCCAAAAGCCAGGCAAAGCACTTAAAGTGTGAAGAAACCCGTTAAGACTTGACTGGGACATTGGTGACGTCAAAGAGCCAGCTGTCCATTTAAACCTGGGTAGAAACACTGACTCTTCAGAGAGCTAGGAACCAAGGAGACATCAACTCCTGCTCTCTCCAACTCTCCCCGGGGTGAGTCCACCGATGAAGGCAATGCTTGTTGGGCCTCTATGCTGAAATAATAATGTGTGTAGTGTGCTGCCTTTAGGCTCTTGTGTTTGCCCTAATATTCTTATACCTCATAGTTTAATTGATTTTAAGATCCTTAGTAGTTTGAGTTATTTTAGATTATTGGATGTGTGTTTGCCATGACTAAACCAAGCATTCGAAAATGTCTAACAGTGTTAAATAATTATCGATCTCGCTGCTCGTGACAGTGGGTACTCATTTTGAGGGCAAGACAAGCACCACCTCTAATTGGATGTGTTGGCGTGGCTTTCAGTTCTAGTCCATGATAGCTGCTTAGGTACTTGGGGTAGTTATATAATCTGTGGTCGGTTTGAGAGGATTTTGAGTGATGGGGTGGAGTCTAGCCTATCAATCATTGTATAGCCAATGAGGCCTCTGTGTGGGCATGGCCTTCCCCTAAGGATTCTGGGAATTCCTGCACTTCCCCCTTGGAGGTGGGAGGCACTGTTTCTTGATTCACTCACTGTAAGACATCCCTGAGGAGAAGCCACATGGACTTACTCTGATACAACCCTGGGAGCTGGAGAAGCCACATGGAGACCCCTGCCAGTGCTGAGATGCTTACAACGCCGCTGGATTCACAAGACTTCCCACCCATTGGCCTGTGGTGTTCCTGCATTCAGCATCATTACATGTGTTTCGTGAGTCTGAAGAGGTCTTTATAGATTGGTATCAGACATATGGGCTAATATCAGATTTATGGACTTGATCTGGACTAGGCTGGGATGTTTTTCTCAATGTTCAATTGCTCTTGTACATAAAGCTCTTTCTTATACACACATGTGTGTCCATGGATTTGTTTCTCACCAGTCCATCCAGACAAAGACAGTACTGAAAGTTGTCTGCGGTCAACTTTGACTTTCTGGCATTCTTTGAGATTAGACCTAGCCCCAATGGCTGGTTTCTTGTGGCTGACCTCTTCACAGGGGGAACTACCCAGATGCCCTGGCTACACCTCGATGTTATAACTGGAATGGGACTTTTGGGTATGAATAGTTTTTCTCCTCCGCAGCTTTAAGTGAATATATAGTGAGAAAAGGAAAGTAGGGTGTCCAAGGTGTTGGTGCAAGATGGACCCCTATAGCCAGGCTAAGAAATCTTAGACAACAACTAGATGAAAATGAAGATGCAAACAATGACCACTACCCCAGAAGCAAGAATAACTGGATGATAGTCTACCAGAGCTCAGAGGTCGTTAGAGGATCAAAGTTCATGAAAACTTACTGAAGTGGAGAACAAAGGTATATAACCAAAATTAGAGCCCCAGAAAGTTTCAAGAACAGGTTAATAGCTAAACAACTTTAGCAAAGGCATTTATATACAGGCTAAGTAGTTAATAACTTTAACCTTATTTTCTTTTTGATACTTCTAGTTCTAGAAAGTGCAATTCATCTAGGACTCACGTTCTTTGACTAGAACAATGTTAAATCATCAAGGAAACGTAATCAATGCTAATGGCGTGCTGGTCACCACTGACATAGGAGTACACAGGTTAGGAAACAGTCCCGTGTTCTCATTGTGCATGGAGCATCCTACCTAGAATTACATACATAAATATCATACATGTTATATATGTGTATATATAGATAATCACTTGTCTTTTCGTTTATTGTACTGTGGTGACTTTGCATTACTCTGATGCTGGAAGTTATGTCATTGGTATTTGCAAATATAAGCAAGCTCACCCAAAGTGGATAGGTTTCAATAGAGCTTTCAGGCAAAGAACAGACTATGAAGGAGTAGGCTGTCCACTTGAGAGGAATTAGCAACTGAAATCCTTTTGGATAGCATCAAAACTTTGTTAGATACTGAAAAACTCAGGAAAAGTAGCAGAATATTTGCAGACAGAGTGTCAGAAACTGAGCCCCTCGGGTCAGCATGCATTCAAAATATGAAGCTGCCTTCTCAAAACAGAGTTGACCATAATGACATAGATAAGAGTAAAAGCCTGTGGAACCTTCATTTGCTGATGGGGTACAACTCAAAATGAGACAAAACAGCTGGAAATCCTATTAATCATTGGAATTTGGAAATGTACAAAGTATGAATCTTGGAAAATTGGAAGTTGTCAAAAAGGGAAATGGAACCCACACAGATTGATACCCTAGGCATTTGTGAGTTGAAATTGGCTGTTGCCCATTTGGAATCATGCAGTCATATGGCTCACTATGCCAGGAATGAGATTCGAGAGGACTGGTATCACATTCATTGCCAAAAAGAACATTTCAAGATCTTGAAGTACAGTGCTGTCTGTGATAGGATAATATCTATCCTCACATCAAGAACTCCAGTCAATACAACTATTAAAACCCCTAAAACTAGTGATGCACAAATTGAAGAAGTTTAGCAATGTTTTCAGCCTGAATTTGATCAAACACACAATCAAGATTCATTGATAATTACTGGCAATTGGAATGCAAACGTTAGAAAGAGGATACATCAGCAGTTGGAAAATACGATAGTAGAAACAAAGCTGGAGATTGCATGACAGAATTTTGCAGTACTAAGGACTTCTTCATTACAAATACCTTTTTTCAACAACACACACAGTGATTACACATGTGGTTTCTCTAGATGTAATACAAAGAAATGAACTAAATCTCTGGGAAGAGACAATGGAGACGCTCAAAACTCAGCAGCTAAAATGAGGCCAGGGGTCAACTGTGGAACAGACCATCAATTGCTCATATGCAAGTTCAGCTTGAAACTGAACAAAATAAACGCAAGTCCATGAGGGTCAAATACAACCTCGAGTATATCCCACCTGAATATTGAAAACATCTTACTGACAAAAGATCTGATAAGCTGTGAAATGAGATCAAGAACATCAAACACGAAGAAAACAAACGATCATGAAAAGAGGAAAGAAAAGATCAAGACCAGCATGGATGTCAGAGGAGACTCTGTAACCTGGTTTTAATGCTGGAGTAGTTAAGGCAGAAGGAAGAAATGAAGTAAAAGAGCTGAATAGAAAATTTCAAAGGACAGCTCAAAAAGACAGTTAAGTATTATAATGAAATGTTCAAAGACCTAGAGTTGGAAAAATAAATTATGGATACCCTTGAGAGTATTGGGAATTCCAGAACTCTTATTGTGCACATGTGGAAGTTGTACATGGAGCAAGAGACAGTTGTGTGAATGGGACAGGTAATACTGCGTGGCTTAAAATCAGGAAAGGTGTGCATCGGATTTGTATCCTCACCATGCTTGTTCAGTCTGCATAATGAGCAAATAATCAGAGAAGCTGGATCATGTAAACAAGAATGCAGCGTACTAGTGACTACAATATGCACGTGACACAATCTTGCTTGTTCAAAGTGAGGTGAACTTGAAGCCCTTGCTGATGAAGATCAAGGATAGCAAGCTTCCATGGATTACAACTCAATGTAAAGACCAAAATCCTCACAACTGGACCAATAAGTAATATCATGATAAATGGGGGAAAGAAGGAAGCAGAAAGAAGGATTTCACCTTGCTTGGATTTACAATCAATGAGCATGGAAGCAGAAGTTGAGATCAAACGACGTATTACCTTGAGTGAATCTGTTGCCCAGTCCTCTCTAAGGTGTTGAAGAGCAAGGATGTCACTCTGAGAACTGAGGTGCAACTGACCCAAGCCACGGTATTTTGTCTCCTGATATGCATGCGAAAGCTGGACATTGGCTAGGGACTACTGAACAACGGATGTATTTGAATTATTGTGCTGGTGAAGAAATATTGAAAGTACCATGGACTGCCAACAGATCAAACGAATCTGTCTTGGAAGAAGTGCAACCAGAATGCTCCTTAAAGGCAAGGATGGTGAGATTTTGTCTCACGTTCTTTGGCTATGTTATCAAGAGGGACCAGTACCTGGAAAAGGACATAAAAAACGAAGGTGACCCTCCACAAGATGGATTGACACAGTGGCTGCGACCACGGGTTCAAATGTAAGAGCCATTGTGAAGGCGTGCAGGACAGGGCTGCTGGGCTGTTTGTGCTGTTGCACATGGGGCTGCTGAGTCAGAACTGGCACCCAAGAGGAACACACACACACACACACACACACACACACACACACACACACACACTCACACTCACCGTGGCCCTACATAGGGATTCTGAGCCTGCAGATTTTCACTGAAGCAAATATCCTCATCTTTCTCCTGAGGAAGAGCTGGTGAGTTTGAACCTCCAACCTTTTAGTTAGCAGCCCAACACTTAACCCACAATGCCACTAGGGCTCCGTGTGTGTGCATTAAATGCCTACCTTGGGGTCCAACACATTTGTGGGATAAAGTCAGGTGTGACACAGAAAAGAGGAGTCAGGCAGGCCATAAAAAGTAAGCTGGTTTATTATATTCACGTTTGCACAGACAAGAGGCACATTGTGCCATGATGCAGGGGCCACAGGGACTTGCATCGGAGGCAAGATAATCAACTTAAAATGGAGGAGGCAGCATAAATATGGCAGGGGGAGTGAGTGGAGTTAGTCAGGCTGTACAGACTTTCTAAGAATTGAGTACTTTTAATAATTCCGTAGGCTCAGGGGACACAGAGCTACCCCTAATTGTTGGGTACCTGGACCCAGGACAATTAAGATGGGCCTAGAGTGACCCAGAAGTGTGAGGGCCTGAAAAGGGAATGGTTAGAGAGTGGGCTAAACCAACTGCTTTGGAAAGGGAACAGACTGGCTTCAGCCAAGGTCTCAGCTAGGCCAAGGTAGCATTGAAAGAAAATGGCATCAGAGGACCCCTTAAAACTCGCACAAAGCGATTTGATCAACTGGGTCCAATTGGGTCAGAAGCATTATCTAAAATTTGAGCTCTCTAAGGGGAAGCCCATGGCATGGTCTGTTAAGACTATTGAGATTGTATGGAAATAAGCTGTATTTGAAAGGTGCTTGTTATGAATTGAATTGTGTCCCCCAAATAATGTACTGTTAATTCTAACCTCTATACCTGTGGTACAAGCCCACTTGGGACTGGGTCATCTTTTTTATGTTAAGGAGACAAGGTTAGTACAGGGTGTGTCTTGAATCAATCTCTTACAAAACTTGGGAGCACAGTTGAAGGCAGCCAAATGCCAAGATACATACAGGTCTCCAAGGAACCAGGAAACAGAAGCTAGAGTGCAAAATAACTCACCCTGCCTTGCACACGTCTGTACAATGATACAAGGTGTCCCTTACTTGGCTGAGCAATGCTAGTCCGCAGCCTGACTGGCATGGCGTCGCTGATGTAGGACGATAGATGGCTTGCAACTGAAAGCCTTTCCACACAGACTGCATTTATAGGGCTTTTCCCCGGTGTGAACTCTCTGGTGTAGAACCAGCAGCCTCTTCTGGATGAAGCCTTTTTCACATTCCGTGCATTTGTAAGGCTTTTCCCTGTGAATTTTCCGATGCTGCGTGAGAGATGAACGATCGAAGAACACTTTCCCACACTCGGCGCATTCAAAAGAGCTCTCCCCAGTGTGTGCTCGCCAGTGGCGGATGAGGGAGGAGCGGTTAGACAGAGCCTTGCCACACTCTTTGCATGTATAGGGCCGCTCTCCAATGTGAGTCAGCTTATGGCGACCAAGAACTGCTTTCTCTCGAAAGGATTTCCCACATTCGGTACACTGAAAAGGTCTTTCTCCAGTGTGAATCCTCTGATGTCGAGCTAAAGAGAAGCGGATGGAGAAGGTCTTACCACATTCATTACACGTAAACGGTTTCTTTTCCTCGTGAGCTCGCTCATGTCCAGTAAGAGTCAATTGGTCATAGACGGCTTTCTGATGCTTTTTACACTCAGAAGGGCTCTCTTTCGTGTGAGAGATCGGATGCTCATCAAGGTTGCTCCTGAAGCCGATGGCTTCCCCAGCGATCCGGCCGTGGGGCTTCTCTCCAGTATGAGTCCTCTGATGGTGGCTGAGGGATAAGGGATCGTAAAAGGTCTTCCCGCCCAGGATGCAGTCAAAGTTTCTCCCCGCTCTGCTGGCCTTCTCGGGAGGCCCTGGACGCTTCTCCCTGGGAGAGAAGCTCTTCATCGAAGCCTCCTTGGGAGGATTTTCTTTCCTTATCTCCAATCTGCCCTCGAGTTTATCAGGTCCAAATACACAGCCACGGGTACCATTTTTCCTGATGGTTCCCATTGAAGGGTTTGGTGACTTGGGATTTTTAGATACATTCAGCCTTTGAATTGAGTCCTGGCTCTCAGGTCTAGCCTTCTGACCTACCACAAAGAGAAAATGCAGAGATGATTGGTGTTGAGTACTAGTGAAAAAGAAAACATTACATATGGTAGGAAAAGAACAAATACACAATGTTACTAGCTCATTGGTAGCACCCAAAGCAAAATCAACAGGAAGCAGTTGAAAATGGCAGAGGGAAAGAGGTTAACAGAGACTAGAAGAAGACGGACAATTAGCCCCTTAAATAAATTTCAATGATTCATTCACAAATATTATGAAGTACCCACTTAGTGCCGGTAAGACCATGATGCTTATAGTCTATTAGGGAAGACAAAGAATAAGAAAAACAAACTAGATGGTGATTAACTACACTGAAAAAATAATGAATGACAGAAATGGTGAGCTTCCTGAAACGGTCCCCAGGAGATGACATGTACCCTGAGCTCTGAAAGTAAACAAGTTAGCCATGTAAACAGCCACACTAACACCATTTCAGGGAAAGGAAGGCACGTAGGATGCAGAGTTATGTGCCAATGGAACATGAACTGCAGCACATAAGCAGGGGTAGAGACGAGCCAAGCCAGACTAAAGACACAGCTAGCGAAGCATTTCCAGCTCAGTGACCCCAAAGGGCAGAGGAGGACTGCCCCGTGAGTTCCCTGGGCTGTGAATCCTTACAGGGCCAGAGACCTAATCTTCCTCCTGTGGAGCGGCTGGTGGGACTGAACTGCTAACTCCGGTTAGCACCAATGAGTGAGCAGCTCACTACGACACCCAGGCTCCTTGGGAGACAGACTAGCATCTGAGCAAGTGCGCCGTCATGAGACTGAGTGATGGGGACAAGCAGGAGAAAGAGAGCTGGCAAAGGATAAGCAGGACAGATGAGCAAGCATTATTAGAGTTGAATTAAAGACGCATCTCAACCCTTTCATCCCTCGACCCCAACCAAAACAAACCAACAAACACAGGGAGGGCCCAATAATGCACAGCTCCACGTATTCATTTGTTCGCCAAGTATCAGAGTACGTGCTATACCAGGTCCCACTCTAAGAACTGAGGATGCAATAGCAAGTAGCCTAAGCCAGACATCTCTAGCAGAGGAGTGAGCAGTTATTTTCATTAGGAGGTAGACAACACACGAATAACGATGTTAGGAAGATAGTGTTGGGAAATGCGGGAAAGATAGAGAACATTCCGTTTTAAGCTGCGTGATCAGGAAAGACCTGACTGGGAAGCTAACATAGTAGAGAAAAAGACTTGATGAAACATATTCATGCGAAAGTCTTGGGATGAGTTTTCCAGGCAAAAGCCCAAGATAGCAGTGACTAGCTCCATAAAAACTCCCAAAGGAACTGTCTGGCAAAGGCCCATCTGTCCACTTCACAGTTACCTGGAGGAGCATATTCTGGGTCTTCTTTCTCTTCGGTTCCCTGAAAATCAAGTGTCCATGGGTCTTCACCCCTTTCCAACTGGAAAATCACATCCACGTTCAGAACTACAAGTCCTATTTACAAAGAATAAGATGAGAAATGGCTTTGGGGATGAAAATTCATAGCCATCTCGGGTTAATACCAGTTCCTTACTTTCTAAGGAGGAAATTATCCAGAAAGCATATGCTTAATTTCCAGAATTAGGAGTGGGAGTCAGCTGTGACTTTCTAGAAAATCTAAGTTAATTATAGTGGATGTGTTCACTTATTCCTGGGACCCTGCCCCAAGTAGGAGTAGTTGTTCTTTACACTGAGGGAAAATCTTGGTTTAAAGGCATATGGAGAAGGTCCTTCACTCAGGATAGCACCATGAAGCCACCTCATCTTCTTCTGTAGTCTTTGAATTTTAAATAATGCATTTTTATCCATTTGCTTTACTTCTGGATAACTGTATTGAGTTTAAAAAACTACAAATCAAACCAGAAGAATTTTAGAAAATATAATTCAATTACTGTACAGATGCTATGAAACACTTAAATCTGAGAACATCACTTACCAGTTTTGTTTTGTTTTTAGAATTTCTTAAAAAGACAAATATCTGAGGCCCTCAGCTTAAAAATATTAAACTAGTAACTTTTAATTCTCTTACGAAATATTTAAGAAGTCCTGGTGGCAGACTGGTTAAAACATTCAGCTATTAACCAAAAATGTTCTGGTTCAAATCCACCAGCTACCTTCTGGGAGAAAGATGAAGCACTCAGTTTCCATGCAGATTTGCAGCCTTATTATGGGGTCGATGTGAATAAGAATCAAAGCCATGGATCCGAAATATTTAAGAACTACAAAAAAATATCAATATTAAAGTGAAAAACTAGGTACCTACCACACAACACATTAAGATTAGAGCCCTGCCCTCTCTGACTCCCTCTTCCTTCCAGGAGGTAACTACTGTACAAGACTCGGTGTTTATATCCTGTGTGCTTAAAGACATGCTTTCTTGTTTTCTTTATAGTTAAAAAAAATCATTTTACTGGGGGCTCGTACAACTCATCACAATCCATCCATCCATCCATCCATCCATCCATCCATCCATCCATCCATCCATCCATCCATCCATTGTGTCAGACACATTAGTACATTTGTTACCATCATTCCCAAAATATTTGCTTTCTACTTGAACCCTTGGTATCAGATCCTCATTTCCCCCCTCCCTCCCCCATCCTTCCTCCCTCCCAAACCCTTGAAAATTTATAAATTATTATTAATTGTTCATGTCTCACACTGTCCAATGTCTTCCTTTACTCACTTTTCTGTTGTCCATGCCCCTGGGAGGGGGTTATAGATAGATCCTTGTGATCGGTTCCCCCTTCTTCCCCCACCTTCCTCTTCCACTTCTACTCTTGGTATTGTTACTCTCATTATTAGTCCTGAGGGGGTTTTTGTCCTGGATTCCCCGTGTTTCCAGGTCTTATCTGTACCAGTGTACATCCTCTGGTCTGGCCAGATTTTTAAGGTAGAATTGGGATCATGATAGTGGGAGAGGGGGCAGAGGAAGCATTTAGGAACTAAAGGAAAGTTGTATGTATCATTGGTGCTATATTGTACTCTGACTGGCTCATCTCCTCCCCGAGACCCTTCTGTAAGGGGATGTCTTGTTGTCTACAGATGGGTTTTGTGTCTCTACTCTGCACTCCTCCTCATTCACAATGATATGATTTTTTGTTCTTTGATGCCTGATACCTGATCCCTTTGACATCTCATGATCACACAGGCTGGTGTGCTTCTTCTATATGGGCTTTGTTGCTTCTCAGCTAGATAGCTACTTGTTTATCTCCAAGACTTTAAGACCACAGACATTATATCTTTTGATAGCTGGGTACCGTCAGCTTTCTTCACCACATTTGCTTATGCACCTGCTTTATAGTTTTTATAGTACAATTGACCCTTGAACAATAGGTTAAGGCACCACCCCCTGTACAGGCAGAATTCCACATATAACTTTTGAATCCCCCCTAACGCAACTATTTTCCAATTGCATATACAGTCGATTAACACCTATTTTGTATGTTACATCCACAGAACAACTACAGTTTCAGTACAAGTTAAAGCATTTTGAAAAAGTACCGGATTTTCACTCCTTCTGGCGATGTAAAGGTTACACATTGGGCTGCGACCCGCATGGTTGGCTGTTCAAAACCACAAGCAGCTCCACAGGAGAAAGGCTGGGCTGGGCTTTCTACTCTGAGTTACAATCTCAGAAGCCCACAGGGGGTTGCTACGAGTCAGCACTGACTCAAGGGCAACAAGAGAGTTATAGCTGCAGTGACGGCCTCATGAATTTCATTTTCTTTCTTTTTTATTAAACAATGGTCCGAACGTTGGCTTCATTTATTTTGAAAGGGTGGCCATCCACATTTTCAGACCATCATTTTTGGTACATAGAAGGCAATCCGCTCCTTCGTGTAATGGCATGGCCTTCCTCTGCTCCCTGGGAGCACTTCCACAGAACTAGTGGCACTCCACATGGCTCCATGGCACGGTGCCAGCTTACAGTGCTGCACTAAACTCCATGACAACTAAGCGAGCACTTCAGTGGTCCCTTTCTACTTCCCCATGCAACTGTCTGGGTACTGACATGGAGTTGATTGGTGTCCCACGCATTTTTTTTTTTAATCTGAGCATCAGTGGACTTGTGTAGTTAAAACCCATGTTGCTTAAGGGTCAATTGTATTCCAAAATGTTCCATGTTTATTGTAGATGATTGTGGTAGTTATTACTTGATAAGTGTATGGGGTGGAGTCTAGCGTGTCAATCAGGTCACAGTCTGATGATGCCTCCTAGTGGGCGTGGCCTCATGAGGGTGCTGGGAACTTCCTCTCTCTCTCTGCCTTCACCTTCCTGTTGACAAGCCACGCGGAGACGTCCTGAGACCTGTAAGTGCCCCTCTCTCAGCTTCACCTTCCTGTCGAAGAGCCACACTCAGAAAGCTGGAGGAGCCACATGGAGACCCACACCAATGCTAAGATGTTCCCACAGCCATTGGATCCACAAGACTTTGCACCTACCAGCCTGTGATCTTCCTGCATTTTCCATCATTGCATGTTGCTACATGAGTCTAAAGAGGGCTTAATGGGCTAGTATCAGACTTATGAACTTGATTTGGCCTGGGCTGGGCCATTTTCTTGATTACAATTACTCCTTGATATAAAGCTCTTTCTTACACATACAGGAGTGTCAATGAATTTTTTTCTCTAGTCAATACAGTCTAACACAATGATTGTGGGGGAAAAGTTGTTTGCTCATTAGGCAAATGGGACAGGACCACCACCTTCCGTGGTTCATGGTCCATGGGAGAATGCTGATGGCTCAGCCATGGGAGCTGATGAAGCAGAGACAGGCTGGCCTGAGATAATCGGACACTTGCCTCCTGTTCCCTGAGTAAAGCTACAGAAGACAGTAGTCTGCAAACTTATCAGTTACATCAGTTACATCCCAACCTTACCCTCCCCTCCCCTGTCTGTGAATAACTTGGCTTATGTGTTAAAGGTTCTTTGTAAAACTTTGAAGAATTGTGAACTGACCCTTTGCGTAATCCTGTCACAGGTTGCAGGTTACGTGCAGGGAATGTATTTAAGCCTGCGTCTAATATAGTTTGAGGCCCTAGATTGTCTACTGCAGGGTCCCCTGTGCCTTTTGCTTATCCTTTTTATGTACAAGTTTTCTCCTTGTAGATTGTACCCTCTCGAACCCATTTGATTTGTAAGATAGAGCTGATCTCTACATTGTCTTACAGGTGCTTGGAAAATATTTAAGAAAAAAAATCTCCTGCAAGTCTACTAGTCAAAGATAATTACTGGTACTAGTGTTGGCCCTTCCAGATTTTTCATTGCATCTAGATATACCTGTGCATGGTTCATTGTTTTTGTAAATGGACTCAAGCTCCAAACATTTGCAGCTTGCTTTTTTTACCATTTATTAATCAAACCATCATTAATGTCTTTCTAACCCTGTAAATATCATCATTATCAAAGCCCATACTACACTCCATCTATTATGAACGCACACTCATGTATTTACCTACATCCGTATTATCAGATTGGCTTCCAAGGAGCCCTGGTGATGATGTCAGGCAAGCGCCAGACTGCTAAGAGCAAGATTGGTGCTTCAAACCCACCACCACTCCAAGGAAGAAAGATGAGACTGATCCAGTAACGATTTAAAAGTCCTTGGAAACCTGCACAAGTCACTATGAGTTAGAATCAACTCAATGGTTTTTGGATTTATATTGCTTCCATTTTTTTCTTAATTTTAAGCAAGGTTATGATAAACATGTGTCTAATTTTCCCTCAGACAATTTCCTGAAGGCTGCCCAGTTCCTGTTTTAACATAATACAAGTTTTCTTTCACCTTAAAATGGGCCCTCAGCCTAACCTTCCCTTGCCCTATAAATGCCACCAAGATCAGAAAAGCCATTCCCCAGTGGATTAGGGTGTCCCAGGCTGCAAGGTGAGCTTTTACTCAAATCACAGCAGTGATTTTACCACCTTAGCTCACTTCCTTGCCATTGGCTTTAGGAGCTTCTGTGAATGGGACTGAGCAGTCTTCCTCATGCCTTCCTTCTAAGCAGCTTGTTCTGTTTGCTGTTCTTTTGATTCATTTACAGTATAGTAGGGAGTCTGGAATCATCTAAGGCTTCTTCTCATTTAAAAAACAGTCTGGTGGCTTCTTCTACTATAAAAATCTGCACACCATCTCTATACTGTCTCTCTCTTTTATTGTTCTTTTAGGTATACTTTGAGGTCTGGCTTTTTAATCTATAGCAATCCATTTTACCTCTTATATAAGCAAAAGAGTTTTATTATAACATTGCTAAACAAAACCAGAGGCCAAACCCATTGCCATCATTTAAAACTGACCTATAGCAACCCTGTAACTAAATACATTTTCAAAGTAGCTCCTTGAAACATATACTAAATCCCAGTACTAACAGCTTTAATTAAAGGTAAATGGCAAAAGTCAAATAAACCCACCCACCACTCTTCTGGCTTTCCTGGGGATCTAGAGGAAAGAAAGGCAGACACGGAGTCACTGAAGAAAATATGCTTACCCAAAGACACACAATCCTTATAGGTCTCCAGCATCACTTCTCTGTATAGCTCCCTTTGAGTATAGACCAGCTGAGCCCACTCATCCTCTGAAAACGTCACAGCCACATCCTGAAACTTCAGTGACTTCTGAAAAGATAAGCACATTCTTGTTCATCTGTGTTCCTTCTTTGATGCCTGAGGGGAAGTTTGGACTGCAGCACTGGAAGACAGATGGAATGGAAAATAAATGGTCTTGAGAATGTCGAGCTGAGGACACTGGACACTTTCCGGAAAAGGCACAGATCTGTAACATGAGGCATGAAACTCTTGTTCATGGTCTCATCCCCATGGCTGAGCCTCTTGTTAGCCTCAATTTTCCAACTCGACTTTCTGAAAGAATTGGGTCAAATGATCGTTAAAGCCCCTTCCAATTCTAATGTCCATGGATCCATGAGATCTCAGTCTAACGAACGTAGTTCTCAAGCCAAAGGAAGACCTATGATGAGTAACAGGTAACCAAATTATCCAAACTGGGAAGGGGACAAAGATGTGATGCCTCACTGAATGGGAAGATGGCCTCGGCCCAGACCAGAATTTGAATCCTCTGATGTGATAGTTACATAACTTCATGTCAACTTGAAGATATAAAAGTGTAGGGGTGGAGTCCAGCCTGTCAATGAGGTCACAGCCTGAAGGTACCTCCTGGTGGGCATGGCCTTCTCATAAGGAGGATTCTGGGAACTCCCTCTCTCTCTCTGGCTTCACCTTCCTGCTGTTGAGTCACTCTGAAGCCTGCAAGCCCTGTGATGTAGCCACCGCCATTGGATCCACAAGACTTTACATCTGTCGGCCGGAGCCTGTGATCTCCGGTATTCTGCATCATTGCCTGTGGCTTCGTGGGTCTAAAGAGGGATTTACACACTAGTATTGGACTTAAGGGCTGTATCGGTCTTAAGGACTTGATCTAGAACTGGCCTGGCATGTTCGGTTACTATATAATTACTTCTTGATAGAAAGTCTTTCTTACACATACATGAGTGTCTCCAGATTTGTTTTGCTAGTCAACCCGGCCTAACACATCTTATGAAAATCCTTTAAGAGCGATCTGAACCACCAGGCTCATTATCAAGGGCAGAGGTGTCTGTCCTTAACTCTCTCTCTTAACTCCACACATAAATCTGCCTCAACTCTCTGTCACCTAGTCATTCCATGCAAATGCAGGATGGTGACGTGTGGCCAAGGTTTCTAGAAGGGCGATCCCGGAGGAAGGATCCGGCAGGTGTGCCGCCAGGTGAGAAAAGTGAAAGGCAAACGTTCTTTACAGGGTCATTTTCACAGGAACAGACCCAGTCTTCCACCCACTCAATCCCTGCTTGCTGAGGAAGCCCCAGGCTGAAGAAAAAACAGCTCACCTGCCATCTAGCTGTCAGGGCTACAGTTACCATTTCCTCTCTTCTGTGCACTCCGGAAAAAGTCCAGGCCAGAGGTGGATGAGCTAGGGCAGGAAACACGAAATAGACTAGTCTCGTGTTATAGGCATCGGACCCAGGCAACCACAACTGTCCCTTTATTGGGTGTAAAAGAGCCCTTCCGCCCCAAACCACACGGTATGCAAAGCATATCAATATGCAGAGCAGGCCCCTCCCTTCCTAGGGGGTGCACATTATAGATATTGCTTCACTTTTTCTCCCAGCTTAATTAATAGATCCTGGAAAAAGCATTGCGTTCCCAAGTTGGAACATGACTAAAGTCAAATAACTTACCCCACGGGTAACGTTTACTCCATTTTACCAGTGCGATCGGCAGTGCACTCTGGGGTAATCACGCATACACTGGCAATAAAAGCAATGGCTGTCACCCACTGAACTTGAAACTCAGGAGGTGAGCGGGAGAATGCTCAGGCTGACACTTTCTTCAAAGGGCTAATGGTCTACAAGGCCAATCATAGCCCAGTCACAGTAAATAGATGGCGTGTGTGCCCAAGAAGAGAGCTCCAGGAGGACACTCCAGCCAGCGCCCGTCAAGGGAGGCTCACACTGAGGGTGCGAAGGTAAGAATAGACTCCACAGGAAAATGCAGCAGGCAGCTTGACACCAGTGATGTCTACGAGGGCTCTATCCTTCAGCTCGCTAGCACACTGATGACAGTCAGCAGCCTGGAAGAGGTACAGGCTCGGCGCTTCACAGGGGCAGTTCTACCCTGTCTTATAGGGTTCTTGTGAGCCAGAATTGACTTGATGGCAATGAGCTTCGGTCTGAACTACGGTTTGAGAAGAACAGGTCCCCATACTCCTAAAACCAAACCCACTGGCATCTAGTTGATTCCAGCATTGTGAGAGTCAGCGCCAGTGTTGTGGTTAAGTGCCATGGAGTCAGTTCCGGCTCACGGTGGCCCTAAGGACAGCAGAATAAAATACTGCGTTGTCCTGCACCGTCCTTACAATTGCTTTGATTGAGCCCGTGGTTGCAGCCACTGTGTCGGTCCACTTTGTTGAGGGTCTTCTTTTCTCGCTGACCCTCGACCTTACCAAGCGCAGTGCTCCTTTCCGAGGGCTGGTCTGAGGACACAAGACAAAGGCGCATCATCCTCACTTCTGAGAAGCGTCCTGGCTGTACTTCTTCCAAGGCCAAGGAAGAGGGTAAAGGGGTAGAAAGAATAAGGGAAAGGAATGAGGAGAAAGGAGGCCAGCAGTGTCCACCGAGGCTGCTCTGTGTGGGCAGCTATGGCACCCAATGCCACCTGGCACGACATTCGGGATTCCAGCCGTGGCTGTGATTGTGCCTTGGTGCTCTAAGTGCTGCCATAACAGAAATACCAAAAGCGGATGTCTTTAACAGATGCAAATTTATTCTCTTGTAGTTTAGGAGGGTCGAGGTCTGAATCCAGGGCACCAACTCTCGGGAAAGGCTTTCTCCGTTGGCTCTGGTGGAGGTCTTTGTCTCCTTTCACCATCTGTGGGCTCAGCATCCTGGGGCGATGTCAGTGTCTTAGTATCTCTCTTCCCTGGAGTCTAGGAGCTGCTTGGTGCAGGTATCCCAGGTCCAGAGGCAGTAGTACCCTGTGCGTGGATCTTCTTTCTTGGTGGTAACGAGGCCCTTCTCCCTCTTGCTACTTGCTTCTCTTTCCTTTTATCTCATGTATGATAAAAAGATAAAGAGAGATGCTGGTATCCCTACCGCCCAGGAAAATCCTTACACCAGATCAAGGCTATTTCCTTAGTAAACATCCCACCTTAATCCCCTAATACCTGATTGTCGGATCACTCAGAGGGGGTGATTGCATCATTACATAAACACCAAGTTGCATCAGTATAGAACTTTCCAACCAATGAGAATCATGGCCTGGCCAAGTTGATACATGGTTTTTGGGGCCACGATTCAATCCATGACAACTACCAGCCAGAGTGTATTTCTTTGGGCCATATACTTGCATATCTCTGTGTGGACGGATAGTGCTGCACATCTTTACTGTATTGCTCCTTGAGATCTCTAGACAGAGAATATGCATATGTCACCATAAATATTTTAAATGGCTCCGGCAAAATTTTACTTCTGCTCTGTGCATGTGTGTGCGTGTGTGTGTGCATGCACGTGTCTGCAGGGCACCTGACATATGCCTGGAGAATGGCAACATGAGAACTGGGCTTGAACCAAGACTACTTTTTCCGGTTGTCAAGAGCTACATGGGTCTTGCATTTCTCCATCCTTCTGGAGTAGCATGCTTTATTCTCCTCGGCACAGACCAGACTCACTGAGGTCTCTAACCTTCCCTTCTCCTGGGCTTGTTGGCCCATTGTCCACTATCAGTTTATCATGGTCTCTGTCTCCTACCTGGAGTTCTCGAGTCATGGGGTTTTAGCCATTAAGAAGCCAGTGACTTTGGATCGTTTCCATCTCGTGTCAATCTGCTGTGGCAGAGGATCCTGAACAGGAGCAGTCCGTTAAGGAGAAGTGGCTGTCATGCTCAGCAGGAGGCAGAACTGGCGTCTGAGCAAAAGCTGGGCGGGTACTATGGCCAGGATTGCCACCACCGAGGGGGTGACGCAAGATTGAGGCTCTACAGCAGCAGGCCAGTGATGCTGGGGAGAGGTTATCAAGACCTCCAGCAGGAAGTGGAGGGGAAGACAGGCCCAGGAACAGGCTGAGGCTAAGGTGGCCTCGGACCTTCAGATCCAGCTGGTTGAAAGTTGTTGGACCAAGTCAGGTCTGCCTGGCCACTGCCCTGCAATAGCTGGAGGAAGCAGAGAAAGATGCTGGTGGCTAGTTTGCGGAAACGCTGTTTGTTCTTTAGGCAAATGGAACAGAACCACCACCGTTCATGGCTCAAGGCCATGGCAGGACGCTGACAGCTCATCCTGGGGAGCTGATGGAAGCAGGTGCTGGCCTGTGTCTCCACTTTGCCTCCTGGTCCCTGGCAAAAGCTGCTGAAAGCAGTCACCTGCAAATCTATCAGTTTCTTCGCGTTCCCATTCTCATCCCCAGGCCCCCCTCTCCCGCTGTGAATCACTTGGCTGAAATGTCAATGTTCCTTTGTCTACTCAAAGAATTGTAAACGGTTCTTCTGTTTAAACCTGTCATGTGTTGGAGGCTACATGCAAGGCAAGCATTTAAGCCTGACCCTAAAAAAGCCCTGGGTCCTGGGAGTGTCTATACTACAGGGGCCCCTAATTTTTGTCTGTCTCTTTTATATGTGTTTTTCCTTGCAGATCGTGCCCTTTCATTTGAAAGATAAGAGCCCGTCTCTACATTATCTTACAGGGAGCGAAAGAGACATGAAGGTTCTTGAAATCTGTGACTTAAAAGACGGAGCTCTAGGAAATCCAACTCAAGGAAACCAAGCAAATTACAGAAAAGGCAGACCGGGAGTATGAGGAGGAGGCTTCTAAGTTAGTGATATGGAAGGGAGGTTGGAACACACTGTGGAGGGGGCTGGGCTGGCGGAGAGATAAGTGAGCAGCTCAGGCTGCTGAAGCTGCTGAAGCAAAGTACTCTCAAAAAGCAGGCAAATATGAGGGAGAGAGAAAGACGTGTGCTGATAAACTCATGGAGACAGAGACCCGGGCTGAGTTTGCTGAGATTGGTAGCCAAGCTGGAAGCGACCATTGATTTGGAAGAGAAACGGAAAAGCACCAAGGAGCACCTTTGCACGCAAAGGAGGTTGGACCAGATCCTGCAGGACTGGAATGAGAAGCAGAGCACCCCAGGCCCGCCCAGTGCCCTCCTCCTCCTCCCCCTGAGGCCAGGCTGTCTGAAGCTGACCTTTAAACAGACTGATCTTTAGCTGGAAGGCTGCTTTCTCCAGCTACCCACCCCAAAAACTATATCTATCCCCCACTTTCCTAACTGGCATAGTGGTGTCACATAAGGCTGCTAACCATAAAGTCGGTAGTTGGAAACACCGGCTGCTGTAAGGTAGAAAGACAGGGCTTTCTACTGCTCGAAACAGTTCCACCCTGTCCAATAGGGCTGCTGCGTCAGTGGTGGTGAGTTTGGCTTTAGAGTTTGGAGTAACTGTCTTTGAGGAGCCCTGGGGAACAGTGATTATGTGCTGGGCTGCTAACAGAAGCTCCGCAGTTCAAAACCACCACCTCTTGGGACAAACACTGGCTTTCTTCTGCGATAGAGTTACAGTCTTGCAAACCCACAGGGGTAGGTCCACCCTGTCCAGTAGAGTCGTTATGGGAAGGAATCAACTCGATGGCAGTGAGTCTGTTTGTTGTTTGTTTTCTCATGGTCTCGGTCCTCCCCCAGGTTACAGCTAGGCTAGAGGCTGAGCACTCTGGGGAACATTTAAGGAGACGTGAGCCCCGTGCAAGTGTTTTAAAAAGCTTGTGCTGTACACAATTTGCAACTACCTTGTGTTGTGGCAGCAACCGCATGGAAAACATTCCAAATACTGTCACAGCCCTGAAGCAGCAATCTCTTCCTTAGGTTTGGAAGTTAATTTTCAGCCTAATGCATATTGTCCTCCCTAGAGGACGGAGCGAAGTATGAGCCTGCCTTCTCACTCCATGCTGCCGCATGGCGACTGCACGGGGGTTTCCGACACATCAACTGATTACAGGAATAGAAAGACTCGTCTCACTCCTAAGGAGTGGTTGGTGATTTTGAACTGCCGACCTTTCAAATCACAGTCCAATGTCTCCTGGCTTATTGAGAGTCTAAGGACCAGGTCTCCTGGCTTACTGAGAGCCTGGCATAGCCAAGGAAAAGACTCCACTGTGGGAATCCTTAGAGCATCAACCAGACCAGAAAAGTGATTCCAGGCGTTAGCTAAAATAATAAAAGTCCTGTTTAAGTTTTCAGATTTACAATATCTTGGAGCAAGGTGCTTTTCATTTTATACTATCAGAAGTGACCAATTAGTATGCCTGGGGCCCCTTCTCTGGCCCATCTTTTCTCTGCTCCCTTCCCAATGACTCAGTGTGCCCCTCTGTTGGCACCCCCACTTATTTGCTCTACTGCCCTCTCTTTTAACAGGCAAAACTTAAAAAAATTCTCTGTCATCCAGTCGATTCCAATTCATAGTGACACCCTACGACAAGGTGACACTGCCCCTGTGAGCTTCCTAGACTCTGCTCTTTACAGAAGCAAGCCCCGCCCTTCTCCCTCAGAGGGCTGGTTCTGAGCAGCCCAGCATGCCACCAGGAGACTAAGGACTTGCCACTGTGGTCGCCACACAAGGTCATCTCACCACCCTGTTCGGGGTCTGAGCTGCTGTCCTTCAAAGTGCTCGTATGTCAGTGCTGGGGAGTGAAATCATTATGTCCAAAAGAGTTATCATTTTGAAACTTTGCTTCTACCTGTGAGTTCACTCCATAGTCTGTAGGCTGGCGGTGGGCTGAACTTTTTAAAAGTCCTCGCCCCACCCTGCTCCCCGTCTGGGTGAGGTTGCTGTGAGGTAGGTTAGGTGTGTGTCCGGCAGTTTATTAGCTTAAAGTGCACTCTGCTTTGGCGTAGTCTCGTTTGGGGCCAACTGGGAGAGGAAAAAACCAATAGTATATGAATTTTGATACTACAAATTGACAAGTATGCTTTTTGAAATAAAGAACCATGGGGGTGGGGGAGGTAGGAGCAGTTTCCTTAAGAAGGGGACTGTGGTCAGTCCGGGTCACTACATGGTTTCCTTAAATAGTAGTATTTCAAGGTACAAAATACACAGCAAAGCAGCAGCTAGTGTTCTGTCCCTAATACTTCCTTCCCTCTCCCTCCACCCCCACACTAGTGAAAACTGACTCCAATCTCTGGCCACAGCTGGCTGGCACCTGACCCAGTGAGAGTCATTCTGGTATTTTTGGTTAGGGGAACCATGAAAAAGAAGTCCGTGTTTTTCCTGCCAGTCTGCGCCTGAGTCGTGTGAACTTGGAAGCCCTGCACAGACATATTCTGTCATGCCATCTGAGCAGCAGGAAAAACCAATCAGCAGTGTGGCGGGAAAATGAAACGTTATTAATCTAAGATGCCTACCAATGCGTGAAAATAAGCTATGGATAGTTCAAGGTAAGCTTCATGAGCAAATTTCCTGAGAAAAAGTTCTTCTTCCAGGCTATGAACTCTCTTCCAATTCACTCTCGATTCTGTAAAATCACTTAATAATCAGTCATGTCATCTTCAGAGATCCCCAGGGGCACTGCTACCGGCCAACCATCCGCAGAAAGTTGAGGCCACGGGCTCTGACAGACAGACAGCGTCTGAGCCCTTCGTGGGGCCACTCTGAGGCAGAATCAACTCACTGGCAGTGGGTTTGGCTTGTTCTTTAAAATCTTCCTTGAAAAATCCTATTTCTGACTCCATCACCTGGTTTATGCTAGCCTCTATGATCGTGATATGTGTCTTTGCATTATCTCCTCAAGATGATGATGAATCCTGGAAGCCAAATTGTGCATTCCTCACAGTAAGATCGCTAATTGGGTATTTTTGGCACTCAAGAAACATTTGCAGACTAATGGAAATGCCAAGCTAAAAACAAAGGGGTCTGGCTGGTGTTGGCAAGCAGCGCAGGAGATGCGAAGCAGGCCCTGGCCGGCCACGACTGCCCGGATGGGAAGGGCGCGAGGAAGGAGCGTGGACGGCACTCTGGATTCAGTGCGGTTAGCTCTGAATTAGCAAGGAGGCGCGGGGGTTGGAAGGTACGCCGTCCAGTCCCGAAGGCTTGGGGAGCACATCAGCAGCCCCCCAGTCCAGGTCAGGCTCGGGTTCGCACTCAGGAACGCGCGCGGCCCCTTGCAACCAAACCGGACCACCCGGACGGGGCACGGGCGGGGCCGGGCGATCCCGACCTGACCTCGCCTGGCCACTGCCCGCTCCCCGGCCGCGTCGTGTCCACGGCGGCGCCGGCGCCAGCTCCCGTTCCAGGCCGGCCTGGGGACCGTGGCCGCGGCGGGCACGCGCGGTTCGCAACAACGCCACTTCGGCTGCACCCTCCCGTCGCCGCGCTAAGCACGCCTTCCCTTTGTCCCAGTCCCCTCCTCGGGCCGCAGGTCCCTCCAAACCTGGACCACTAAGATCTCACCTTGGGCGCGAAACTGGTCGCGTTCCCAGGACGCAAGGATAGCAGAGCGCGTGCGCAAAAACCACCCTCGGAAAACTACGGTTCCCACAAGGCTTCGGACGCCGAGGCGGATACACTGGACCTGCTCCCGGACAGACGGGCCAGCGGGATATTTCAATGGCATCATTGGGTTTGGCGTCACCTAGTGCCATAATTCTGGTGTCACACTCCCATCTCCTCCCTATGAGATCACACAGAATCCTTAGTAAAGTTTAATTAATTTTAATTTTAAAACGTAAGAATAGTTGTAAATTGCTTAAATGTAGTATTTCTTGTTATATGAATACTAACAAAATTGTTTAATAAAATCTTTCAGTTACTATATTATTAGTATCTGAGAAGGCTTCCCTTTTCTAAATACTTCATTCTCAAAAGTTATTGATATAGGTTCCTAAATACTAATTACGACACCACTGTAACTAGAACACCAGGAGCAATGAAAACAAAAGTGGGCGTTAGTAGTGGCATAGATGAAACCACATGGTTGTAATTGAGTAATTGTAATTGGAATTGACAGGTCTGACCTAAGAAAAAAGTGAAATTAGCCTCAAATTTGAGCCTGGGAGGGTATACTGATACTTATAAGCTGGGCTTTTAAGAAAAGTTTTTGTTCCTATAAATAACTTCAGGAATCTTTTATTTAAAAATATTTGCTGAAATATTGCGCGTTTTCTCGAAATCCCCTCTGATGAGCACTATACCCATACCCCCTAGTGATGTCATTGGGGTATTAAAGTAATTGAAAGGGTAAAACCTCAACATTTATAGTAAAAGTGGAGGGGGACACTGCTATTAGTAAATCAATTTAACAGGTGTATCAAAGGATGTCAGCTAGACCAATCATTGCATGTCAGCCAAGGGGTGATATAGGGTGATCTTCCAACTGAGAAACACAGTCAAGCATACACGTAGCTGTAACAGATGCCACTACATTTACGAAAGAATCAGTAGGGAAGTGATGAGCCCCAGGGCCTCCACTGCCACCATCATGGCTGTGGTCTCATTGTTTTACATGTGGTTTTGCGGTGCTGAGGGAGCTCCAGGGGTTTCCCTTGAGAACACCCATTGATGACACCCTTAACTCTTCAGCATGTTCCAGCTCTCATAAAGTGTCTTCCCTTCAGAGGCATGATGGACTAGGAGGCGACCAGCAGTGCTGCCAGTGCTCAGTTACTAACAGAGATGACGGCAGTTCAAATCCACCCGGGGGCCTTGCGTTCCTTGCCATCTACTTCCGAGAGGTTCTAGTCATGGAGAATCCACGGCTCACAGCTGTGCTCAAGTAGATTGGGTCCCACGAGTCAGAATCAACTTGCCAGCAACTGTTTTTAATGCCCAATCAAGAGGTGAGATCGTGACAGGAAATGATCTTTTGATAACTCCCAGCAATAGATATTTCCTTAGGCTGTTGACAAGCCAAAAACCAAACTCACTGCCACTGAGTCCATTGCGATGCGTGGTGACCTGATAAGGCAGGACAGAATTGTCCCTGTGAGTTTCTGAGACTAAGCTGTCTCCCACATTGAGGCTGATGGTTTCAAACTGTTGACCTTGTGGCTAGCAACTGAACACATAACCAGTACACAAGAGCTCCTGAGGTTGTTAAAGTGTCATTAAATAATAGCTTCCTACCATCTTGCATTCTCATCCAGCTCAGAGACAAAGGAGTCAGACACACGGAGATCAAACATAAGCTGCTGGGGCGGCTACTGAGGAACTCATCTGAGGATTACTCCAGACGTCCCAGCTTCATCGCCATCCAGTCACATGTTCACCCTGAAGCAGAAGACGACTTTTGCCAAAGCAGCTCACCTGCCCAAGAACAGATACCCCTAACACGCCCAGGTGACATGTGTCCACTGAGCATGTGCAAATGTGAATAGTCTAAATAAGGGTGCGATGTAACTAAAGTACTAGATTCCAAACACAGAACCAAAAAAATGTAACATGGCTCAATAATTTTTATATTGCTTCGATGAAAAATTGTTGTTAAAAATGATTATTCCTATTCCTTGCTACTTTAAAAAATGTGGTCTGCATTTTACTTCAATTGGATATTAACCAGTTGCCATTGAATTGATTCTAACTCATGTGGACTCCGTGTGAGTAAGAGACGAACTAGCCGAGTGTTTTTAATGGCTGACCTTTCAGATCACCAGGTTTCTCTTCCCAGGTGCCCCTGGGCATATTCAAACGTCGAGCCTTTTGATTAGCAGTCAAGCACATTTGCACCACACACAGCCTTGGCTGATGTAAAACATGTGAATGCAAGCATGTTGTCGAGTGTGTCAGAGGCATTTATAGTCTTCTTATTGCCTCAAACTACATCTGTTCAGACACTGTAACACATGGTGTGTTTATTTTGGCACCAAATTTTTTAATATATGAAGGTTTTTTCATAAAACATTTTTCTTGAACTTTTTGTATTCTTCGAATACCACTGAGGAACTTGTCTCCTGAGAAAGAAGTCCTCAGATTCCCTGAGAAGCATGGTTATACAGCTGTTAGTAGGTGTCTAACGACTGGCACCTAAGAGTCTTGTTCTTGAGGTGCCTTCCTCACAGGTATGCTGTTCAGACTAGCAAACCCCGAGCAAACAAACCCACTGCCATCGAGTCAATTCTGACTTACTGCGACCCTGTAGAGTCGAACTACTCCTGGGGGTTTCTGAGGTGGTGGGAGCAGAAAGCCTCACCTCTTGTGGAGTGGCTGGTTTCAAACTGCTGACCTTTTTGTTAGCAATTCAACCCCGGTGTACCACCAAGGCTCTGTAAGTAAGACATAGAGGGGTTTTTTAAAGCGCAGGCCTGAGAAAGACAGGGAAGAGACGAACTCAGAGCACAGCCGGCCAGCCTTCCAGCTGGTCACACCACCTCAGCATCATCCTCTAACGTCCATTCCCACTGATTCTCTCTCCTAGGCTTCAGTGGCCAGCGTTTGTACTGACTCAGTTCTCTAATGTTGCCAATTCTCTGAAGAGTTGACCTGTGGCTTAATTTTTGCAGTAAGTTATTTTTTTTCTTTTCTTTTATTTTTTTAAAACAATTCATTGGGGCTCATACAATTCTTATCACAGTTCATACATATACATACATCAATTGTATAAAGCACATCTGTAGTCTTTGCCCTAATCATTTTTTTCTCCTCTTTTCTTTTTTTACATTTTATTAGGGACTCATACAACTCTTATCACCATCCATACATATACATACATCAATTGTATAAAGCACGTCCATACATTCCCTGCCCCAATCATTCTCAAGGCATTTGCTCTCCACTTAAGCCCCTTGCATCAGGTCCTCTTTTTTTTTTCCCCTCCCTCCCCTTTCCCCCCTCCCTCATGTGCCCTTGGTAATTTATACGTCGTTATTTTGTCATATCTTGCCCTATCCGGAGTCTCCCTTCCCCCCTTCTCTGCTGTCCCTCTCCCAGGGAAGAGGTCACATGTGGATCCTTGTAATCAGTTCCCCCTTTCCAACCCACTCACCCTCCACTCTCCCAGCATCGTCCCTCACACCCTTGGTCCTGAAGGTATCATCCACCCTGGATTCCCTGTACCTCCAGCCCTCATATGTACCAGTGTACAGCCTCTGTCCTATCCAGCCCTGCAAGGTAGAATTCGGATCATGGTAGTTGGGGGGAGGAAGCATCCAGGATCTGGGGGAAAGCTGTGTTCTTCATCGATACTACCTCACACCCTAATTAACCCATCTCCTCTCCTAAACCCCTCTATGAGGGGATCTCCATTGGCCGACACTTGGGCCTTGGGTCTCCACTCTGCACTTCCCCCTTCACTTAATATGGTATATATATACATATGTACATATACACACATATACACATACATACACACACTTATCTTTTTTTTTTGCATGATGCCTTATACCTGGTCCCTTGGCACCTCGTGATCGCACTGGCCGGTGTGCTTCTTCCATGTGGGCTTATTTGCTTCTGAGCTAGATGGCCACTTGTTCACCTTCAAGCCTTTAAGACCCCAGACACTATCTCTTTTGATAGCCGGGCACCATCAGCTTTCTTCACCACATTTGCTTATGCACCCATTTGTCTTCAGCGATCCTATCATGGAGGTGTGCAGTCAATGATATGATTTTTTGTTCTTTGATGCCTGGTAACTGATCCCTTTGGGACCACTCGATCACACAGGCTGGTGTGTTCTTCCATGTGGACTTTGTTGCTTCTGAGCTAGATGGCCGCTTGTTTATCTTCAAGCCTTTAAGACCCCAGTCACTATCTCTTTTGATAGCCGGGCACCATCAGCTTTCTTCACCACATTTACTTGTTCACCCACTTTGGCTCCAGCCGTTGTGTCGGGAGAGTGAGCATCATAGAGTTCCAATTTAATAAAAGAAGGTATTCATGCATTGAGGGAGTGTTTGAGTAGAGGCCCAAGGTCCTTCCTCTGCAGTAAGTTATTATGTCTTAAAACTTACTGGTTGTCATTGAGTCCATTGCAGTTCACGGTGTGCCCATGGAGTTTTCGGAAACAGGCGTCTGTCTTTTGAGGCATGCTATAGTTTATTGTGCCAGCCTGGCCGATAAACACAAGTAGGATTAACTGAAGGGCAGAGGGATAAATGGCTTGGTGAGCCTCACCTTGGTAGTTCTGTGCCTCAGTTTAAAGGGGTACACTACCTGGGGGATGCCTCGCCTGTGGACTGTGTCGCTGTAAGTTGAGGTCCCTTTAAGCCCACACGATTGGAATGGTCATCTCTGGAACTGGGGACCGACAGTTGATGACAGTTGGGGACCTGCCTTGCTGTTTGCTGCCTGGGTATATATAGCCCAGCTCTCTCTACAGAAAGGGACTGGCAACTGGCGGCTCTCAAGCCTTAAAGGACTGCTAGTGTCTCACTGCTTTATAATTTAACTGTTAATTTCTTATATTATCTATCTGTATATTATTTAACGGTTTATTTCTTGAATTATATATCTCTCTTTATAAATATATTTATATATAATTACTAGCAATCTGGTTTGTCTCTCTAGAGAACCCTGCCCAACACAAGGCACTACTGAGTGGGCTGTATTTGTGACAAGCAGAGGCTCCGTACGTTTTAGATCAGGGGTTTGTTGTTGCCAGGCACCATCCAGTCAGTTCCAACTCATAGTGATCTTATGCACAAGAGAGTGAAAGCACTGTGTGGTGCGGCACCACCCTCGCAATGGTTCCGATGTCTGAACATGTGCAGCCACTGTGTCCTGCAGCTTGTTGAGGGCCTTCCCATTCTGCTGCCCCTCTGTTTTAACAAGCGTGATGTCCCACGGCGACTGGTCTCTCCTGACATGTCCAAGTAGGGCTTAGTTAGCACCAGAGAGCACATTGTCCTTGCACCCTAATGCTGGCATACCGCCACTCTAGATCCAAAATGTGATTCTCCTCATGGCCATTAGGTGAAGCTAAAATCTCCAGCTTTACCGCCCCCATTAATACATTCTCTATTGGAAGTCATCAATTAAAAGTAAACGGGACGATTCCTCTGAGTTTTTGTTGTTGTTCTGCAGAATGCCAGTTTCAAACGGAAACAAAAGGGAGATCAAACTTACAGATCTACTGTTTCAACACAGTAATCAAATGTTGGAATTCTAACTTTTTCTACTCATATCTTGCTGACAACGGCAGATTAGGGAAAAGGCTGGGCTCCCAGCTTCTTAGAGCAGCAGTCACAACTCTGAGACACTCACCAGCCAGAAGTTGGTCAAGGACCCCTTCATATTCTACTGGATACTTTAAATATCCGACATTACCCACTATTCTGCTAATGTTTTCCATTTCAAACTCCACACATGCAAAGTCCTCTCCCTGATACTCAGATGCTCTTGACAGGTAGAACACGGTGGTTATAGGTAGCAAGGTACCTTTCTGCCAATACAGCTTCTGGACTCAAGTTTAACTGCCAGGAGAAATGTATCCTGGGTCACTGGGACTCATGCAGGGTAAACCAGATTCTCAACAGCCTTGAAGAATCCTCTTCAGGGCTTTGTGGAGATATATGCATCTAGACTCAAGAGCTTCCAATGCCTGCCCTTTCATAAAATAAAAACATGGGACTGGATACACAGAATAAGTTTGGGGTAGCAGGAGGTAAGTTTGAGGAATGTATGATGATATTCAGTTTTC
The DNA here is from genome assembly GCF_050624435.1 of Tenrec ecaudatus. NCBI lineage: Eukaryota > Metazoa > Chordata > Mammalia > Afrosoricida > Tenrecidae > Tenrec > Tenrec ecaudatus. Next base: position 69,879,849 of record NC_134540.1, on the reverse strand, counting down.
ATCTAACTGGGAGTTCGTTTAGGTCCAGAGTAAAGAAAACAATGCTGGACAGGAAGAGGTCATCTGAAACAATTGTCGAAACAGTAGTACACAAAATGGAACCAAGATAGAAGCTACTGGAGTTCACCAAATAACTAGGTGCTCCATTACTTACTACTACTTGGCTGCTGAGTCTGCTTTAAAACACCAAAAAGTGGCAAAAGCCTAGCCTTTAACATCTCACAAATTCATCCATGCCCTTGGTTGGAGACCACATATTCTACGGATGGATGAGGATAAAGCCAAACTGATTCAAGTAGACTTTATATGAGAAATAAATTGTGCTTATTATTGTCCATAGCATCTCTCTCTTTAAAAATTAAGTGGGAAGAACTCAAACTAGGAAGTGACTACTAGAGTAAGGTAAGCCTGGAATGACAGAGGTACAGGCTAAGCTGTGGAAATTCAGAGAAAGGATGTGGAACAGAAGTGACGAGATATGTACTGAGCACCTATCATAAACAGGAGACCCTGTGGTAGAGGTTAAGCAATGGGCTGCTAATCACAAAGTTGGCAGTTCAAATGCACAAGCCACTCCATGGGAGACAGGTGGACTGTTTATTCTTGTAAAGATTTAAAGTCTCAGAAATACTAGAGTAGTTTTACTCGGTCCTCAGGGTCGCTGAGTCAGAATTGACTTGATGGCAGTGGGTTTGATTTACTTATCATACGTAAGGCACTATGTGAGATACAGACACATTAAGTCACACATCTGAGTGCTTACAATCTAGTTGAGAAGATACTTGTACACAAACTATAAAACAAACCTACCTTAGAATGAACTTTGCAGACAGACTTGCATTCAAGACCTGGCTTCACTTTTTCCTGCCTTGTCACTTTGGGTATATTAGTTAACCTCTCTAAACTTCACATTTCTCGTCTGTAAAATAATAACATAAACAAATGAACCCAAACCAGTTACCATCAAGTCGACTCCAGCTCTTAAGAGACCTTGTGCCTTACAAAGTAGAACTGCTCACCATAGTCTGAGAGCAGGTCACCTTGGGGGCTTTCTTCCTCTAGGTGGGTTTGAGTTGCCAACCATGAGTAGTCAAGCACTTAACTGTTTGCATCACCTAGGAGCTTCCTGAGGATAGTGAACAGTGAGTCCTTAGGAAGGTTGTTGAGACCAAAGAAACTACCTCTATGCAACTTTCCAGTGCAGCGTTTACCCGGGGACAGGCCCTCGACAGTCCTGTTATTACTATTCGGATGTGTAAAATTAGGCACACAAAAGAACAAAGTCAGCGTCCTGAAAAGTTGAGCGCACTGGAAGCAACAGTGCTGCTCGGGCTTCATTTTGCTTTTCCCTCCGGAAAAAGGTGTGAGCGACCTGGCATTGAAATTCTCACGTTTCACAAGGACCGGCTGGAGTATCTCCTCCTGACAGTTATCGCAGTCAGCCTTCAGAATGTCTCGACCCTTTAATAACCATAGTTATTTTTGTTGCTACTTCATAACTGTAATTTTGTTGCTGTTATGAATCATAATGCAAATATCTGATAATGCAAGGATGTATTTTCATTGTTACAAATTGAACATAAAGCACAGTGATTAATTACAAAACAAAATGTAATTATATATTGTGAAATATTTATTTCTAATTACAAATAAATGAAATTTTGTCTTGAAGCATGGTGTAGCATGGGTAACAGTCTTACAACAACAGTAAACTACATTGCTAAATTTTGCAACAGTGTGCGTAAAAAACCAACATCAGTGCAAAGGTTGAGATAGCTTCTTTCTCACATCAGAAATTCTCCGGGCAATCTTTGCAAGAGCACAACGAACATCATCTTCCAGAAGTCTACATCTGTATGTAGACTTGATAACCAACAAGCTGGAAAACCCTGTTTCACAAAGATATGTTGTTGGAAATGGAAGAAGGCGCAACACAGTATCAGACACAACTGCAAACACTCGATCCAGAATTTTGTAACTGGCATTGTAGAGAAATCAGTTTTCACTAAATTGCTGTTAATAAGTTCTTGTGCTGTCTCGAGAACATCTTCAACTTTGTGAATGGGCTTCTGGCATGTGCAAGTGGGGTGTCAGGTAGATTTGGAAAGTACGATGAAATTTCACCTGCAAGCATGTGCAAGTGTTCTTTCACAGAAATTATCACTGCAATCCTTTTGTCTGATCCAATGTCATGTTCCTCAAAGAAAGCAGAGAAGGTAGGCAATATGCAAATTTAATTTTCATCCAATTTTGGGGGACAAAGCTGAAGCTTCATTTGGAATGATTGGATCTTTTCAGACAAATCAAGGCATCTTGCATTTGGTCCTTACAGTGATAAATTTAACTTCACTTTTATTACTGAAAAGTGCTTCGAACTGCGGTCTTGCTTTCTGATTAAAAACGTTTTGAGTTCATTATGAAGCTCAAAAACATGTTTTAAAACTTTTCCTCACGACAACCATCTCACTTCAGTGTAAAATAAAAGCATTATTCAGCGCATCCAACTCATTGCAGTTGTGAAAAGTCATCTGTTTACAAAATTGACAGAACGTATAACGCTTTTCAATGATTCTTGTAACTCTTGTGGCAGCATTCTCATTGCTAATATTTGCTGATGAATCATACAGTGAGTTTCGATGACTCTTGGTGACTCATTCAGTACCAAACGTTGAAATCCAGATCGACATCCTAGCAGAGCTGGAGCACCATCTGTGCAGACACCACACCTTTTCCCAAGAGATCTGATGCTCTTTCAGAAATCAACCAACAGTGTCAAATACATCACGTGCAATAGTTCACGTTTTAAGAGGTTTGCAAAAAAGAAACTCATCTTTAAAGTCACCATCATTAACATACCTCAGGTAAACCAGTAACTGTGAACAGTTTGCAGTATATGTAGATTCATCAAGCTGGATGCTGAATATTGGAAGTGGAGCAGATGTAATTTCCTGGATTACCTGATCAAGAATATCAGCAGACACGTCATCTATTCTTCTGCAGACAGTGTCATTAGATAAGGAAACTGCACTCAATTTCATAACAAATTCATCTCCGATCATAACTCAATGTCTTAGGCCACTGGCAACAGTAAATCCTCAGCAATGGTGTGAGGTTTCACAGCTCTGGTGAGTCTGAGTGCCACCAAATAAGAAGCTTCAATGGCTGTTGTGTTTTGTTTGTGGTATTTGCCACCAGTGTCAAGTCTGGCTTTCTTGAGTCCATCACCTTTGCTTCTAAAATAGTTGGTATCCTTGCCGGCAAAGCTCAGATGCTTGCTATCAAAATGGCATTTTAGTTTGTTCAGATTCATAGTTTCAGCTGATAGAACGTCACACCAAAATAAAACATTGTGGTTTCTCAATTCCTGCTGTAATTACTGAGGTAAAACCATACTGTAAAAAAATCCTCCCTATATTTTTTCTCATCATTCTTCTCTACACGATCCATTGTCATGGGATGGTTTGCTAATGAAAATAATATATAACAATAGATTTAATAATACAAAAGATGATACATGGCATATAGTTCAGTCATCTGGGTTCATTAAAGATTCCTATGATTTACCATTCCTGTGTTTTTTTACACACCTGTTACTATCACAAGGGGGCAGTAGTCACATCAACCACAGCTGCATATAAAAAGACTGATCAGCATCCAGATTAAGTTCCCATGGTACAGATATTTATTTTACAGTACATGATTTTACATTTACCAAGTAATTATAATTCATGAAGTGTCATTTACCTCCAATACTGCTGCTTTCAACACAGTAGCTATTTTTTAAGAGTAGCTGCTTTCAACACAGCAGCTGCTTTCTACATGTGACTGGTCCGCATATGTACATTATGGTGCCAACCCTGTCACATACACCTGCATTTGTACGGGTATATGTGATGGGGTTAGCACGATGACATCATGCTGGGTACTTGTATGTGGGCGTATCTGCATGTTGCCAGACCGGCCTGGAGACAGAGAGAAGAGCGGTGTCTTGGTTCCTAAGACCATCGGAAATATGTGTTTTCTCATGGTCATAGGCAACCCCTGTGAGAGGGTCGTTCAACCCTCAAAGGGATTGCAACTCACAAGTTGAGAATTGATTTGTCAGATCATCTGACGAGCTTCTTCAAAATTTTGAATTTCTTAAGAGTTATATCCTTATTTCAGGCATCCCACATTAACATAGTTGATGTAGAGTGACAAGTCAAACATTATGGTAGCAGATCAGGAGGGAGAATACTACTTTTAACACAAATGACACATATTATATGCTCATTAGTTTTGCAAACAGCACAACCCCCACACACATTAGCTTCCTATGCGCATTATTTGTTACTTATGTGCATGTGTTATATGCAACAAAAAAAAATAAATACAGGAATAGCCAGACTGGTGGAATGATCACATGACGAATTCAAGATGGGAAAGACCTATCTTGAGTTTGTTTCATGGTGGTTCTTCTGACTAAAGCTTTCCGGCAATTCAGTCTATTCCCTGTTTGGCATAACGTCGTTGATGTTGAATAACTGAAGATTTAGAACTGAAAACTTTCCCACAAACACCACATTCAAAGGGCTTCTCTCCTGTGTGAACTCTCAGATGTCGAGTAAGCCGGCATCTCTGGCTAAAGGCTTTTCCACATTCACTGCATTCATATGGCTTGTCTCCAGTATGTATTTTCTGATGCTGGGTAAGGGGTGAGCGGTCAAAAAACGCCTTCCCACACTCATTACAATGATAACGAGGCTCTCCAGTATGAGCTTTTTGATGTCTATTCAGTGATGAGACGCCATAGAAGGCTTTCCCACACTCATTACATTCATAGGGCTTCCTACCAGTATGGATTAGCTTATGTCGAGTAAGGATACTTTTCTGGCTGAAAGCTTTCCCACATTGGTTACATTCAAAAGGACTTTCTCCAGTATGAATTCTCTGGTGCCGGGTAAGGGAGGAGCGGTCAAAAAAAGCTTTTCCACACTCACTGCATGGAAAGGGCTTCTCTCCAGTATGAATTCGGTGATGTACAGTTAAGGCTGAGCGGTCAAAGAAAGCTTTCCCACACACATTGCATTCATAGGGGCTCTCCCCAGTGTGAGACATCCGATGTCTACTGAGACTGCTTCTATGACTAAAGACTTTCCCACACTCGTGACATCTATAGGGCTTCTCTCCGGTGTGCGTCCTCAGGTGGCGGATAAGGGATGAATGGTCAAAAAAGGTCTTCCCACAGTTTCTGCACACTTGGTCTCTTTCTTTAAAAATAATTGTTTGGGGAGGGCTTGACCCTTGCTGCAAGCTTTTGTCTTGGGAAAAGGGAAACGTCTCTACCGCAGGGTTTTCTTTCTCTGTTTCCAAACTATCCTCTGGTACATAAACTTCAATTTTAGGACACAAGAGACCATCATCTCCAAGCCCTTCCCTGAAGGTTCCTTCGGATATCTGTTCTTCTTCTGAAGTATCCTGAATCTCAAGCTTAGGTGCCCAGTCTGGAACGAACAGAAAATGCAGATGCTGTTTCTTTCCCAGGTTAAAAAAAAGGGGGTGGGGGTGGGAGCAGGGATATTACAATGGAAAAAAGATACTATGATAAGCCTGAAAATAACGTATGAGCACTGTACTGTTAGCTCTCACGAAGGTCCTACACTATAGGGAAATAGATCTGATGGTGGACATCTCGGAAAATGGGAAAATACCCACTGGAATTGGGCGGGGAGGGTGGAACTAGGAGTATGCTAAATGGAAAGGCTGGTGATAAATAGAAATATCATTGTATGAATGGGTAACATGACGGATTTGAGAAAAGAAACACTTAGAACATATGGACAAGTAACATTTTACTATGCAGAGAATAAATGAGAGCTGGTGAGTGACGTAAATAACCACTAGAGCAAATTTAAATTTGAGAAAGGGGACACCCAATATTTCTAGCGACACACCCAAGTAACAACTCCCAAACAAAACAGAATTCTGTCCTGCCCTATTCATACTCAAATTACCTAAGGAAACATTCTTTGGACATTCTCTGTCCCCAGGCTCATGAAGATCAACTATCCAGGCCTCTTCCTCACTCTTCAACTGAAAAATCATGTCCGGTTGAGGAACTGGAAGTCCTGTGCATGGAGAAAGAACAGTCATGGCAGCACTACATGACAAAAAGTCTGTACCTGCTACAAAGTACAGGCCCGGTCTCAGGCTTTCAGAGAGAAAATGTAAGGCAGAGTGTGAGTGTGTTTCAGGAATGCAGAACATAAAACGAAGGAACCTCTGAATGGGATTTAAGACGGGGGTTCCTGAATAGGAGAACTCGGGCCCCAGAACAAATAGGACTCAATCAAAAGGTTAGTAACATCCACTTGATGTTTTTAATGTGCTTACTCTTCCCCTCAAAGTGAATGAGAGAGTTTCACTTACCACTGGTACAATAGGGGGAAAGAGTTCTTAGCTCAGGGAAAGTGAAAATGAATAAAGATCATCCAGAGCAAAAATAATGTGTAATGAAAACACCCATTTGTTTACCCGTTAGTATTATGTTTTTATATTAAACATGTAAGTTATGTGCATTATAGGAAAATTAGAGGTATCTACAAACAAAAAGGAAAATCACCTTTCACCCTTTTTTTCCCTTTTGTTCTATTCATCTTGGCATTGAAAGATACCTTAGATATAATGGCAAAAGCTGGCTGATGAAATACATGCTGATCTTTTTCACATAATAAAATTATTCTTTTTTGTCAATTAACACAGATCTGCTTTACCACTTTAATGGCTATATACAGGGTGTGAAATCGCAATTTATTTAACCAGTCTCCTACTGATAGATATTTAGATTGTTTTAAAAGTTCTTAAATTATCAAAGGTATGATACAAATTTATATACATCATTGGCTGCTAATCTTATATTGTTTCCCTAAGATAAATTCCTAGAAGTGAACCTATCAATTGTTGCTAATATGAAAAATAGACCTATTCCTAGAAATAGACTTGCGTCTTAAACTTCCTTGTATCCTACGTGAGAATGAAAAGCATTCCCTGGCCACGAAGTTTTGTTATTTTGTTAAGAACACACAGAAAAATACACTGATCCAACAGTTCTGCATTGCAATTTAGTGATGTTGATTACATTCTTTGGATTGTATACTTATTCTCACCTTCTCTGATTGTTCTTCCTTGACTAACATAAATTCACTGCCCCTAGGCTTCCAATCTAATTTCCTTTGGGGCCAAGGATCATTTATTTGTCATGTGCCAATTCTCTGCTGATAAAACAGTCAGGACTATGATCTCCTGGAGCTTTGTCTCTGATCTCAGGAATTTTATTTTCCATTGTTCCAAAGCTTGTGGCAAAGACTGTTTTAAAAAAACCAACAACTGTCATCAAGTTAGTTCTGACTCAAAGTGACCCTAAATGATAGGAAAAAACAGCTCCCTATGATTTCTGAGGCTATATAACTTTCCAGAAGAAGACAGCCTTCTCTTTCTCCCATGGATTGGTTGGTGGGTTCGAACTGCTCATCTTCTAGTTAGCAGCTTAACATGTAATCCACTATTGCTGTCAGGGCTCCTAAAGGTTAAAACTAACAAATAAACCTGAGCTGCATCCCTGCCCCACCCCCCCAACTCCTGGCCATCAAGTCAAGGTTAACTCATAGTAACGCTCAAGGACAGGGTAGACCCACACCTGTAAATGTCTAAGACTATAACTCATTACAGGAGTAGAAAGCCCCTTCTTTCCCCACTGACTAGTTAGTGGGTTCAAACTGCTGATCTTATAGTTAGCAGCCCAACTTGTACCCACTGTCAGGAGGGCTCAGAAGTCTCCTTTAATACGTCCCAATAGTCCCGTTGTTACATTCTGTTTAAGTTAATTCAGAAACATTAACACTTGCTTTTTTGACTTTCTTGAATGAAACCTATACAATCCTTTTTATTGCCACTTGCTGATTTTAATTTTCTTCCAAAACTGTATACTCTTTCAGCTTCTTATTCTTGAAGCTCCTGAGACGTTCTCATTACCTACAGGAGCCTGAGAAAATTCCAATAATTGCTACTATCAGCAGTAGCATTCATAGTTCCCTTTTCATGCAGTCTCTATTAAGTACAGAGTGCTTCTGTGAACATCTTTCTTGGCTGTACTTAAGACAAATCATCAACCCCAAACACATCTCTGATGACCTGCTCAGTCTCACAACCATATGACTCTCATCGTCCTACCCCACACTGAGGGCAAATACTTCACTCCCCATTCTTCTACCTCCACCTTTAATCCTCTGTATGAATTTAAGTCCCTGCCATGTTGTGGGACATGCTGTTAAGCAAGCAGTCCGGGCATGTCTAGCACTTCTTATGGCTGGGTAAATAAACTTGCCAGTGCCTACTGGTGCTTTACACTTAAGCCACATCCTTTTACTCTTTTATCTTGTCTCTCAGTTGGTTCAAAACTTAGGAGCGGGGAGAAAAGGCATGAATGTATCAGTCTTTAGTGAACACAATACAATTCTAACTCCTAATGGGAAGCTATCCTTACCCAGTGAGACAATGCTCCAGTAGTTCTCCAGCATCACCTCCTTGTAGAGGTCCCTCTGAATGGGCACCAGATGCCCCCACTCCTCCTCTGTGAAGATCACAGCCACATCCTCAAACGTCACTGGATCCTGGAAGCACAATCACATTCTCTCTTCCTCACAGTCCTTCCCGCAGAGGGATGAGCCAAATGACTGGCCAGGAGGAAGAGGAGGGATGGGAAGGAAAGGGTCCTGGCAATACTGGTCTTGAATGATTTAGGGAAGTGCTTCAAGGACACATAAAATTCTTGCTCTTAATCCCACACCCTTATATTCATAGTGGGTCCATTTATCAAACTTTGAGAAAACTTAAAAGAACAGAACAAAGCATTTATTGAACTTCTTGAAATATTTGCTTTTCCCCTATTTGCTTTACCTTCTGTCTATGTACCATTTCCTTTTGTCCCTGAACTTCTGAGTAAGCTGTAAATGTGATGGAACCTTTACTCTTAAAGATTTTTGTGTACATATCATAAAAACATAGTGTTACTTATATAACCACAAGATAACTATAAAAAACAGGAAAATAATGTTACTATCAATTATATAACCTACAACTTTATTAAATTTCATCAGTTTTCCTTGTTTTTTAACAAAGTTCTTAGTGATGTTGGATTCGATTGTCTTTAGGATCCCTTGTAGCTCTACTGTTCTCTGATTCTATAAGTTTGTATCTTTCCTGTCTTAAAACCCAAGTGAGTCTAAGTCAGGAGTTCTAGGCCAGAGTATGGAACTCAAGTTTTTCTTTCTGCCCTTGGCAAGAATGGGCCAAGCCATGTCTCTGTAAGACCTTGAGGACTCTTTTTAAACTCACTGAAGTGATCTCCAGTATGTACCACACCCCCAGCCCAACCCAACATTCCCTGGAGCACCGAGGCCTACACTCAGTCCATACAGGGACACAGGAAAAGGACAATCACTATAACCCATCCATTGTCAGCCCACTGCCAGTGGTTTTCAGGCAAAAATATCCAAAGCCAAGGCCTTAAAAGCTGTGTGCCCAGTGTTAGGATAAATGACATATAGTTCAAGGCAAGAAAAGGCTATTACAGGAAACAACCCGAAGGGGGAAGCAGGCATTCCTACAGAATACTTCATCAACCTGGGTGGGTCAAAGCAGCTCCCAAGTTGGGAAAGAAAAGTGCATACATTCTGGAGATGAATACAGTATGTCAGACAAACAAATCCCATCTCACCTGGCATCCGGTGGTAGGAGACACAGCAGCCATTCCTCCCGGGGGCTCTCCTTTTAGACCAGAGCAGAGGTGATGGATGAGAAAGAAGGTATGAGAGACCAGGCCCGTGGTGTTGTTTTCTGGGCTTTAAAACAAGAGATCTCCATGTGCCACGGTTATGTACCCATCCTCTCCCTCCATACCCTACAAAGAGGGAAGGCAAAGTAAAGAGCTCAGAATTAGAGCAGAGAGTCACAGACAGTGCCGCTTAGGATATACATGGTCCTTGTTTTACTATGCTTCTAGAGCCAGAATTCTAAGAACAAAGCACATTTAAAAGTCCATGTTGTACTTATAAATTCACATTCAATATGCCTTGAGTGATAGGACACAGGATCAACAATCTTGCAAATGACTCTATAGACTAGACATGTCTAGTAAGAGCCCAGACCCTCTTCAAAGGAAAAAGGGATCATTCTCAGTCTCTGAGGATGGAGCCCTTGGGTAGCCGTGTTTGACACTGTATGTTTCTGCTTCTCGCCTGATAAGACCACAGCTGGGCAATACCCAGATGATCAGTAAGCTGAAATGTCACTCCGCTTGAGAAATCCCCTTCTTGGTAATGTGCACTACAATTTTCGGGTCGACAGGTGAGTGATGAGGGAGAAGGATATAAAATACAGAAATGGGCACAAGGATCAGGCGAGCTACTGTGACCAGGAAGCAGACCCTGTGAGTGTGTGGGAGCTATGCTATGAGAGGCGGGTACAAGAGGAAAACAAGACAAAGGCAGGGGGCAGTACAGCTTAGCCATGCTATTGATGAAGCACTGACACAAAGACTCACATTGGAATTGACCCAATGGGAATGGGGTTTCATCATTTCAGCCACTCTGAAGGAGAAGGATGAGGTTTTCTGCTCTGTAAAGATTTACTGCCTTGGAAACCCAAAGGGCAGTTCTAGTCTATCCTATTGGAACACTATGGGTCAGCATGGACTGACTACCCTGGAGTTACAGACACAAGTATCTATCCCAAGCATATATCAATACTTATGAATAGTCAGAGAATTAAAAAGAAAAAAACCTGAACTACTCATTTACATCACTAAACACTTAAATATTGCTTTCTTTGTATTATGCCCACCTTTTATACACTTTATATTAGCGTTTCTCTCTCAAACATCATGAAACTAAGTCTTTCTAATTCAAATTATTTCATTTAGTAATTTCTACAATGCTGCCAGTGGGAACCTTCCTTTGTAAGGAAGAGTCACCCAGATTTTTCCTGCCCAGAGCTGTGGAATCATCTCAAATTCGAATGCCCTAAGCTGGCCTCAAGCAGTTGGATGCAGTTGCTCACCCCACCAGCCCTCTACTGGACAGAGAGGAGGCTGTCTGCCACTGTGCAGATTTGCAGTCTCGGAAACTCTAAGGAGCAGTTCTACTTGTTGTCCTGGAGGGCTGACGAGAATCAGAATCACCTTGATGGCAATAAGGTAGAGTTTAAAACTGCCCGCATCATTGGCATTCCTTCCAAACCTGCTCTGCTGCTCATGTCATGGATGGTATCATTCTTCAATGAACTCTTAATTAACATAGGTGGCATGGGAGTCATTCTTGCCTGACCATCACCTTCAACTTCCACTTCCAGTCACTTACCTAACAGTGCCCCTTCTGAATGTGGCAATCATAGTTCCTTTCTCTCCATTTCTGCTGCCACACTTAAGTTTAGCTGTTTTGCTACTTCTAGCCTAACTGTAAGTCTCTTAATTGGTCTACTCACTTCCACTCTTGCCCTCCTCTAATTCCACTGTACTAGACTAGGATCCTCCTAACATTCAGAGGTCTGCTAAAAAGGACTTGGGACTCATCCTGCAGTTGTAACTGTACCCAAGCTCAACTCACTGCCATTGAGTCCATTTTCACTTATGATCAATTCTGACTCTTGAAGGACTTTTAGAGGACAAAGTAGAACTGTTCCTGTGGCGTCAGAGCAGTAAATATTTACAGGAACAGAGTCTCGTCTTTCTGGCTGGTGGGTTTGACGGCCAACCTACAGCAAGTGGCAGCCCAGTGAGTAACCCACCATGTCACCAGGCCTCCTCGTGTGATTGAGTTATTTCAGCAATCATATACAGAGAGAGGCAGGTCAAAAAGGGAAAAGGCACAAGTGGAATCTGATGGAATAAACGGGCAGGTTTCCTCTGCCTCCCTCCCACCAGGACTCACGCTGAGCACATTCTCCTCCAGCAGCCTGTGTGCAATGTGTCTGCCCAGAGAAACCCATGAGACAGACACTCAGTGCCCACGGTTGTATTGGAGAATGGTCATGTGTGCACCTTCTGCCTAGCACGCACCAAAATGTCAGGCTTCCAGAAGAGCAGGTGTTCAGCATACACCACACTGTTTGCGCTGTCTAATACAGTGAACCACCCTTATCTCTTAGGGAACAGTGGGATCCTCTAGAAATGAAGTTCCAGATGGCAGCCCAGGGCTAACCTTGCAACAGGTCTTTCTAAGGACAGTAGTCTCAGACCTACTAGGGGCACTGTTCTGCACACTGCTATTCTTCTTTCCTCCTTCACACCAGATGCAATGCACTCTCTCATTTTAAAAGAAATCAGAGAACGTAAGATCACATGTGCCCGTGTATTTTAGGCTATGGGGCGGGGAGTAGGGGATTGGGGGAGAACCCAAAAGAAACTGGGTTACTTTCCCCAAAGTTATGCATTTAAGTTTTACAAAACAACCCTACCACCTTCAAAGTACTCTCCATTACACTTAATACATTTGTCAAATCTGCCATTCCATTTTTGGAAACATTTTTCTAACTCATGTTTGGATGGCTGGCAACACCTCCCTCGTTTTCTTCTTCACCTCTTCTACATCGTCAAATTGCTGTCCTTTCAGGTCCCTCTTCATTCGCAGAAACAAAAAGAACTCACGAGAAGTGAGGTCAGGTAAGTAAGGTGTGTGGGGCAAGAGAGGCATGCCGTTTTTTGCCCAAAACTGGCGCAGAGATGGCTGCGTGAGCAGGTGCATTGCCGAGGTGGCAAAACCAGTCCCCCGCCTGGCACAAATCAGGCCTTTTTAGTTGCACACTGTGATGCCATCTTTTCAGAACCTCCAACTAGAAAGCTTGATTAACAGTCTGACCTGGTGGAACGAACTCCAAATGCATTATGCTCCACACATCGGCGGAGTTTTTTTCATTGGGGGTGGGGGATCTCCTCGTATATTATTCCAGTCATTTTTCAATACACATGCACTCAAACAAATATAGGAAAGTATTTTTCACATTTTGTGAATTTCTTTTTCCCCTCCAAATTTATTTTATTAATTTTCATTTATTTATTCAGTGCAGGGTTACAGAGTAAGAAATACAAAATTACAAGGGTGAAGTCTTCTGAGTATCCTAGTCCCATCCTTCTTCCTTCCCAGTGATAGCTACAATTTGGTGCTTTACTGTCCTTTTCATGTGTTTGTAAATTTTCTTGCAGGCATTTTTTTTACCTGTTTTAAAGTTTCATGTCAGTAGTATACAGTTGTCATTATATAACTTTCTATTTAGCAATTATGTTTCTGCAAATGATCTGTTATTAATAGATGCATAAGAGTTATATGTGAAAAGGCCTTTAAAAAAACTCATGAAATAACTCCATTCTCTTTTAATTATATTTTCCCACTTTTTGAAGCCCCCTTACACATACATAACCCTATATGTATGTATCACAATTTACTCATTATCCTCTTGATGAACCTTTAAATTGTTGGCAATTTTACTCTAATAAGTTTTTCCCTTGTGTTTTGTAATGTTAACAGTCATGTATCAAGTTTCCCTTAATGTCTGGATATGCTTTGAGGTTTTCCATTGTACATTATGGGTCCATTTTCAATATCTCTATATTTTAAAGAAAATAAAGCATTTTTTTTAACATCAGAGGTTAAAAACTACCAGACAAACCTGAGCCTTCATCCTCTTATAAACAAGTTAACCCTTCTAAGCCTCAATTTCCTAATTTTTAAAGTAGTACTTACCTTACTGGATTCTGAAGATATGGTATTAAAATTACCCTTATAAAAAGAATGTAGCACAGTACCTGGTCAATAGCAAATGCTTAATGAGTGCCAGTTAGCAATATTTCATGGCTGTATGACTGCATTGTATAGATGGCCCGTAAGACTATTTTCAAAGTTCAGCATATTTCTGATTTTTCACTCTAAATTATACATGTACAGTGCGAAGGCATTTGCCTGACCCATAGTTCGCACTTAGTAAAGGTGGCTGTTGTGAGGTACAGTCAAGTCAGTCTGACTCACGGGAACCCTAAGTACAACAGACGGAAACACTGCCTGGTCCTGTGCATTCCTCACAAGTTCTGAGATATTGGAGCCCATTGTGGCAGCCAGTGTGTCAATCCTTCTCATCAAAGGTCTTCCCCCTTCCGCTGTCCCTCTACTTTGCCAAACATGATGTCATTCTCAAGGGACTGGTCTCTCCTGATTCCATGTCCCAAAGTATGTGAGACAAAGTTCCCCCATCCTCATTTTTAAGGAGCATCTGGCTGTACTTCTTCCACGGCAGATTTGTTCAGTCCATGGTACTTTCAGTAGTCTTTGCCAGCGCCATTTGTTAGTTTGTTGTCCTGTGACTTGTGCACTGCTATGACGCCAGAAGCTATGTTCCCAGTATTTCAAACACCAGCAAGATTATGAAGGCATAGGCCATCCACTTTAGAGAGCCCACTGAAAAAAATTTATCAACAGCAGGAAAGGTAGTGTTGATAAATAAACAGCCTTGCATATAGTCTTATTTCCTTAGGCTACATTTCTAGAAGAAAATGGCTAAGTCAAAGAGTATGCATATTCTTAAGGTCCTTGGTATAAGTTGCAATGATCTTTCTAAAATGCAAATCTCATAATGAGGCTTCTATGCTTTCCTTCCGTGATGCGATGGCAATACTGCAGAGCCCAATGAGCTCTCCTTGATGCAGCTGGCTTCAGCCTGCGCTCCAACCTCGTCTCTCCCCACATTAATCCTCACTGTCTACACTACTTCGACTGTCGAACCTGGGCTTGTAAAGGTGTGCTTCCTTCCATTGTGCCTTCGGTGATTTGTTCTGCTGAGAATGTTCCACCTCTTCCCTACCAAACTTGTTTCAGATTCCACTTCTGCCAAGAAGCCTTCATCAGTGTTCTTCCCTTCCTCCTGCAATGGGTGGAATGCACTTCTGATGCACTCCCATAACTTGTTGTGTATCTCTTTCTTAGCACTGTTCATCCTGAATTGAAATATTTGGTTTACTTGTTTGTCTGAGTGCTAGGCTGTAAGCTCCTTAAGAAAGGGACAATATATCCCGGGTGCTTACTACTGAGCCCGGTATAAAAAGTTGGTGCTGAATAAACATTGACTAGATGGATAAATGAATAACAAGGAACAGTGAACTTGCTCTCTTGATTGCAGATAGAGAATATTTACTAACTACCTGCTAGGCAATACGGAGCATGAATTCAACAAAACTTTACCTGTGACCTTCATCCTTTCCCACAACTGTTTCCTCTCAGAATCTGCTCCCTCCAAAGCGCAGTCTCTCTCTCCAGCACCCACCATCTCCTCAGGAGCTCCTTCTCACAAGTTCTCTATCTGAATGAGTCTTTACAGAAACTCATGGCCTCCCCCTCACAAAACATAGTTCAACTTACTGTTTTCCTTTCGCTATCAAATTATCTGGAAGAGTATTGTATACACCTGTGGTTTGTTGTTGTCAGATGAGGCCAAGTTTGATTCCAGTTCAGAGCATCTCCATGTGACAGAGCAGACTCCCCAGAAGGTTCGTAGACTGCATCTTTATGGGAACAAATCGCCAGATCTCTTCTTCCAGAGCTACTAGGTGGGTTTGAATTACCAATCTTTCAGTTAGCAGCTAAGTGCTTAACCACTGCATCACCAGGCTCCTTTAATATATACCTACTGATGCCAGGTCAATACCCCTCTTGTGCTCCAGCCCATTATTCTGCTAGTGCTACCCCTCACAAATGAGACAATTTTGACCAGTTTGTTTCTTCAGGCCGTTGCTCTAGCTCCTATGATATTTTAACCTGTCTTCCTTTCACTGACGTTGTTACATGCCATCAAGTCAGTGCCAACTCAAAGTGACCCTATGTACAACAGAACAAAACACTGCCCGGTCCTGCCCCATCCTCACAACTTGTTGTTTGAGTCCATTCTTATCGGCACTGGGTCAGGCCTTCTCATCAAGGAAATTCCTCTTTTTCACCGTCTTCCTACTTTACCAAGTATGGTATCTTTTTCAGGGGCTTGTTTTCATGGGTCCAAAGTTCATGAGACGAACTCTTGCCATCCTCCTTCCTAAGGTGCTATTCTGGCTGTATGTCTTTCAAGACAGATGTTTGTTCTTCTGGCAGTCGATGGTACTTTCAATATTCTTTGCCAACACCACAATTCAAATGCATGGATTCTTCTTCACCCTTCCCTATTCAATGTGCACCTTTCACATGTTGAAGAGGCGATTAAAAATACCATTCCAATCACTGTAATCTATGACTTTTGCACTCTTTGCCCTGGAAACAGATGCCACCCATGCTTTAGCTTTTTCTCCTACTCTCTGTTCTTCGATTACTCTGAAAGCTCATCCCCTTGGGGCTTCCATCTTCCACTTGAGCAGAGACGTTCTCAATCTGTTCCCAAACCTTCTTCTGAAATCATCCAGTCCTTCCAAGTAACTGCAAAATGTTAATTACTAATTTTTCCCTCACCTCAAAATCATTTTCTCCCTCACAACTCTTACCAACTTCTCACCCTAGGCTTACTGTTTCCGTGTTCTATTACTCTCCCAGTTGCTCAAAATGTTAGCTTCTTACCTTGCACTCCTTCCTCGCAAAGTCAATCGCCTGGTCCTTCTGACACCTCTTTTACAATGTATGCTTCTGTGCCACTAACAGCTGCATAATTTAGGTCCCTTGTGACTTGCTTCAAGATTGTTGTTGCTATGTGCCGTGGAGAGAAGTCTGACTCACAGGGACCCTCTAGGACAAGGTAGACTGTCATACTGAATTTCTTGGGCTATCGTCGTTAGTGGAAAAGACTGCTAGATGAAATTCCTTCCCAGGAGCTGGTGCTATTTGTGGTGTTGAAGCGCTGATCTTTTGGCAAGCAGCCAGATACTTGACCGCTCGCTGCACCACCTGAGCGTCACGGTGTAGCATTGCCACCACAGATTGCTAATGGGCTCCCTTCCCCGCGCTAGTCCTGCGTGGCTAAAGAAAATAAGAGTCTTAAGGTAATTTTTACTCAGGTCAGTTCCCTGGGCCAGATCCATATGATAATCCGTTCCACCCAGTGGGTCTTACTTGTCCTGAGAACTGTGTCCTGGCCTGCTACTTTTCTCTATCCTTGTTTCCCTATTTCCTGCTAACATTTCATTGCAGGTGAATCATCTCTCAGAGCTGCCTAAGGCTTTGCCACTTCCATTCCACATCAAGTCCCACTGTGTCCAAGAAGGCCCCGCGATCACACATGCTTGTGATGGTCCAGGACAGGGAGTGGGGGAAAGAGGGAGGGCGAGGAGCGGGTGACAAACACTCTGGGTTTTGCAGGGTTCGTTAAGTACCCTTTGAGGAGAACATGGAGCCCTGAAGGCAGTGTTTCAAGAGCTCTGCTGTGAACGGAAAGGTCTTCAGTTTGAACCCACAGGACGCTCCCTGAGACAAAGATGAGGCAGTGTGCTTCCAAAGAAAAAAAAGAAAAGAAAAAAGCACAGCTTGGAAACCTACCAGGCAGCTAGTTCTACTCTGTCCCACAGGGTCGCTACAAGTCAGAATCCGCTGACGGCAAGGAGCTTGGTTTGGGGGTTCTGGGAGGAGCGGAGGAGGCTGCCACTGAAAGACGGTACCTGTCAAATAGTGGGGAAGGGGGGACACATTGCAAGCAGCGGTTCTCAACCTGTAGGTGGCGACCCCTTTGGGGGTCGAACAACCCTTTCACAGGGGTCGCCTAAGACCATATTTCCGATAGACTTAGGAACAAGACGCCGCTCCTCAGCCGTCTCCAGGCGGGCCCGCCCACATGCAGATACGGCCCCCGCGGGGTCACCACAACAGGAGGAGCTGTAGGAAAGGGTCGCGGCACTCGGAAGGTGGAGGACCACGGTAAGTCACTGGAAACAGTGCCCACACCCCGCCGGACACGCGCGCGCACGGGGCTAGAATCTTCCGTTCCCACCTCTTGGAGCCGGGACGCCGCTACACACGCCGCAGACCGAGTCCGTCCGCGTCACTCCGTGCTTCTTCCCCGAGTTCTGTGCGCCCTCCTCTCGGCCTCGCCGCTCACTGCGCTCCTCCGAGCCCCACACTCGCAGGCCTCACCTCGAGCGCTCTGGGCTCGAGTCCGAGGAAGACGGCGCCTCTTCAAGTCAGGAGAGCAGTGCGCCTGCGCAAAGGGCCGGCCTTCTGCACACCCAATCAGTGCGCGACGTTCGCAGAGACTCCACTTCCCAGAAACCCCTGCGGCCGGCGCGCTTTATTGTGACGAGGGACACCTGCGCATGCGTACGCTCCTGAAAGGAGCGTGTGCTGCCCAACAGCGTTCCTCTGGGTGCTGCGGTCGCCTTGGCAAACGGGTCGTCTCCGCGGGGAAAGAGTACTGTCGTGGGTGCCTGGGCTTATGACCAACCTGGAAGCATTTTCTACGTATAATGTCACTTCCCTGCCGGCCTGTGATGGTTTCGAGCCCTCTGCAACGGGGAATGTGGGCTTACCCCTGACCCTGGTTTTCCTCCTCATCCTAGCTTCTGACCGTGTTCTCCCGTGTGCTTCAACTTCTCCACGTTCGTGAAATTGGTTCTGAATTGTGGACTGGAGATGCTCCGAATTTGATTCTGAGAACAGGGCCGTGGCCCAACGTAGGGGCAGCGTACACTAATTTGCCTCCGAAGAAGAGTCCAGGATACCAGTGTGCATCTGAACAGTTGGAGCATTCAGCAACCTAATCACGAGAAGACTTTTAGATTAGAAATATTGATGACTGGGACCAATTCTGAGGAGCGAGAGTTTGAAACGATCCTTAGGTGATACGAATGCGCTGCTAAAGCTGGACAACCTGTGCTACAACTTCAGAGAAGAATGCATATTGCACACACAACAAAACTCATCTTAAGGAATAAGTATGCACTTTCCTTCAAAAACCGTCAATTCTTGCCATTGACACGGCAGAGATACATATATGAATAAGGTGCAGTTACGCTCCAAACCAACTCAACTACCACTTGGTTCAAATTTATAGCAACCCCATGTGCAACAGAACAAAATATTGCCTCCCGCCCCCTCATGATGATTATGTGTGAGCCATTGTCACACCCACTGTGTCAGTCGACCTTGCTGAGGTTCTTTTCCATTTTTCCTTGAATCTCCACCAAGTATGAGCCACCAGGGCTCCTGAAAGATTTCATAAGATACTTAAAAGTCACTGGTTTAAAAAAAAACTTTTTTTTAACTGAGGACCTCATACTTTTGTCTTTTTAAGGAATTCTAAAAATTTTTAAAGTGATCTTTTCCAGATTTAAGTGTTTCATATCTGTACAGAAATAGAATTATATTTCTAAAACTCTTCTACTTTGATTTGTAGTTATCAAATTCTAAACAATTATTTATAAATAAAACAAATGGGTAAAAATGTATTTTTTAATCATTTTATTAGGGGCTCATACAACTCTTTACAATCCATACATACAACATTTGTACATATTTTGCCATCATCATTCTCAAAACACCCACTCTCCACCTGAGCCCCTGGCATCACCTCCTCCTTTTCTCCTCCCTCCCTGCACCCCTCTCCCCCGAACCCTAGATAATTTATAAATAATAATTATTTTATCATATCTTACACCATCCGACGTCTTCTTCACCCAGTTCTCCGCTGTCCGTCCTCCAGGGAGGAGGTTACATGTAGACCTTGTCATCTGTTTCCCATTTCTCCCCCACCCTTCCTCCACCTTCCCGATATCGCCACTCTCACCACTGTTCCTGAGGGGCTCATCTGTCCTGGATTCCCCGTATTTCCAGTTCCTATTTTTTAAATGTCAAAGACTCCAGGAAAAATGAGGTAGCTTCATGGTGTTGCCCGAGTGCAGGACCTTCTCCAGATCCCTTTAAACCAAGAACTTTCCCCCAATGTAAAGAATATCTATTTCCATTAGGAAGAGGTTCCCAGCAATAAGTGAGCCACATCCACTAGAATCAGCTTTCCACTTCAGAGACATTACCGTAACCACGGAAAACTTATGGTTAGAACATTGTCATATAGTGCCATTAAATGAACGCTTCAGGTTGTCACTCAAGATATGAGTGAGGAAGAGTTGCCTTCTCAAAGAGTTGACCATAACGACATGGATGGAGTGCAGCCATTGGGAGTGAAGCCTTCAAGGCCTTCATTTGCTGAAGGGGCACAACTCACAGTGAGAAGAAACAGCTGCAAACATCAATAGGTGTAACTTACGATGTACAAAATATGAACCAAGGAAACTTAGAAGTTGTGTTCGTCCTGGTTGACTAGAGAAACAAATCCAGAGACACTCGTGTGCGTAAGAAAGAGCTTTATAAAACAGTAATTGTATATTAAGAAAACCTCCCAGCCCAATCTAGATCATAAGCCCGTAAGTCCGATATTAGCACATATGTCTGATACCATTCTATAAATTCCTCTTCAGACCCACACAACACATGCAATGACACTGAATGCAGGAAGATCGCAGGCCAGTGGGTGGAAAGTCTTTTGGATCCAGTGGCGGTGGAAGCATCTCAGCACTGGCATGGGTCTCCATGTGGCTCCTGCAGCTCCAGGGCTCTGGCTTTATCAGTGTAGCTCCATGTAGCTTGTCAACAGGAATGTCTTGCAGCAGAGTGTGTGACCCATCTTCAGGGACCAGAGTTCCCAGAATACTCAGGAGAAGGCCATGCCCACAGAGGCCTCATTGGCTATGACCTGATTGACAGGCTAGACTCTGCCCCTTCACTCAAGTTGACAGATTATGGAACTGCCACAGAAGTCATCAAAGATTAAATGGAATGCAACAAGATGGCAATCCTAAGCATTCCTGAGTTGAAGTGGACTGGGATTTGCCATTTTGAATCAGATAGTCATATTTATTGTTTACTAAGCCTGGAATTATAGATTCATTCCTGGCACAGTAATCCATAGATGGCATTGCATTCATCTTCAAAATGGACATCTCAAGATTGCTTTTGAAGTTCAATACTGACTGTGATAGGAGAATATCTATCTGCATATAAGGAAATCCAGTCAATACAACTGTTACTCAAACTTAAGTACCAACCACTAAAGCTAAAAATCCCAAATTCACTGCCATCTAGTCAATGCTCACTCATAGTGATCCTATAGGGGAGGTTAGAACTAGTCCTGTAGAAAGCAGTTCTTGACAGGAGTAGAGAGCCCTGTCTTTCTCCCATGGAGTGGCTGGTGGTTTTGAACTGCTGACCTTGTGGTTAGCAGCCCAAGTGATGCAGAAACTGAAGAATTTTACCAATGTCTTTGGTATGAAATTGATCAAACATGAAAGCGAGATGCATTGATAATTATTGGAGATTAAAATGTAAAAGTTGAAAACAAAGAGGAAGAGCTGTTGGAAAAGATGGCCTTGGTGAAAAAGAAAAAAAGGAAGCTGGAGGTCACATGATAGAATTTCGCAAGAACAATGACTTCTTCATCGCAGATACTTTTCTTTCAACAGCGCGAATAGCGTCAATACATGTAGGCTTCTTGAGATGGAATATACGATCAAATTGATGACATCTGGGGTTAGAGATGCTGGAGAAGCTCAATAGCAATGACTACCAGGGCCAGGAGCTCACTGTGAAAAGGCCAGTAGTTTTGCTCATATGTAAGCCCAGGTTGAAGCGGAAGGAATTAAAACAAGTCCATGAGAGCCAAAATATGACCCTGATGATATTCCATCTGAATTTTGAGAACATCTCAAAAACAGATTTGTTGCACTGAACACTAACGACAGAAAACCTAATGAGTTGCGGGGTGAGAACAAGAATATCATACACGAAGAAAGCAAAAATCCATGAAAAAGATAAGGAAGGGAGGCATCAACATGGATATGAGACAAGACTCTGAAACTTGCTTTTAATTGTAGAATAACTTAGGCAAAAAGAAGAGACGAAGTAAAAAGCTGAACAGAAATTTGCAAAGGGCAGCTCAAGCAGGCAAAGTAAAATACTAAAATGAAATGTGCAAAGACCTAGAGCTAGAAAACCAAAAAGGACGAACAAACTCCGCATATCTTAAATGGAAAGAACTAACAAAAAAAATTCAAGCCTCAAGTTGAAATATTGAAAGATTCTGTGGGCAAAATATCGAATGCTTGAGTGATGCAGGAAACATCAAAAGAAGTTGGAAAGAATCCACAGAGTCACGGTGCCAAAAGAAAGAAATAAAAATAAAAAAATAAAAATAAAAAATAAAAAAGAAAGAAATAGCTGACATTCATCTATTTCAAGAGGTAACATGGTATCAAGAATCAATGGTGCTGAAGGAAGAAGTGAAAGCTATGGATAACACTGAGAAGTATGTGAATTTCAGAACACGTAATTGTGCTCAAGCAAAATCTGAATATGGACTAAGAGGCAGTTGCTCAAACAGAACAATGGAATATGGTGTGGTTTGAACTGAAGAAAAATGTGCATCAGGTTAGTACCCTTTCACCGTACTTATTCAATCTGTGTGCTTAGCACATAATTGGCGAGGCTGGATTATAAGAAGAACGTGGCATCAGGATTGGAAGAGGGTTTATGACAACCTGCCACAGGCAGAGACACAGCTTCCTTGCTGAAAGTGAGGAGGCCTTGAAGTGCCTGCTGATAAGGATCAAAGACCACAACTCGATGTAAAGAACATCAGAATCTTCAGAACTGGACCAATAAACACCATGATAAACAGAAAAGGTTGAACTTGCCAAGAATTTTATTGTACTTGGATCCACAATCAGTGCTCAAGGAAGCAGCGGTCAAGAAGTCACATGCTGAGTGGCATCGAGAAAATATGCTGCACAGGATTGAAGTGTAAGGACTAAGGTGTGTTCCATTCTCAATCACTTTGTGTGCACTTGGAAGTTGGACAATGAGTGAGGAAGACTGAGGAAGAAATGGTGCATCTGAATTATAGTTGGTGAATAATGTTAAAAGTTCCACGAACTGCCAGAAGAGCAAACATCTGTTTTGGAAGAAGTACCACGAGCAAGTTCCTCAGAAGCAAGGATGGGGAGACTTCACCTCATGTGCTCTGGAGATGCTATCAGGAGAGAGGAGGCCCTGGGAAAGGACATCTTGCTTGGGAAAATGAGGAAGCCCCTCAACAACATGGATTAAACAGTGGCTACAACAGTGGGCTCAACCCTAAGACCCGCAGGACGGAGCAGTGTTTTGATTGTTATACACAGGGCAGTTATGAGCCAGAAATGAATTGAGGGCTCCTAACAACGATAACGAGGTCAACTAGCTACAGCCACTATTGAGTGCCCAATCTTCCCAAATCGGGGACCAACACTGAATACTGCTTATAGCGCCACTTCCTAGGGGATCAGTCAGTGTGTTAGGCCGGGTTAACTTGAGAAACAAATCCAGGGATGCTCATATATAAATATAAGAAAGAGCTTTATATACAAGAGCAAATGTATATTAAGAAAACATCCCAGCCCCGTCCAGATCAAGTCCAAAAGTCCAATACTAGTCCATAAATCCCTCTTCAGACTCAAATGCAGCACATGCAATGATGCAAAATGCAGGAAGATCACAGACCAGTGGGTGCAAAGTCTTGTGGATCAAGCGGCGTTGGAAGCATCTCCAGGGCTCCATGTGGCTTGTCAACAGGAAGGTGAAGCAGAGAAGGAATGTGTGTGACCTGCCTGCATGGAGAAAGAAGAAGAGGCCGGCCTCAGAAAGCCATTTATCTCCGTCACCCTCCAATCAAGCTGTGACCTGACCAACAGGCTAAACTCCGCCCACATGTTCCTAGGGGAGCCATGTGGGCAGAAAACCTGTCACAGTCAGCTATAGCGTTACAGGTTGCTGACACTGGATCGGTTCGATCGTGTCAGGGGCAGCCCTTCATTCTTGCCCAGGTTTCTGTCAAAGCTACTATTACTGTATTTATAGAATGCCTCATTCTCCTTCATCGTATTTCATGAAGCATTGATTGGCTGAGGCACCCACTTCATAGCACATAAAGTGTAGCAGTAAGATCATGTTTGCGGCAGTAACTGGTCTTACTGTGTCCCATCATCCTGAAGCAGTTGGCTTGCCAGACTGGTGTGATGACTTTGAAGCCTAAGGGATAGTGCCATTTATGTGGCTTGCAGGCGGAGACAATGCTTTCCAAGAAGCAGTGTGTGTTCTTTAAGTCAGCAATCAATATATGGTGCTATTTCTCCCACAGCCAGGATTCATGGGTACCGGAGTCAAGTGATGTATACAGAATTTAGTCCCACTCACTATTGTTCCTAGTAAGACTTTTTTTGTTTCTTTTGCCCTCCTGACTTTAGGATTATTATTGATTTTTAATGATCATGGTCAAGATTAACATTATTGATTATCAAGACTATCCTAAACTCAAGGGAAGGGAAATAAATTGTACCTTTTTATGGGAGAAATGACATGCAAATAGAGGAAGAGAAGAAATTGTTGGAGGCATCTTTGCAGGCAACATACCAAAATGAATTATTTAATTAGGCAGTGATTTTTTTTTCTCCCAATCAACTATTGTATGAGTGCTTATTGCCTGTGCCTTATCACTGGGCATAATCAATCATTTTGACTCAGTTGATTTGCTATATTAAAAGTCTATGCAAAATGTGACGCATTACAAAGTATGTAGGTGTGAAATAGGTTGTACATTTCAGCAAAGGAAAAAGAAAAAACAAACAAATGAGATGTAGTAACTGTCAATCTTGATAATCTTTGAAGCTCGCTTACCACTATTCTACTTTTCTGTGTTTAAAAATTCTTAAAATAAACTTTAAAATCAGAGGTGTGTCTGAGCAGGATTTCTAGATAAACTTCTGGGCACATGCAGGAGCCCTGGTGGCGTAGTGGTTACTTGTTGGGCCGCTAACTGCAAAGTTGGTAGTTTGACACCACCAGCTGCTCTTCAGGAGAAAGAAGAGGCTTTCTAGTCCCATAAAGAGCTGGTATTGGAAACCCACAGGGGCAGTTCTACCTTGTTCTACAGAGTCACTATGAGTTGGCATCAACTCCATAGCAGTGAGGCTTTTGTTTTGAAAGGTGCATGTGAAAGGGTGTGGGATTACCTGAATATATCAAGTTGGTGTGAAGTCAGGCCTAGGGTAAGTGAAAAACCAAAGTAAGTCTGGGTCAATACTGGGGGAAGCAGCAGCTAAGAAATTAAATTATGTATTGCACTAGGCAAGTCTACTGCAAAAGCCCTCTTGAAAGCGTTAAAGAGCGAAGATGTTGCTTTGAGGACTAAGGTGCACCAGACCCCAGCCAAGGTAATTTTAGTAGCCTCATCTCCATATGAAAGTTGGACAATGAATAAGGAAGACTAAAGAATTGGTGCATTTGAATTCCAATGCTGGCAAAGAATGGTGCAAGTGCAGTGGATTGCCAGAACAAACACATCTCTCTTGGAAGAAATACATCCTTAGAAGCAAGGATGGCAGAACATTGGTTCACATACCCTGGACATGTTGTCAGGAGGACGCAGTCCTTAAAAGATGACATCATGTTTGGTGTGGTAGTTACATAATCTGGTGTCAATTGAGGTTCAAGAATGTAGGGGTGGAGTCTAGTCTGTCAATCAGGATATAGCCAATGAGGCCTCTATGTGGGCATGGCCTTCCCCTGAGGAATCTAGGAACTCCTATATTTCCTCCTTGGAGGTGAGAGACACATTCTATCTCTGCTCGCTTCCTGAGAGGTGCTCTACTGACAAGCCACATGGCTCTATGGTGATAACAGCCTGTGACCTCTGGAGCCTGGGAAGCCACGTGGAGACCCCTGCCAGTGCTGGGATGCTTACGACGCCACTGGATCCACAAGACTTCCCACTCACTGACCTGTGATCTTCCCACATTTGGCATCATTGCATGTGTTTTGTGAGTCAGAAGAGGACTTTATAGGCTGGTATTGGACATATGGGCTAATATTGGACTTATGTAATGATCTGGACTGGGCTGGGCTATTTTCTCAATATTCAATTTCTCTTGTATATACACCTCCTTCTTATACACATGAACCTCCCTGGATTTGTTTCTCTAGCTTACCTGGACTAACCCACTTGGTAAACTCGAGGGTCAACACAAAGTGGGAGCTGGATTGGCACAGTGGCTGCAACAATAAGCTGAAACATGGCAATTGTGAGGATGGTGCAGGACCAGGCAGTGCTATGCGCTGTTGTACAGAAGTTGCTGTGCATCAGGACCTGCTAGATAGCGCCCAACATGTCTGGCTTAAGTGTGTGTGATCAAATGTTATATGTCAGAAAGAAGACAAATACATATTCAATGAAAGGACATTTTCAAAAACAGACACCCCCCCCCCCACCCTACCCCTGCCAAACAAACCCATTCCTTTAAGCTGATTCCAACTCAGGGCTACCAATGTATTAGAATGACTCCAAAGGTGTTTCTTGGCTTTAACCTTTATGGAAGCAGATTGTCAAGCTTATTAAAGAGCGATTGCGTGGGTTCTAACCATCAATCTTTTGATTATAGAAAACACAAACCATTGCCTTAACTCAATCTAACTTGAGAGCTTTACTGGTATACATTTCTTTGTTACTCACTTCTAGTGGCTCTTCAGGGCATCCAGGACCTTTTTTGTACTCTTTGACACCTAGACCAGTGGTTCTCAACCTGTGGGTCACGACTCCTTTGGGAGTCCAAGGACCCTTTCACAGTCGCCTAAGATCATCGGAGAACACTTACTTCCAATAGTCTTAGTAACCAAGACATTGCTCCTCTATCTTGTCTCCAGGTGAGTCCACCCACATGCAGCTATGATGATCTGGTGAGAAAGAAGCTATCTTAACTTTCTCACTGATGTTGGCTTTTTATGCATAATGTCGCAAAATGTAGCAATGTAACTTACTGCTATATATTAAGACTGTTACCCATGCTACCCCATGCTTCCAGACATTTCATTTATTTGTAATTAGAAATTTTTCACAATGCATAATTACATATTGTTTTTGTGATTAATCACTATGCTTTAATTATGTTCCATTGTAACAATGAAAATACATCCTGCATCTCAGCTATTTACATGACAATTCATAACAGTAGCCAAATGACAGTTATGAAGTAGCAAGGAAAATAATTTTATGGTTGGGGGGGAGGAGAAGGGTGTCACCACAACATGAGGAACTGTATTAAATGGTCATGGCATTAGGAAGGTTGAGAACCCCCGCCCCAGACTTTTGTTTAAAAAGGGTGGAGCCCGGCTCTCCTGGGCGTGAACAGCATGAGCCAGCCCCGCCCACCCCTGGCAACCAGTCTAAGCCCCGCCCATGGGTCCTAACTCGAGGGCCCCTGCAGGGCTGTCCGCGACGTCGCCGGTCGCGCCCCACCCATTGCCGATCGGGACAAACCACCGCCCGCCCCCCACGCCCTCACGAACCCGATTTGGCGTCTGCAGTGGCGACACCCTCTAGGCTCGAGCACGCCGGCGCGGACAGGCCCGTCACTGCACGAGGAGCAGGCGCGGCAGGCGGTGGGGAAGGCGGCTCCGGACGGGAGACGGAGCGCCGGGTGGCTTCACCATGGCTGCCGTGGTCCGCGCTGCCAGCCGCCTTCCTGCCCTGTGCGGCGTGCCAGCGGGTGAGAGCTGGACGCTGGGTCCTCCGCGGGCGGCCGGGGCCACGGCGCGAGCTGGCAGCAGCTCTCCCCGGGGGAGGTTGGGAGCAAGCCCCGGGCGGAAAGACTGGAGGCGCCGCGGCCCCTCACGCTGCGCTCCCCCCGCCCGGGCGGGTTTGCTGAGTGACCTTGCGCGCCTCCGCGCCCTCTCTGGGCCGCGGGGCCGTGGTCTGCAAAGGGAAAGTGCCTGGGCGACGTCCGATCGCGACGCTGCTCCCGCGTGCTGCGGGGAAGGAGCAGGCGTCGCTTTCCCGGCGCTCCGCAACCAACGGGTTTACTGGGAGTTGCCCTGAGGGTCCGGCGGAGGACAACCCACGAAGCTCAACAGAGAAAGAATTATTCTTAGTCATTTGAGATTCCTGGCTGATGGATCTTAAATGTTTCGCTGTAACTGTTATTTCCTCCCCGCGCCCCCTTGGTTGTTGGCAGTCTGTTACTTCCAGCATAAGGTTTACCTCTGAGGACCATGTCAGGATCTACTACCCTTTCCATCTGCGCTGTTTCACGGTCACTCTACTACCCGACCTGGAAATCCCCAAATCCAAAGAGCTGTGGTCATCTAAACGTTTCGTTTCACAGTAATTTAATGTGCTTTCACGTTTCACCTGGGATTACACGGTGGGAAATCAGACCCAAACATTCTTTTCTCTTGTCGTGACCATCTCCTTTTTCTTTGCTTCCCTTGTGTAGCTGCGCTTCATGACCTCTTATTGTGAGCAAGGGACTCCCTGAAGCTCTTGATGTTTTTTACTTAGGTCATCCTCTCAGTACCTTTATGGTGCATCCTCCTCACCCCCACTTTACAGATAATGGAATGAAGGCTCACTGAGGCTGAGAAAATTGTCCTCAAGGTTAGACTGGGAGGATGTCAGGCTCAGAGCCAACTGATTAAAAAAAAATATTCTGGTGTATATTGTTTGGGTGAACAGCTTTATTGAGATACCATTCACTTGCCATACCATTCGTCTATTGAAAGTATGTAATTCATTTGTTTTTACTGTCTTCATAGAATTGTGCAGTCACCACCACAATCCTGGAGCAAAGAAACCTATACCCTGTAGCTATCATCCCTGATCCTAGGCAACCGGGAATTTGCTTACTGTAGGCTCACCTATTGTAGATAGTTCATGTGAATGGAACCATATAATGTGTGATCTTTTGTGACTGACTGAGTGTAATGTTTTAAGGTTCGTTTCCAGCACATTTTAAATTCAGTTTTTGTGGTAAAATTAGGTGCCTTGACTGATATTCGGGCTGGCTAATACTCAAGTATATATGGTAATTCCAAATCCAGTCACCAAGATTTGTCCTCATGTGGTCTTCTAAGGGTTTATAGTTTTACTTCTTACATGTAGGTCTCAATCCATAATGAGTTAATTTTTGTATATGGAGTGAGGTAGGGGTGTAACTTGTTTCTTTTGCATATGGATATCCAATTGCCTCAGCACCATTTGTCGAAAAGACTATTTTTCCCTATGGAATTGTTTAGGCTTCCCTGTAGGATTATCTGAGGAGCCCTGGTAGCTGGATTATGCACTGGACGGAGATCCACAAGGTCTGCGGTTCACAATCATCAAATACTCCCCAGGAGAGAGACGGAGCTTTCTAATCCTGTGTACAGTTACAGTCTCGGAAATTCACAGGGGCAGTTCTACCTGTCCTATGGGGTTCTATGCGGGACAGCCGGGGCCAAGGCACAAACTGGCAGCTCTCCCGGAGAGGTTGGGAGCAAGCCCGGGGTCTCACCCCAGCGCTGGTTTGCTGAGTGACCTTGTGCACCTCTTCACCCTCTCTGGGCCGCTATGAGTCGGCATTGACTCGATGGCAGTATACTTTTGTGGGTTTTTATATAATTATATGGGAACCCTTGTCTAAAACCAGTTGACTGTAAATGCGGGGCCAGAGCCTGTGTTGTAAGCATTTTTTAATATGTTTACAGCCAAGGATCTCTGGTGGTATAGTGGGTTATATGTCAGGCTGCTAACTGCAAGGTCAGCAGTTGAAATCCACCAGCAACTTCGTGGGAGAAAATGAGGCCATCTGGTCCTGTAAAGTTTTACAGCCTCGGAAGGCCTAGGGAGCAGTTCCACTCTGTCTTGCAGGCTTGCCAAGAGTGGCGATCTGCTTGCTGACAGTGGGTTCCTATCTAGTTACAGCCTACCTCTGCAGAACGCCTGGGGGAGGAAGGGAGCAGAGTGCTGAGGGACCACCGCAATCTGTAACTGGGAGCCTTCCCCAAGGAGGCGATGCTTCTGACAAACCAAAAAAACATAATCAGAGACAAGAGGGTGATAAGGAAAGTTAGGTCTTATGGCAGACCAAAGTGCTGTTTTCACTTTGTTTCGCAGGCATCAGGAGCTGAGAAATGGTTTATCAGGGCCATGAAGTGACCAAAACCAAACCAAAGTCACTGCCAGCGAGTAGAACTGCCCTTGTGAGTTTCCGAGACTGTAACTGTTGATGGGAGTAGAGAACCCTGTCTTTCTCCCTTGGAGTGACTGGTGGTTTTCAAACTGCTGACCTTGCAGTTAGTAGCCCAATGCATAACCAGTATACCCACTCCTCATGAAGTGATTGGCCAGAACTTCTTACTAGAAAGGTCTGCCTGATGGCAGATGGCGAATTGGAGGAGAGAGACTGGAAGTAGGGAGACCCATTAGTTGCCCTTTGTTGCTTTGTGTCAGAACCACGGTGAGGCCGGAACCAGGTGACCAGAGGACCAGAGGCAGTGTGACCAGAGGAGTGGGGGTAGCTGGCAGGTGACACTGGGCCAAGCTTTGAGGAGAACTGGCAGGCTTGGTGACTGAATGGATGCGAGGGTGAAGGGAGAAGATGTAATGTGACATCGCTACGTAGGCAAGTAGCCGTGAAGCCGAGCAATTACTCACTCGTCTTGGCTCATTAAAAAATTGTTAGGCACCGTTGACCAGTTCCTCTTTGGGCAACCCTATGTAAAATGTTACTTTCCATGTAGAAATATATCTTTTTGAAAAGTTTGTGTGTCTTTGTTTTAAAAAACAGGTCGTTTGCGGCCCAGGCAGCTTTTCTTAAACACTTTCCCAACAACTTCCACTTTGGCATTGAAGACTGCCCTCGGTAATGGTGAGATTCAGTTATCTGTCTTTTCTCTTAAGATTTATTATATTTAACATAGTTTATATAGTATTTAAAATATAAATAAGCAACCTTCTTTATAATAGAAATGCTGTGACTTAAAGAGTATTTTTAAAAATCTTTCAATAGCAATTGGTATTACCAAAAAAATTGGCTACTGCTTATTGAACAAGAAGATCTGGTGGAGCAATTTCTTAAGGGTTTGACCTCAAGTTGAAAGGTAGCAATTGCAACCCATCCACTGGCTCCATGGGAGAGACAGACCCCTGGTGATCTTCTGGAAAGATTATACTCAACCTACTGGGCAGTTCGCCAATGGCGTCAAGGTTGACTGCTCGTATTGTGTACCAGGCTTGTGAGGCTATGTTGGTTTGTCCTCACACCAATTATTATTCCCGTTCTACAGATGTTGCAGTGAGTCTCTGAGAAGGGAAGTGACTTGCTCAAGATCACACAGCCAGTAACTGGCAGGCCTGGAACCTGAGCTGTCTGGGCAGAAGGGTTGTTTTCCTACTACGTTACAGCACAGGCCCTCTCTCGAGTCACTCCCCGGGCAGAAAGAGAGGCAGCCAGCAAGGAACCCCTGCCTTTTACACATGGACTGTTATTGGGTTGGAAATGCAGTCTCTTGTTTTTAAATGTACAGAGTTGTATACTGGAACTACTGTTCTGCACCTTGCTCTTTGCAGGTTTTCTACATCAGTGCATTGCAGGACTGCATACTTCAGAGGGTGCCACTCACCCAGAGAGGGGGTGGGGGGCCGTGTGTGTGTGGAGGTAGCCCTGGTGCACATAGCATAGCTCTGTTTCTCTGGGGTTTGTGTCATCTGTTATGTGGATGAATTGTTTTTAGTTAAGGAGAGATCACCTTAAGATAGAATTATTGAACATTCAGGATTTTGGTGACCTGTTTTATTGTTAGCAATTACTGTTACCAATGGTGCTTCTCATAGCGATGAAGTATCTAACTCCAGATTTTATTTCCATTTATCTCCAGGCCCTTTGTCATCACTGGGGACCAGAGGAAACTGTCATTACACCATCTTGGCCCATGTTCTACGGACACAAGGCTGTGTTAATTCTCCTAGTAATTGGATGGGCCAACAGTGTAGATCCTCCAGTTTCTTCAATAAATGTACGTGGAACAGCCACAAACTTCCTATTACATAAAAGAGTGGGGGGGGAGGAAGAGATATTTTTTGCAGTTTAATTTTCCTCCTTTTTTCAAATGAATTAACCTTTCAGTGATTAGTTCATAATGTACTATTAAAATAAAAATGTTCCTTAGGTACCTCTCAGAATTACCTTATATGTTCTGTGTTAGGCAAGGTTTTTTAGAGAAACAAAATATGGACACTTAGGATTTTATATGTTTTATATAAATAGGTTTGTACAGCGAGAAGGAATGTAACAGCTAATTAGTCCACACAGCCGGCCAGAGGGCTCAGGACAACTCACTTCTGTAGAACAGTTAATATCCTGGAAGTTCTTCAACTCACGGGGGCTTCTGGGTCCAAGGTCAAGGAAACAGACTGCGGAATCTTCCCTCAGGCACAGCAGGCAGAGTCTGTCCATAGGCATTAGATAGCAGGGTGGGTCAGCAAGTCAGTAGCTCCTGAGCTAATCCAGGCAGGCCTTGATGGAACTCCAGCAGAGCGACAGGATCCACCAGCTCAAGCTCAAGCAGTGTACACACTCGCAGCTTGGCAAAGCAGGTCTCCAAAGGGCCTCAAGCTCTAGCGACATGATCCACGGGTTGGCTAGGCCCACAGGTAGTGTAGCACACAGCTTGAGGCAGAGAACTAGCTAAAGCAGCAGCACGCTGGTATGATCATCAGGGAGCAAGAGAGGAAGTCCCAGAACTCTCATAAGGCCACACCCACAAGGAGGCATCAGTCAGGCTGTGACCTGATTGGCAGGCTAGACTCTACCCCTATAACCTGTTTATAAGTTGACATGAAATTATGGAAGTACCACAAGGTTCCCAGTGTTCTCATGCTACACTCTTGGAAGCATGAGTTTAAGCAGGAGCGAGATGAAGCGTTCCACTGCTGTAAATATTTAGTCTCAGGCCCTAACGTGCTCCTTGTCTATAGAGTCACTTTGAGTTGGAGTCAACTCGACAGTGTCATGAGCTCATCCTTTTGCTCCCTTCGTGGATGCACAGAGCAACCTGCTGCTGTGGATGCTCACTTTTCTGAGCGAGCGTCATTTATAAAGGTCAGCTACAGTGTGTGTGTGTGTGTGTGTGTGTGTGTGTGTGTGTAAAAGTGAGATACTAGACAGATACAAAACATTTTAGAACATTTAGGACCTGTTTTTATTTTATTTTTTTAAAATAATTTTATTGGGGAATCATACAATTCTTATCACAATCCATACATACATACATTGTGTCAAGCACATTTGTACATTTGTTGCCATCATCATTCTCAAAACATTTGCTTTCTACTTGAGCTCTTAATATTAACTCCTCATTTTCCCCCTCCCTCCCTGCTCCCCCCTCCCTCATGAACCCTTGATAATTTATAAATTATTTTTTTGTCATATCTTACACTGCGTGATTTCCCCCTTAACCCACTTTTCTACTGTCCATCCCCCAGGGAGGGGGTTATATGTAAATCCTTATAATCGGTTCCCCCTTTCCACCCCCCTTTTCCCCCACCCTCCCTCCAGGTATCACCACTCTCACCACTGGGCCTGAAGGCATCATCTGTCCTGGATTCTCTGTGTTTCCAGTTCCTATCTGTACCAATGTACATACTCTGTTCTAACCAGATTTGTAAGATAGAATGGGGATCATGATAGTTGGGGGAGGATGCATTTAAGAACTAGAGGAAAGTTGTGTGTTTTATCATTGCTACCCTGCACCCTGACTGTCTGGTCTCCTCCCTGAGACCCTTCTATAAGGGGGTGTCCAGTTGCCTACAGATGGGCTTCGGGTCTCCACTCTGCACTCCCCCTCATTTACAATGATATGATTTTTTGTTCTTTGATGCCTGATACCCGATTCCTTCGACATCTCGTGATCACACAGGCCGGTGTGCTTCTTCCATATGGGCTTTGTTGCTTCTCTTGTTTATCTTTCACCATTTTTGGTACATTTTATTTTGGCTCTTACGCTTTTATAACAATCCATACATCAATTGTATCAAGCAAATTTGTACATATGTTGCCATCATCATTTACAAAACATTTTTTTTTGAGCCCTTGGTATCACCTACTCTTTTTTCCTTCCCTCCCCTCCTCTCCCAGCATCATAAATCGTTGATACATTAAAAATTATTATTATTTTCATATTACACCATCTGCTGTCTCCCTTCACCCACACTCTGTTGTTCATCCCCTGGAGTGGTAAGGGTTTATCCAAGGATCATTTTGATCTGTTCCCTCTTTCTCCCCCCACATTCCCCCTACCCTCATGGTATCCCTCCTCCCATTGTTGTTCCTGAGGGGTTTATCTGTCCTGGATTCTGTGTGTCGAGAGCTCTTCTCTGTACTAGTGTACATGCTCTGGTCTAGCTAGATTTGTAAGGTAGAACTGGGTAGGACCTGTTTTTAAAAACAGTCTTAGAAATTTTAAATGTTTTTCTTTTTGGATGTTAGTGACATAGAAAATCGAGGCAAGGTCTTTCAGAAGCAACTAGGTAGAACTTCTAAACCCAAAGGTTTATAAGAGAAGGAGAGTGAATATATTGATTATGCTAGTTAATTAATACAAGAGCTCTTCCAAAAGTACATGGGAAAATAGAATGTAAAGTTGATGGACTGTTCCCACAAACTTCTGAAACTCCTTTTTTAAAATCATTTTATTGGGGGTTCATATAACTTATCACAATCTATACATATATCAGTTGTGTAAAGCACATCTGTACTTTCATTGCCCTTGTCATTCTCGAAGATCCACGCATGTAGATGGACGTTTCTCAGATTTTGGACTAGTAGG
This sequence comes from Tenrec ecaudatus, assembly GCF_050624435.1. Classification (NCBI taxonomy): domain Eukaryota; kingdom Metazoa; phylum Chordata; class Mammalia; order Afrosoricida; family Tenrecidae; genus Tenrec; species Tenrec ecaudatus. The sequence continues at coordinate 69,845,146 of NC_134540.1, read as the reverse complement.
ACCTTTTATGTGAGTAGATTTATTTATCAAAAGACTGATAAGGTAACAGCTGCAGTGATTAAAATCAACTGATGATACTGTGAACAGTTGAAAGTCTTTAAGAGACGATTTGAATCCAATAGATAATGTAGCTGTACTCATAAAATTCATTAGTGGCCAAGTAAAGACGCTAAGTACCCCACCAGTAGAAATTCCCCAAATCACACCATTGCCACTGAGTCCCTTCAAGGTCATATCCGCCCCGAGTAGCACTGCTCCAGAGGATTGCCGGACTGCAATCTACGGAAGCCGGCTGCCAGATCTTCCCCCACCAACCTTTCAGGGAGCAGCCAGGGGCCACTAGGATTCCTTCCACCAGGACAGAGGGGAAGATACTGGTTGAAATACATGATGGAGAAAAGATTTGGGGGTTCTGGAAATTCACATGTGGAATTAAATCAATAGTGTCAGTCTCTACCATAGATTCCCAAATTTGTTTGGCCTGCTGTCCTCTTTTCTGGGGTGGGGTGGGGTGGGGAGGGGGATTACTCAGTGCCCTGCTGGCAATTAAACACTCCAGGACAAAGTGTGGGTATCCGTCTCCCTTTGGAGTATCTCCTCCCCGCATCTTTTTAGCCGCCCTCAGGGGCATTGTCACCCACGTTGGGAAGAACTGGTTTATACGTAAAGCAAGGCAAGCATAAGGAAAACACACACAAGTATTAACTGCCAGACCCTTACATTGTTTTTCCTACAAATTAGCTAGAGTTGAAGGTGAATTTGAACGTCTCATTTTGAGGAATCTACAGATAATATAATCATTAGCGCATTTGCAGAAGAAAAGAGCAAATGGCGCAGAGTCTTAAGATTGGTGGGTACAGATGGAAATGCTGATTCTCGTCTGGGCTCCGAAGGAATAGCTACTGAGGATAATGGAAGCGAGAAACCAAGGAGAGGTCAGTGTAGATGGTAAAAGTCAGGGAGACCGATCTTGGTGAGTAACTGGGGTTTAAATGTTGGCCACCATCTTTGCAGGGGTCATCATGTGACATGTGAAAGGACTGGTTTAATTTTGCTTTCGTTGACTCGCTGAAGACATGGTGGAGATGGCCTCTTTCGGCTGTTTTGTTTCACTGGAGCCTGGAGATCATCGTGAAGTATTAAATCCCCTTCTCGTTGCAGTGACGGCAGATGAGCTGTGGAAAGGTGCTTTAGCAGAGAGCGGTGCTGGAGCAAGAAAAGGAAGAGGCAAAAGAGTTAAGAAAAGGAGAAGAAAGGATTTGAACCGGGGTCAGATCATTGGTGAAGGTAAATGTATTTACGCAAACAGCTAATACCTTTTAAGACCATCCTTTTCCTCTGATTTTATAGAACTCCACAAAGATCAGCGCATTTCTCATGAAGAACACTGGGATTAATTTTGAGTGTAGATGGTTTGCTTGTTGCCCCAGGATCCTGGAGGAGAAAAATCCCACAGAAAGGGATTCATGCATCCAGTCACGGGCCTTTAGTGTCTGGCATTCCATCTGCTGTGAGAGTCCCTTCTCCTAATGACAGAACCCAGAGTAGATGGGAGGGTGACAGACATTTCCTGCAAAGGGCTAGATAATCATTTCCCATTTGGGGAGTCACATAGCCTCCTGTAACTACTCACCTGTTGCTGGAGCACCAGAACGCCGTAGAGGTGTCTAGTCAGGTGAGCTTGCTCATCTGAGCGCAAACACTATCTACAGCAAGTGGTGGGCTTGCTGTGTCTTGTGGGCCTTATTTGCCCACCCCTGGAACCCCTGATTGCTTATATTGTTTTTTAAGAAAAACAATGGAATAATGTACACGAATCAATGTATTTAAATATATATGACTTTTACATGGATATGAGGACTTCAGAAAGTTCATGGAAAAATGGAATTACAAGAGAATGGAATTTTCCCATGAACTTTTTGAAGCCCCTCTAGTATCTCAGTAAAAATACAAAGATGATGAGAAACCTCAAGTGCCCTTCATGCCCCTTTCCAGCACCCCAACCCCAGTTGTTTCCCCAGGAAAACACCACTGCTTTTATATGTCCACCCAGACATACTTTTTGCCTTTATATGCTAAGTACCTTAGAAGCAATATGTATTTTCTTGTTTTTAGAAAATAAATCTTATAATCCACACTGCTTCCCAGTTTCCTTTTGTCATTTACAATACTTCTTGGAACTTGTTCAACATCAGTCCCTTGAGCGGTCCTATTTTGTTGTTACCGTGGGCTGTTTCATAGACTGTATCCACCCTGGGGTGGTGTCTCCCTCGTGTCTATTGTTTGCCTTTGCAAAGATGCTTCAGTGGCATCCTTGTCCTTGTACACATTTACCTGAAGCTGGTCTGTGTCTGAATTACCAGCTCTTACGGGCATGGTCACAGAACCTTGGAATAGATCATGCCAGTGGCCTGCCAGGTCAGTTATGTTAGCTGTGATCCCACCCGCAGTGTGCTATTAGGTCTGTACACATCGCCTGGCGAAATGATTTTAAACTGCCTTGATGTCTTCATGTTGTACGTTTTAGGGCGCTCTGGTTTCCTCTGGCCTGGTCTGAACGTCCCTCTGATGAGAAATGGAGCAGTGCAGACCATCACACAGAGGAGCAAGGAGGAGCAGGAGAAGGTGGAAGCCAACATGGTCCAACAGAGAGAGGAGTGGGACCGGAAGAGGAAAATTAAGGTTAAACGGGAGCGAGGATGGAGCGGAAACTCCTGGGGAGGCGTCAGTCTTGGCCCCCCTGACCCCGGTCCCAACGGAGGTAGCAGAGTTCTTGCAGTTCTGAATTCTTTGGAATGATTTTATGTACTTTCCTGTTGAGGTTGCTTTATTTAAAAATAGGATTTGAGGAACTGGTCATATTATTTATTACCCAGTGATATTTCATGGGAAATTAGTGGCCCATCACCAAGAAGCTATCTATAAGTGGGATGGGTTTCCACGTCTTTACTGTGTAGCTTCTCAGGGCCGTTAACATGGTTGTGTGCATTGAGATCTCCACGAGCTGCCTGCAGGCTAATGTGTTTACTTAGGTACACTTGACCCTTGGCACACCTGTGGAGCAATATGGCTTGAGGATGCTGACGTAAAGATCACCTGAAAAACTTACTCCTATTAGTCAATGAGGCATAGACATAAGTTCACCTATTTTGTGTTTGACTTCCAGAGGAGGAGGGAGGGTGAGATGGCGAAACTCTGATGAGCTGGTATACAGCTGAGCAAAAGGCTTCCATTAGGAAGGGGAGAGGATGAGCGAAAGAGGACCAAATCCATGGACTTAAGATCCCTATTGAATACCCAGAACCAGTCTAGATAGAGAGGAATTTCCCACATAGGTTCGCTTGTAACAGACAGCAGGGCAGGGCACAGGTTCAGCTCAGCCTATATTACTGGTAGTGGAAAGGTTGGCGTCTGACAGTCTTTAAGATGGAAGTGGGGTGGGGATGTTAATGAACATGACCACCAGCATATTAATGGTGAGAAGGTGAAGTGTCTGAGACTGGCTTCAGAATTTTCCAGTGGGTAGCGGTTGTTCAGACCTAAGAGAAAGAAGATGGACCATAGTTGATGTATTTTGAAAATGGGCGATGGGCACATAGGTTTTTATTCATCTGTTTGTGTTTCTTTTTAATTCATCTGTTTTTGTGTATGATTGACATGTTCTATAATAATAAAGAGTGTTTGAAATAGCTGCCAAATAGCGCGAGGAGCATCCTGAGTAAGTGCGCACCAGGTGTTAGCAGTTCACAGAGAATCTGGGTGACTTGGAGACCATGCATTTGTCATGGTGCTTCTCTCCAGCCAGCCAGGTCTGGGCCGCCAGTGTGGAGGAGAGAGAAGGGTGAGGGAGAAGAGAACATTAGGCAGATCGGATGGGCTTGAGGGACCAGTGTGAGAGGATGTGAGCGCTCGAGGGGCGGCTGGGGAAGAGGACGGTGTGGCGGTGCTGGGCGGTCCAGTCAGGCCGTGGGCGTTGAGTGAGAGAGCTGGGGAAGTAGCAGGGTGGCTGCGGTGGTAGAGCCGTCCCTGAGGGTGATGGCGGACCAGCAGAGGAGCTGAGCATCTTGCTGGTTTAAAAGCTGTGCTGATGCCTTGGTTGAAATATGCTTTCATTAGTTAATTTTGTAGACTTCCACCTGCATGTCTGTTTGTTTTTTCCCTGCAGAAACCTATGACGATTTTGATACCAGGATACTCGAGGTAGGTATGCTGTGTGAGATATCTGGGTAAGCCTTCAGATCTCTTGGGCGGGTGGAATAGGGAATGGGGCAAGTGGAATTATGAGGGAAAACCTCTGATGCATGTCTTTTTCTGAGACAGAACTGGTGTGGATCAGAACATAGGGAACCTTCCATGGCAGCTCTTGCTCCGATTGCTTATCCATTCTTGGTGGGGAACTACCAAACTGAGGTCTTGTGCTAATGGAACTTTGGGTGGTTTGTTTATAAAAGAATTTGAAGGTTACAATCAAATGCCTTCTTTTCTAAAGCAAAACTATCATTCGCAATCTTTTGCTGCTGCGTAAGCCAGCCACACTTGTTGATCGATGCTATGAGTTGGTTCCGACAGAACGAGACATTCCTCGGTCCAGTGCCGTCCTCGCAGTTGTGATGTGGGAGGCCACTGCTGTAACCACTGTGTTAGTCCGTCTCATCCGAAGACTTCCTGGTTTTGGATTCCTCTCTGCTTTCCGGAGCATGACAGCATGGCCTTTTCCAGGCACCGGTCTCTCCTGACAACATGTGCAGAGCAGATGAGGCGAAGTCTCGCCATCCTGACTTCTAAGGAGCATTCTGGCTGTACTTTTTCCCAGATAGATTTATTTGTTTTTGTTCTCTCGGCAACCCATGGTGTTTTCAATATTCTTCACCAGCGCAGTAATTCAAATGCATCGATTCTTTTTTGGTCCTTTCTATTCACTGTCTAACTTTCACAGGCATACGAGGTGATTGAAAATACCGTGGCATGGGTCAGGTCCACCTTAGTCCTCAAAGTAGCATCCTTGCTTTTCAGCCCTTGAAAAGAAGTCTTGCAGTAGATCTAGTCAATGCAGTGCACTGTGAAGCTGCAGTTGGTAGTACTCAGTTAAGGGATGTGGAGCTGGGAGGAGCCACAGGGCACCACTGGAAAGGTTGGGATTGCCATGAATACCCTACTCTTGATAGGAAGTGGGCGGGAGGTCTACATGTAAACCCCTGAACATGAAGCCTGGCTCAAGTAGACGTCAGTTACTCTCCAGAGTACTGTCTGAACTAGTCCATTTTTCTTTGAAAACCAAACCATTGCCACGGAGTTGATCTGATCATTGGCCACCATATGTGTGTAAATCCACGCTCCATAGGATTGTGACCTTTTAGAAACAGGCCAACAGGTGCCCCCCCTGCCCTTTTTTGGGGGGCATCGCTGGGCAGGTTTGGACCACTAACCTTTAGTTAAATGCTTAACCATTTGCCACTCAGAGGCCCTGTAGCACATCATCTATTCAGTTTCTGAGCTGTTCCTTTTTAAAATGTATACTGTTTCTTCAATGTAAGTAGCATTATGGAATTTAAAAATGTTTATTATTTCATGCTTTCTGCATCGCGGTTTTGGGGGCACTCTCTTTGAAGAGTTCTTCTGGATGTGGGTGAATTCTTGTGAGAGTATAGGAGTGCTCTCGTTTCCTTAACCCCATTTTCTGGGAAAGGACCACCATGAATCAGATAACCAGCTACTTTGTAAGCCAGTCAGTAGTCTGGGTCTTTGTTATGGATCGATTGTGTGTCCCCCCCAAATAAGCCACACCCACTGCCCTTGAGTTAATTCCAAATAGTAGCAACCCCCTCAGAATACCTCTATGCCTGTGGGTTATTATCCTATTTAGGAATGGTGGATTTAGTTACATTCCTGAGACTGGATTATTGTGGGGTGAGTTTTAAGTCTATTTCTTTGGAGACATAAAAGAGATCACATAAGTCAGTGAAAGAAACAGGAGGTGGGAGAAAGGCCAAGCCACATGAAGATCTCCCAGGTGCAGAAGCTCAGAGAGACAAGAACCCTGCTTCAGGACAGCCGGCATCCTGAATTGGAACCTTCAGCCTCCAACCGAGAAGAGAATGTGTCTATTAAACCCTCCACCGTGTGGTATTTTCTGTTACAGCAGCACTAGATAACTGAGACATCCTTTCAAATATGAGTGCTGATTTGAACACAGTAGCCGACAAACCAGATGTTTATTGTTAAGTGTCTTAAAGACATGCCTGAAATAAAAATTGGTAATTTTTTAAAACGCACATTAGAAATAGAGTTGGTTAAACAGGAGTGGGGATGGAGTGGAAACCTGTGGGCCATGTCATTCTTGACCGCCCTGCTCCTGGTCCTGGTGCAGGTAGTAGAGTAGTTAATGGTGGCCACATTAAATCGAAAATTGTGTAGTCAGTTAACAACCCTACAGAGTTCTATGTGTAGCAGAAGCAGCATTGCCTGCTCCACAGTGAGGGTTTTATAGGTTCAGATCGCTTGAAAGGTGATCTCAGTTGAACCTTCTAACAGCTATATTTAATTGGAAGAGAAACTCTTACTTCCTTTTTGCTTTTGAAGAAACTGGCCGCAGTTTAAACTGGAGAAACTTGAGTGTTTGTGCTTATGGAGTTGGAGGATGTAGTATCTAGTCTGTCTGTCTGTCTGTCTGTCTCTCTCTGTCTCTCTCTCTCTCTGTGTGTGTAAGGAAGGCTTCACTAATTTCTCCCCTCCCTAAATTCCTTAAGGTATAATATTTCTGAAACGTTTTGTCCTTTAGGTAAGAAATGTTTTCAACATGACAGCAAAAGAGGGAAGAAAGAAATCGGTGCGTGTCCTGGTGGCTGTGGGGAACGGGAGAGGGGCTGCAGGTGAGCACAGAACAGGAACCCCGGCAGTGGCGGTGGCAGGGGAGGACCCGTGTGTGGGTTAGCGCTTGGGCCTCTTGGGTTCCTTTTGCCAACCAGACTCTTTCCTTCTTTTTTTTTAAATCGTTTTATTGGGGGCTCATACAATTCTTATCACAATCTATACAGACATTCATTGTGTCAAGAACATATGTACATTTATTGCCATCATCATTCTCAAAACATTTGCCTTCTACTTGATCCCTTAATTTCGCCAGCCAGACTCTTTCTCATGCTTAACTCGTTCAATGGTCTGGACCCATGAGACCTACTGAAGTCTCTTGGAAAGGAAAAGCGGCTTGCCTACATCTGCCTTTTCCTGCGAGGGGCTCCTATTTGGATGACTTGAAATGTTCTATTATCCCAAAGAGAGAAACACGAGCGGGCGTGGCTGAATGCTCCACAATGAGCCCATCCTTAGAAAAACAATGCCCATTCAGTGTAAGATTGTGTAGCCATTTAAGAATATTTAAGGACTTGAAAATCACTTATACATAGTGCTAAGTGGGAGGAAAGTGACATACGGCTGTGTGTCGTGTAGTTCCAGCTTTAAAATAAAAGCGTGTTGATATGCAAAGAAAAGGCTGGGAGGGTTATACTCTGAAAAGGTTAGCTGGATTAGTTCACAGGCTGGCCAGTTGTGCAAATTTTCTTCTTCACTCCTTGTTGTGAAAGTTTCCATTAGTAAACATCTGTTGTTGACATTCATATATGAAAATGTCAAGAAAAGAAGATGAAAACAATGTGCCACGGAACCTATCGTGACACTCTGAAGTACAAGTCGTACTTAGAGACAGGGAGGACAGCGACAAGCCCCCCTCTGTCCTTTTTAAATCATTTTATTGGGGGCTCGTACAACTCTTATCACAATCCATTCATACATCCATTCATACATCCATTGGGTCAAGTACATTTGTTGCTATCATCATTCTCAAAACATTTTCTTTCTACTTGAGTCCTTGGTGTCAGCTCCTCATTTTTACCCTCTCTTCCCCCCCCTCATGAACCCTTGATAATTTATAACTTACTATTATTTTGCCATGTCTTACACTGTCCAGAGTCTCCCTTCATATACCTTTCTATTGTCCATCCCCCAGAGAGGGGGTTATATGTAGATAATTGTGATTGGTTCTCCCTTCCTCTAGGAACCCACCTTTCCCTTCTCCTCTGGGTACCGCTACTCTCATTGGTCCTGAGGGATTTACCTGCCCTGGATTCCCTGTGTTTCCACCTCCTATCTGTACAAGTATATATGCTCTGGTCTAGCCAGATTTGTAAGGTAGAATTGGGATCATGATAGTGGGGGGAGAAAGCATTAAAGAACTAGAGGAAAGCTGTATGTTTCATCGATGCTATACTACATCCTGACTGGGTCGTCTCCTACCTGTGACCCTTCTGTAAGGGGATGTCCAGTTGCCTACAGATGGTGTTTGGGTTCCCACTCCGCACTCCTCATTCACAATTTTTTTTGTTCTTTGATGCCTGATACCTGATCCTATTGGCACCTCGTGATCACACAGACTGGTGTGTTTCTTCCATGTGGGCTTTGTTGCTTCTCAGCTAGATGGCTGCTTGTTTACCTTCAAGCCTTTAAGAGTCCAGATGCTTTATCTTTTGATAGCCAGGCACCATCAGCTTTTTTCACCACATTTGCTTATGCGCCCACTTTGTCTTTAGCAATTGTGTTAGGAAGGTGAGCATCATTGAATGCCAGTTTAATAGAAAAAAGTGTTTTTGCATTGAGGGAGTACTTGAGTGGAGACTCAGTGTCCATATGCTACCTTAATACTAAACCTATAAATATATGCTCATAGACTATTTCCCAAGAGAACCTCTCTTAACTGTTACTTTGTGTCCTTACAGAAAGTTTGTATTTATAGATCATAGTATATCTTTCTCCCCAGTTTATACAAAGGAGGATATATTATATCCATAGATTTGCTCCCTGCTTAATATTTTACTCCTTATTCTTTATCCTGGTTTTCTAGGGATTCATTATAGGGATAAGCACAATTTTTATAGTCTTTTCATTATTGCTGAATGTGAGCTTCTTATACTTCTCACTTGTAATATTTTTGCAAGGAAATTGATAGGGACAAGTTCTTGTAATGAAGGTGCTGCTTCAGTATTGTATGCATGTTAATGTGACAGGTCCTGCCAGACTACCTGCCCGCCCCAGAGGCTGCTTGTATGCATGTCTCATCCTGCCCTTGCCAGCACTGGGGCTGATCAAGCTTTGCCCTTTGCCAACCTGAAATGAGAAAACTACCTTTGCATTTTGATTTCCATGTCCCTATTTATGAGAGTCTTACATGCTTATTGGCCATTATTACTTCCTTTTTGAGATCCGTCATCTGCCCATTGTTCCTTTCCTCATGTATGTGAGGGTGGATATAGCTCTGTAAGGTGGGGACAGGAACCCTTTCAAAATCTCATGTTCATCTTTTGTTTCTCACCACGGGTAAGTGGTAGGCTGCTAATCAGAGCCTCCACCTCTGCAGAGGGAAACCTGCTTCCGTGAAGCTTGCAGCCTGGGAAACCCCCTGGGGCAGTGCTCCTGCCTTCTAATCAGCAGCGACTCACTAGCACCCAACAACAGTGTACCAGTGTTTTCCACGCCTGCTTTTGTCTTGGTGGTGTAGTGGCTATATGTGGGGCTGTGATCCCTTAGTTGGCAGTTCGAAACCACCAGCATCTCCTTGGGAGAAAGACTGGGCTTTCTACTCCTGTAAACAGTAGTCTTTGGAAACCCACAGGGTGTTGCCTGTAAGCCAGTGATGATTCGATGGCAGTGAATTTGGTTGGTTTTGTCTTGCTTAGAAAGCCTTCATTTGAAAGTTATAAATCAGCTCAGTTGTATTTTCTGCTAGGACTTCATGTATTTAATTTGCTTTGTTAGTACTAGGAATTAAGTAGAATCCACAGTCCTTTTGTCCCTGGGTCTCAGATGGCCCGCGTATTTTCGCAGGCAGCATGGTCTGGGTTCTGTTCCCATGTCGCTTAAAAGCCACATTCTTCAAAATGACGATTAGGAGGTGGCAACAAGCAGTGCGTGCCTTTCCATATCATTGATTTAACAGCCTCAGAGGCAATTGCAGTTTGGTGAAATATATACGAGGCGGCTTCCAAAAGTTTGTGAAAATGTAGAATTCAAAGAAAGTCTTCTCATGTGACAAAAGATTTGCCAGTTTAGCTATTTGTAAGTGTACAGATCAGTGTCCCCAACACGTGAAGTCCTCGCCGCGGTCTCTGCGCGCGCATTGCATTGTCCCACAGAAGCTCCGTAGCTCATAAGCAATGACTCCCTGGCTCTCTTTCCTCAGCCCTGCCCAAACACTCATAAACCCATTGCCTCGTCGCAGTGTTTCTGTTAAGTGGGATTGCTCCATATTCGTTAAGCCTTAATATTTGTGCCTGGATCATTCCACTGAGCTTAATGTTTGCAAGTTCCATCCGTGTCATTGCATATGTCAGGACTTGACTTCTCTTTACAGCTGAATAATATCCCCTGTGAACATATGTCACATTTTGTTAGTCCGTTCATGTGTTAAGAGTTCTCACTGATTTAATTCCCGTGCTAACTGATATGTGAATCATATTTGAAGGCTCCAGTGAAATTATAATTCTCTTCTAGCATTAACCAATCCTGCCCTATCATTTCTGGTTATTTTAATCTGTTCTGAAAAATGTCCAGGCTATTTGCCTTGTTTATTTAGAGAGGCACTAATGTTTCGTTTCTCTTTGGGTTTTTAAATTTTTTATTAATTAAGCACCTTTAGTCATAAAAGATAATGTTATACCTCCAATCTGGATTTCCTAGATTTGTTCAAATGTAATACTTTTGGGTGATCAGATCTCTGCACCTCCTGCCCTGGCATGTTTGGGACGGCTGCTTTGCTGGCGGGACTAGGAAGGGGAATAGCTCGGAGATACGGCAGGAGCTGAAATGTGAAATGTAGCGGAAGGCACGTTTTATGCCAAATGTCATTTTCATGATTTTTCTTTTTTCTCTTACAGGTTTTGCTGTTGGGAAAGCGGCTGAGCGGATGGACGCTTTCAGAAAAGTATGTCCATTTTCCCTTTGTTGACATTCAGTAAAAGATCACTAAGTTATGTGCAAGACCCTTGGGAACCATAAAAAAGAGAGAGAGAGAGAGAATTGGCCCCAGAACCTTGCTTGAAGCTTCCTGCTAAATATTGCTTATAAAGAAATCGTGTGTCGGAAGTTCCTGTGTTTGTCTTAGCTTCCCTACCGCAGGGATTGATTACCGCAGGGATGAGGCAGCTGGGGGAGTTTGAACATTGCCGACCGGTGATGCTGCCGGGGAAGGGTGCTCAAGGAAGTCCTGGCCGCTTTCGAAATCCTCATCGAGCTAACGTTTGCATAGACTCGGGAGACATTCTTGCTCATACTAAGCGATTTTAAGAACTGTAATCTCGATATTCCTGAGAAAGCTGTGAGACGTGGGCAGTGGTGTGAAGAAGGGTGTTTCCTTCTTCTGTCAGGCGAAGAACAGAGCGGTCCACTATCTGCACTATGTGGAGCGGTACGAAGACCACACGAGTGAGTCCCTCGTTACTTCCAGGGGAGGGGGGGGCAGGCCCTGTGGCATTCTATTCCATGGGTGTCTGTGTGCTTTAATCGTTAATGTGGAAAATGTGGAGACAGCATCTCTCCTGAGGAGGTTTGGGAAATGGCGTAAACTCGATCACTTATCTGGGGTCAGTGTGCGCCGGCTGTTCAGGGCAGTCCAGTTGCTCTGTGATTAATCTTTGTGTGTGTTTTCTACCTTGCAGTCTTCCATGATATTTCCCTCAGGTTTAAAAGGACGCATATCAAGATGAAGAAACAACCCAGAGGTAACTGAATGTCTCTTCTCTTTTGCTGAGCATAAAGAAATCATAACAATTCTATCCAGTTCTCTGCTGTTGCTCACCTTTCCCAAGACGCCCCACTGCCCTAGTTTAAACCACCCTTTGACCTGAGCTGTGTCTGGGGTTTAAATATCCTGATTGTGAAGCCAGGGCAGTGGTGCATTTTATTGCGGGTGCTTGGTGCACGGCTCGTTCTGTGAGGAGGAGACAGTGATGGACACTGTTAGTCCAGAAGGGATGAGGTCCTTACGCGTTGCCCCTGGTTAAATGCTTGGCTCCTACGCGAAAGGCTGGTGCTTCAAACTCACCTGGAGGCTCTTGAAAACCCACGGCCCTAGAAAGCCTCCGTACCAAGCGGGAAAGCCGGGCTTTGGGGCAGGAACCAGAGATGTTTGTGCTCCTTGGGTCAGCGGTCAGCGGGACCGCACGACTCCGCAGCGCGAGTCTCCCAGCGGCGTCAGAGACTGCCGTACCCACCCCACCCCACGTGACCACTGCGCAGGCCAGTGCCGGCCTCCCCAGCACAGCGGCTCCTCCCGCATGGAGCGCTCCGAACTGACAGTGCTATTTGGACGTGGGCCCTGCCTGGGAGCCTTCACAGGCCACATGGATATCCCAACATAAGGCCTCCCAGGCGTGGGGTGTCTGTGGATCGCACGCACCTTCCCTGCTCAGGGTCCTGCAGAGAGCTCCCGTGGGTGAGCCATCCCAGAGCAGGGACCCTGCCTCCCCGTCCTTCCCGAGAATCTGCCATGTACCGTGTGTGCGTGTGTGTACACGCACACATATGTACACATGTGCTTGGACGCATTGTGTTCATACATGGACATGTGTTCTCTGTGTAACTCCCACACAGCGGAACAAACAGTAAACAACCCCATTGCTACTTGCCTTCAGCTCCCTCTAAGCCCCAGCTCCCCCGTGACAGATGACCTAACATAGCCACGGAGCTGCCAGTTCATGGACTTGCACATAGAAGGGACAGGCCTGCGCAGCCCGTGTAGTGGTATCCAAAATGAGTTTTCACTTGGGTATTGGATGGCTGTCGAAAGCCGGTGGTGGTCAGCTCTGGACTTCCTTCCTTGGAGCAGGAGCGGTGTGCCGAGGCTCCCGTCTGGCTGATTGAGTCTTGGAGCAAAACTCGGCCCTTTTCCTTTCTCCGGCTCCCATTGCCAGGGCCTGGCCCAGGGTCTGGGGATACAGATAAACCTACGCTACCCTGGCCTTCAGGGCGCCCACTTTCTCCAGAGGGGAATCATCGGATAAGCAAGTGAACACAGTAGAGTTTCCAGTGCCACTGAGTGCGTGGTTGGCATTGGGGCGGGGGGTGGGGAGCAGGAACGGCACCTTTACTATTGCGGGCTGGAGGCCTGAGGAGAGATCTCCAAGCGCTCAGGAAGGTGAGAAGGGCTGTTGTGGGGGGGCTGGGAGAACTCTCCAGGAAATACCGTGTCACGGCTTTGACGCGGGAAAACCAGCATGGCAGGTGGACAAGCGTAGGGCAGGTGACTGGATAGGAGAAAGAGGGTCTGGTACCCTGGCGGAGCTCCGGGAGAGGGTGTGTTGGCGAGGCCAGCAGGAGGCAGTGGGCGGGGTGCCGGGCTGATGACAGGGTCTCAGTGCTAGGTTAGCATTGGTGTGAGGTGGCGACGGACTCACAGGCGTCTCGCGGTTCTCCTTGCACTTTTAGCCACCTCTTAATTCTCCCTCTCGTTTTGCACTGTGTCGCGGCCGGCTCCCAACGAAGGCAGCGGGTGGCCGAGTGCCTGTGCTGCACGTGCTGGCCGGCATTTGACTTAGTTCGCCCCTTCCCAGGGTACGGCCTCCGCTGCCACCGGGCCATCATTACCATGTGCCGCCTCATTGGCATCAAAGACATGTATGCAAAAGTGTCTGGGTCCCTCAACATGCTCAACCTCACGCGGGGCTTCTTCCATGGACTCACCAGCCAGGTAAGCACCCCCCAGACCCAGCAGTGCTCAGTTGTGTGGGCGGAGGCCTCCTGGACACTCTCTGCAGGCCACCTGAGGACCTGGCCATCTTTGTGGTCTGTGACTGTATTAACTCAGTGTGACTTTGGAGGCTTCAAGAGGAAGCATTTTTTAAAAATCATTTTATTAGGGGCTCATACAACTCTTTTCACAATCTGCACATACATCATTTGCGTAAAGCACATTTCGTACATATGTTGCCATCATCATTCTCAAAACACCTGCTTTCTACTTGAGCCCTTGGTATCAGCTCTTCATTTTTCCCCCTCCCTCCCTGCTCCCCCTCCCCCTGAACCCTTGATAATTTATAATTATTATTTTATCATATCTTATACCCTCCAATGTCTCCCTCACCCAGTTCTCTGCTGTCTGTCCCCCAGGGAGGAGATTATATGTAGACCTTGTCATCTGATCCACCTTTCTCCCTTACTGTCCCTCCACCCTCCCGATATTGCCACTCTCACAACTGTTCCTGAGGGGCTCATCTGTCCCAGGTTCCCCGTATTTCCAGTTCCTATCCGTGCCAGTGTACATCTCCCAGTCCAGCTGGATATGGAAGGTAGAATTGGGATCAGGATAGTGGGGGAGAGGAAGCATTTAAGAACTCGAGAAAAGTGTATGTTTCATCGTTGCTACACTGCACCCTGACTGGCTCATCAACTCCCCACAGCCCTTCTGCAAGAGGATGTCCAATTTCCCCCAGATGGGCCCTGGGTCCCCACTCTGCACTCCCCCTCATTCACAATGCTATGATTTTTTTTTGGTCTTTGATGCCTGATACCTGATCCCTTCGAAGCCTTGTCATCTCACAGGCTTGTGTGCATCGAGGAAGCATTTTTTAAAAGCCATTGTTTTGTTAGGAAAAGAATCTGCGCATGTTTGAAGGCTCCAGCGATACAGAGCTGCAAAGTACAAAGTTCGCAAGTTCAGTCTTTTCAGTCAAGACCATAACTAGGGTGAGGCCCCTGGACCCCTCTTCCCGCAAGGGTGGGGTCTTCACTGGGAGCTGAACCTGTTTTCTTGTTGCCTGGTAACTAGGGGTTACCGACTGTGCACAGGCGAAGAGAGGTGAACCTTTCCTCCGTACAGAGGGCAGTCTGGGCATCTACCCGCCCGCCTATTGTACTATGCCAAGGCTGAGGGAAGGGTTGTGACTGCAGGGCTTCCGCCTTCAGGGCAGCCTGTCTCCCTCCTACCAGGGATGGACAGGGGCTGCCTGAGCAGAGGTTCTGGAGTCTCCGTTTGCTAACCTTTAGGAGACTTTGTGGGTCCTGGGAGGTGCAGTGGTTACATGTTAGGTTGCAGTGCACATGGTTGGCAGTTCGAAATCACCAGCAGCTCCTCTGGAGAAAGACTGACTGGGCTTTCTACTCCCATCTAGGGTTACAGTCTCAGACACCCACAGGGTCACCGAGTCGGCACTGACTCCACGGCAGTGAGTTTGAGTTAGTTGGCTTCAGTGTGGCTTCTCAGAAGACGTAGCCTCCACTTTTGAATCAAGTGATTCATGGCATATTTTGCCCGTCTCTGCTAGAGTAGGAAAATTAATGAAAATTAAAAGTAACATTTGTTAAAAGATCTTTTTCAAGAGTCGATGTTGGTGTCACCTAACCATTCTTCAGAGGCACTTCTGACACCTGGTGGCAAAAGTGTCACTGTTTGACGCACCGAGATGTTGGCTTTAGACAGACGGCAGTTAGGAGTCAGTCGCCTTCATGCTTCCGACCTCTGACACGAGTGCCGTGCTTCGTCGCTGCTCTGGTGACCAACACTGCATCGTGTTCATGTACCGCTCAGAAGGGTCCCCTGCTCTGTTAATGATCCTAAAGTGCACTCCAACCTCAAAGATGTTGAAACATGGAAAACAAATAGGGTGTTCTCATCATCAAGAACTCTGCAGATACATGGAGCCCTGGTGATGCAGTCGGTTAAGCACTGATCTGCTGGCCACAAGAACTATGACGTAGCAGTAAACCCAAATCCACTGAGCTGATCCTCACTCACAGTGACCCCTTATAGGGTTTCTGAGACTGTAGACCTTTACAGGAGCACACAGCCTCCTCTTCCTCCTCTGGGAGCTGCTGGTGGGTTTGAACTGCCAACCTTGCGGTTCACAGCCCAGTACCTAACCCATAGTGTTGCCAAGGCTTCCTATTTATACCCCCTTTTAAATGACTTATAACTTATGACTTTTAAGTACTCTTATTAAAGTATATAGTTTTATATTTATATATGAAAAAGCTCATCTCTTTGCTAATTTCAAACCTAGATATAGAGTAGGATCAGGGACCGGTAAAGTCTGAAAACATGGGATTGAACATACCAGGTGTTGTCATGTGCTGTTAGGTCAACCACCTGACAGTTGAGTGCTTCCAGTCTTTTGTGGCCATCCTCTATAGTGAGTACCCTGCCATTTCTCCCACCTCAACTCTTACACTTTGTGACCAGGCTTGGTTTTCAATATCTCATTCTCCATCCTCAGAACAAATCTCAGACATCATTTTTTCATCCATAAATACTGTAGTGTATTATTTCTAAAAGGGAAAGACCCCATAATAAAAATTATCCATAACTCAGTACCATCAATAGCACCTCATTTGACAGATACGATTTTTTGGTAATAAAATCTGAGCAGGTTACAAAAAAGAGCAAGACATTGTTTTTGCTCTTTTAAATTTCTTTTATCTGTAGCCCCTGAAGTCCCTTCTTTCTCCCCCTTGCCATTTCTGTGTTGAAGAAAAGAGGTCGTGTCTTGTAGCATTTCCCCGTCTGCTGCTGACGTCGACCTGTGGGATCCATGCTGTGTTTCTCCCCTGCATTTTCATAAAATGCTAGTTAGATCTAGGGCCCTGAGAGATTTGTTTCATTTTGGGCATGGTACCACACATCATCAGGAGGGTTTAGGAAGAGACTAGAGGCCAAGGGCCTTCCTTCAGCCCAGCTCCGGTAGAGTGATCAGGCTCCACCTATAGTGAGTCATCCTAATTTAGCCCCAGCATTTGAGGAGGGTCCACGAAGTTGGTGGAGAAGTTCAGTTATGTTTCGATTCCTTTTGTCTGTGAACTTCGTGGCGCATCCTCTTACATTACACCCAGAGTCTGGCGTTTAAATTCCCTCAACTGTAGTAAATTGTATTCACTGACGACTCCCCTCTGATGAAAGTTCCTGCTCTTTTAATTAGTGCCACCTAAGCATATCCATTCTTGTCCTGACACGGTGCTCTTAATTTGGTCTTCCCCAGGAAACTCACCAGCAGCTGGCTGATAAGAAGGGTCTCCATGTCGTGGAATTCCGGGAGGAATGTGGCCCTCTGCCCGTGGTGGTCGCCTCCCCCCAGGGGGCCTTGAGAAAGGACCCAGAACCAGAAGACGAGGTCCCAGACATCAAACTTGACTGGGAAGATGTGAAGATAGCCCAGGGGCTGAAGCGCTCCGTGTGGTCAGGCTTGAAGAGAGCGGCCACCTAAGCACCCTCTGGCCTTAGAGCCACAGCGCCTGGTGCTGCCCAGCACCTCCCAGAGACGGCGTGCCTCACGCCTCGGAATGGCACATCTTCTTTCTTCACAGTAATAAATCATTGTAGCTTTCACTTGTGTCCGTGCTCTATATCAGTCTCTGTGAGAAGCAAAAATGACGATGCCCTCCTCTTTGCCTGCATCCTGCCTCAGACTGTATAAAAAGCAAAAGACCAGAAGTTTTAATCACATTTAACAAATTTAAATCTTCACTTAAACCTGCAGAAGTACATGAATTCGGGAGACAAGGATAAAGACCTGACTCAGTAATAGTGTGTGATCCTAGTTAATCGAAAGTGAACGCTATTAGCTTTATTTTACAGAGCACGCAGAGCCTGGTATGGGGATTATGCATTGGGCTGATAACTGCAAGGTTCGCATTTTGAAACCACTAGTCACTGAGTGAGAAAAACGAGGCTCTCGACTCCTGTCAAGAGCTACAACCCACAGTGGGGTCTCCTATAAGGTTTTGATGAAGGCAGTGAGTTTTTTTAAAGCTTTTAATTTTTATTTAAAGTAACTTGAACAACGTAATAGAAAGTAGAGGAAAATGGGTACACCCTGTTTTCATGAAAACTTACTCCATTTTAAAAAAACATTTACTGGTGGGGCTGTTAGGTTAGGTATTGGTTGCTCACTGCAAGGCCAGTGGCTCAAGCCCACCAACCACTCCAGAGTTCCATCTGCACCTAGGGTTTTCGCACACTCAGAAGCGGCCTATTGTGGCTATGAATTGTAATCACCGTGATGGCAGTGGGTTAAATGCTGTCGAGTTCATCACTTTGTGTAGCTTTGCCTGGGGTTCTCCGTTCCACACCACGCTCCGTCCCTCATGAATGAACTGCTGTAGGTCTTCCCAGTTCCAGGGAGGGGGAAACCTCACTTGGCTTTATTTGGCCCTCCCATAACGTTATCACGTTGAGAATCGTATCGATGATGTACTTCTTGATTTACCCTCAAACAGTTTAGAAAATTCAAGAGGGAAGAGAATCCTATTGTTTTAGTGATGCTTTTACATTTTCCTTTCATTCCTGAAGGAAATTTCACGTTGGAGAGAATTCAAGACTAGCAATTACTTTCTCTTGGCATTTGAAGCATGCCACCTCCTGCTTGCCTCCATGGCTTCTGGTGACAAATCCACTGTCATTTGAATGGTTTCTCCCTGGTAGGCAAATAGTTACTGTTCTTTCACTTCTTTCACAACTTGTCTTTAGTTGTCTGAAGTTTGTCAGGCATTTGGGTGTGAAGCGCTTTGATTTAACCCATTCCTATCTTAACTTCTTGAATCTGTAAGTTGATGACTTTTGCCAAACTTGACATTTTTTTCTCTATATATAAAAAGAAATTCAGTGGTTTTCAATATTTTCACAGTTGTGTAACCATCACGATGATCAATTTTAGAACATTGTCCTCACCTGTCAGCTACCCAGTACCAAGGACAGCTACAAGGACAAACGGATCTGACGAAGTATGGCCAGGGTGCTGCCTGGAGACAAGAATAGCAAGACTGTCATCTTACACACTTTGGACATGTCAGGGTGTCCCTGGAGAAGGACATCCTGCTTGGTAAAGTGGAAGGGCAGCGAAGGAGGAAGGCGGTCACAGTGGCTGCCATGGTGGGCTCAGGCACAGGGACAATCGCGAGGACGGCCCAGGATCGTGCCGTGTCTCCTTGTGTCGTGCTCTGGGTTGCTGTGGGTCTGGAACTGATTGGATGGCACCTAACATCACTAGCTTTCCCTCCCCGTTCCCATGCCGCCTCCATCCCTGGAAAACATGTTTTCTGCATCTGTGGGTTTGCTTATTCTGGATCCTTCATCGAAATGAAATCATACAACGGGGCCTTTCATGCCTAGCTTCTTTGACATAGCATAGTTCATGTAGCATGTGTCAGTACTTCATTCTTTTCCATGGTGAATAGTTCACTGTACACATAGATAACAATCTGGTTAGTCATTCCATTAATTGGATTTTGGGTTTCCAGTTTGGGGCTCCCGCGATTTGTGTCAAGTTTTTGCATGAACACACACTTTGTATTCTCGTGGTTGAGTTCAGTTATCTAGGAGGAGAGTGACAGGTAGTAGGGTAACTACATTGAATTCTTTAGGAACTGTCACACTCCCAAAGCAGCGACATTATTTCACTTTCCCACCAGGAGTGCACGAGGGTTCTAGTTTCTCCCCCTTCTCACCAACACATAACTCTTACCTTTTGATTTTAGCCAAACTTTATGCAAGAGTTAAGCACTTGACTTAACCTGACAGTTCAGCAGACTGCGGCCTGGCAGCCTTATGTGGCTCTTTCAGTATGTACATATGGCTCTGAAATAAAATGGAAAATTTTAAAGGATATTATTCAGATAATGGTGGTTTCATTTGTTTATGGCCCTCGACTAATTGGTAAATTATTGTGAGGGATAGGATTGACTTCTCAAAAGTTTGCTGACCCCTCCACTCGCCTCTTTAAAACTTGTGGCCGTCTGTCTCCATTAACATTTCAACCTTGGAAACCCTATGGGGTAGTTCCACTCTGTCCGAGCCCCTGTGAGCTGGTGTGGACTCGATGATGGTGACTCCTATGTGATGATGAAAATAGGTATACACGGTCAGTAAGAAAATATTACTAGGGTCCCAGTTCATAACGCTCATGGGTGGATGGCAAACAGCACATGTCACCATGTCTTCCCTTGGCACATGACTGCAAACAAGCTTTCTCAGTCATACACGCATCTTAGTCTCTTTACGGTGCCTAGGGGGGCGGAGAAAAAGCCCAATTGAAACAGTGGCGTTTGAGGGGATTTGCTGATTCTGATCGATTTTCTTGATTTAAATTTAAGTTTTAAATCAACTGGAAGTGGCATTGGTCGGAGAAAGGCCAGGAGAGTTGCCGGGATATTATAGAGATAAAATTTATAATACATAGCATGATACAGCGTTTGAGACACTGGGTTCAATGTAGTGTAAGAGTCTCTTGGGTCTGTCAGTGTGACCATCTCCGTTGCGCTGTTGGTCTTTACATCTGATGTTAATTTCTAAGAACTTTTGGACTATGTTTATGAGTTAAGTAATGCTTTTGTAAGACCTCTCTCCGGGCCAGAGTTACACCTCAGTCCTTGGCTCCGCATGAGAAAGAATTCACGCCGAAGCCTGGCTCGTGATCCAAGTGAGTTTAATGGGAGTTAAAAAAAAGTTTCAGATTTTACGCAACACCCATAGGATTCCTTCCGACCATGCAGCCTGGCAGAGACTGCTCGACGTCATGCAAAAATCTCTCTCCCAAGTTCTCCTCCAAAAAGACCTCCTCCAAGTTCCTTCCAAAGTTCGCTCCCCAGTTCCTCCTCTCTCCCCCTCGCTCCTGCCTTATCAAGGATTCCAGGGGGAGGCGTGGTGGATGACCCCAGATCGACCCCATTGGCTGGATTGAATTCACCTGACCCAAGTGAGCCGATCCAGGTTTAATACCCACCCATGCCCACCATGGGAAAACCTAGGCCTTTGAGCCTGTGCAGTGCGCCGCCCTTTGTTCTCATGCTTGGCTCTCTTGGACATGCGTCAATGGACATCCCATCCCTGCCTGTCTGCCGAACACTTTCATGAATGAAACCTGGGATTCATGCTCAATTTGTGTTTATGTCAAACTGACGCATCCCTGTAGATAGGTTTACCACAGCGAGAATTTTGCGATTAGAAGGCTTAGAAGAAATTGAATTTGGATATCTTTTTGTCAAGCTAAATGGGTAGAAGGCAGCATAAATGGTAGGAGGTCAATGTAAATGGTTTCTGTAATTTTTGTTGAGGAAATAAAAATGTGCCAAAATGATGCGCCCGTTTACTTAGTGTTAAGGAAGTTAACAAGTAATGCCAGTGAGAAATGCTCAGGATATGTTACAAACTTCTTTCAGGTCTGCTAATTACCGTTCAAAGGGGCCTACCACTTTGTTGTAAGCCTCGGCCCAAAGGCATTCAATTCAGGTTCTGTGGGTCAGCAAACCCAGCTCTCTGGATTAAATGCCCTAAGGCACCCCTCTCCATAAGCCTCAGGCTAAAGACACTCTGTTCCACTTCTGTGGGTCAACAAGACCAACTTCCCCAATTAAGTGCCCAGCCAGAGGCGCACTACTCCACAAGCCAGCCTCCTGCACAAAAGCACTCATCTTTTCTTGCTCCGTTGTGAAGCCCATCACTCTGTTCTATGGCTGGCTGCTGGTTCTACTGCTGCTCCTCTGGTGGTAGAGCTGTCTTCTAGATCCTGGAGGCTTGCTGCACAGGCATCTTGGGTCCAGAGGACAAAATCCACTCCTGGCTCTTGCCGGTAATAAGATCCCTCATGTTTCTCGGAGGGCTCATTTAGAATGTATCAGGATGGCATTCTAGGTAATCCTGTTCCCAATTACTCACAGGTGAATTCTATCAGTTTATTCCCACCCCCCCCTTCTTACCAGACCCAAGCAGTTTGGTGGGAATGAGAGACTTTGACTAGAAGAGCCACATTATAGAATCCACTTCTCTGCAGAAGGGCCAAAGAGACGGGAGCACCACCTTCAGCAAAGTGTGAGTGTAGACTTAGATGGAGGATGTCAAGAAAAATAAACTTTACAATATCCTTTTAAAAAATTTCTAAGTTTCTACAGCAACACTGTTTTACATACCCAGTTCTGACTCACAGTGACGCCATGCAAAACAACAGGACACCGCCTAGTCCCGCACCATACTCAAAATTGCAACGTGGGAGCCTATTGCGACCACATTTGGTGTCAATCCACATCGTTGAAAGCATTTCTCTTTTTTATGAACCCTCTGCTCTTAGAGGAAACCAGCCTCGAACAACTCAGGGTCCGTAGGCGCAATCGTGTGGTGAAAATACATAGCGATCATAGGAAAGTCATAGAAGATGAGAGAGAGAGGAGAGAACATAAGATAAAGGAGTCAGGCACATTTCATGGCCGCATGCTCACCTCCGGGACAGCCACGATCTCAGCAGCCAGGTCCACGCAGATCAAGAGGCTAGATTTCTAACCAAGGCTTTTATATACTTACAGGTGTGCAAGCCCTCCTGATTACAGGTAACCACAGGTGTAACAGGAAGGGGTTATAGTATAGGTAACAAGCAACAGGAGGAGGATGATCTAGGGGTTATATGCAATAGGAAGGGGAGGGACTGTGGGTACTCTTGTGACAAGATGGGCAGATCCTAGATTCAAGATGGCAACCTAAACTTGATTCTACTTGAGTTGGCTTGACCTTGTCTTTGGGCTCTCCCTCAGGGAAACAATAACTATCCTTATCAGCGGGGTATGAGCCCCACCTGCAGTGGGACTGACACGAGTGCATGCTTGCTCTAGATGGTTGATGCCCTCAGGGAGAATAGCTCTAAGCAGCTGAGCCCCCATGCACTAGCAAGCAGCCTCGGCTGGGCATACAATATGGGGAGCCTGGGAAAAGCCCTTTTGCATCCCACACCCTCTTCCTCACCAGGCATGAGGTCCTTTGCCAGGCATCGATCTCTCCAGATAGCATGTGCCTATGTCTAAGGAGAATTCTCGCTGGACTTCTTCCAACACAGGTTTGTTTATTCTTCTGGCAGTCCTGGGTATTTTCAGTTTTCTTTGCCAACATCATAATCCAAATGCATCTATCCTGTGGTCTTCCAGCTTCCTTATGCATATGAGGTGATCAGAACTATCATGGCTGTGTCAAGCACCCTGTCTTAGGCTGTGCTCTCTAGAGAAGCAAAGGCTGAGGTATGGCTCTCTCTCTCTCTCTCTCTCTCTCTCTCTCATATATATATATATATACCTTTATATCAGGAAAATGGCTTACACACTTGTAGAAGCTGGAAAGTCCGAGTCCAGGCAAGTTCCAAGTCTGCGGGTCAGAGGTTAAGTTGGAGGCGTAGGAAGAAGACCACAGTCTGGTGGCTACAGAAGCAGATGGACCCAAGGAGTCCTACACTATTACATCTTGAGGTTTAGGTCTTTTCATTTTGAGCCATATCCTGTTGTAGCCTACTGTCCATTCCCAGAAAGAAAACAACCCAGATTGCCGACAGTTCAAAAGAAAGTTTTATTACCTGCACAGGGACCATCAGCCCTTTTGAGAGGAGATTGAGCGGTCCCCTGTTCACTTTTCCAAAGGTTTTTATACTGTTGCAACGCGCAGGTTCTCAAGCAAGCCGAGTACAGAAGCAGGGTATTGCAGTTAGCCATTCTTAAACAAGAACTGCTCTTAGTTGGACAATAATCGCTCTGATCGTTCTTCCGAGCCTCCTGAGCGTACACTTACTTCAGTACATTCTGTTGCGCTTGCCAGCACAGCCTGCCTCCCCAATAGCAGGTAGTTCATTTATAGTTCATAGCTAGTTCATAATGGCTTCTGTCCGCTCAAATGGCTTCACTCTTGTCAAGGCTGTTTAAGCTTTTTCTAGAGCTGCCACAATCCCATTAGCAAATGATGGGTCCCAAAGCTTGCTTCCTCCATAGCACCCAGCTGAATTCCATCTCTACTGTGAGGAAGCAGCTCTTCTCCTCTGACTGCCTTCCAACTGAGGGACTCGTCTTCCGGCACCATATCTGACAACGTTCTGCTCTGATTTATAAGATTTGCAGTGGCGAATTCCCCACAAGTGGACAACATTCCTTCTTCCTAGTCTCTTCTTAGACGGAAAGCTCAGCTGAGGCCTGTTCCCCACAGGTGACCCTGCTATTATCTGAAATGCCAGTTCCATCGTTTCCAGCATCACAGCAACCTGCAAACCACCGCAGAATGACAAACTGATGGACGAGTGCTGGGGAGTTTAGTGCCCTAGTGCACGACACACTACAAAGCTGCCCACTTAGAACTCCTCACTGCCACCAAGTCGGTTCTGACTTAGAGACCCTATAGGACAGAGTGGAACTGCCCCTGTGGGTTTCTGAGCCTGGAAGTCTTCATGGAAGTAGAAAGCCTCCTCTTTTTCTGTTGAACTGCCGAGCTTGAGGTTAACAGCCCAATGGGTAATCACAGTGCAACCAGGGCTCCACGCCGAAATCAAGAAAACCCAAATAACTGTAGAGGGGATACCGTGTTCACAGGCCGGCACAGTCACTATTGTTACAAGGTCAGTTCTCCGTAATCTATAGATTCAACTCAGGTCCATTCAAAATCTAAATGGGCATTTGGGGTAGAAATTGATAAGACAAATTCCAAAACTCATGCAACAACACAAAGTACCTAGAATAGCCAAAACAACTTTGAAAAAGAGCAGGCTGCAGGGCTAGCACTTCGATTCAAGACTAGGAAACTGCAGTGATGAAGACTTGGTGGTACGAGCCATCAAGACAGACACATAGACCAGTGGACAAGAATAGGGAGTTGGGAAATACAAAATATTGCCAACTGAGCTTCAACAAAGCAGCAAAGGTCATGGAGAAAGTGGTTAACAAATGGTGCTGGCATAGTTGGGTATCCATATGCAATAAATGAGCTTTGATCCATATCTCACAAGGTATGCAAAAATCAACCGAAAATATCTCCAAGACCTACATATAAAACTTAAAACTACAAAATTTCTGGAAGAAAACATAAGAGCAATACTTGGAACCTTGGGTTAGGCAGAGGTTTCTTAGATAAGTTATCAAAAGCACAATCCATTAAGGAAAATATTGAATTATATGTCATTAACATAAGCGAGAGGTAAACTGAGGCATGAAGACAAAGAGAGAAAAAGTTAAGAGGCTGTAACAGGTCTTTATTAGAAAAGAAGTTCCCTGATGAGGTTCCGTGGTCTAGCAAGGACCCAGGGAAGTCACCCCAGTGAGGAGAGTGGTGGGTTTTTAAAGGAGGGGTCAAAGAGAGACCCTTTGGGGAGGAGGAGGGGCTGCAGCTGCTGGAGATTTTCCACCGTTGTCATGTTTTTTCCTTAGTCGAATTGTCCAGCCATTGCAGGTGGGGAAGAAAGATGGTTATTCTTCGAGCCTGTTCCAAGAATTTTCCATCAGCTTCGTTTCCTGGTACCTGTAGGGAGAAGGGTTGAGGCCCTGACAGCCTGTCCCTGACCTGACATCCCGGCCTTTTGGTGATGGGGGCTACATGAGTCATTCTGGCTACTTCCTGCCAGGGGGGCAGGGGCCAGGGGGGCAGGAGGGACTACAGGTTGGAGTGTGCTGGGTCGGGTTCGGTAGGCAGGGGTCTATAAGGGTGTAAAAGAAGCTGGTTAACAGTTAAATTGTTTATGTTCCTTATTCTGTTTTGGAGAAACTTGAAAAAAAACAAAAAAAAACAAACGGGGCTATTAACAACAGAAAATGTATGCCCACTAGTGGCCCAACCAGAGGGAGAAGCCAGGAGACAAGAGGATTTTGAAACCAAGAAGTTAATAAGGTGCTGTCCCGTCGATGGTTCCTGATCTCGTCCACCATGTTGTTAAGAACTCTTACATTCTGTTCTACTACTCCGGACTCATTGATGTAATAACAACAGTCTTTTCAAAACATTCAGGTACCACCTTTTCCCACGGTTAGGAGCTCTAGTGCCCTACGGTTTTGGAGGGTTACCTGTGCTAGGGAAGTAAGCTGTCACTGTCAGGAGGATAGGGATTCTGAGGTGGAATCCATGACCAGTTGGGGTATTTTCTCAAAATGTTGTACCTGGAGCACACTTTGGCCTAGGGCCCCCACAAGAGAGTCCACCTGCTGCACACAAGGAGGTGAAGCTAAGGCCAACCAATACAGGTAGTTGCATGGGTTGGTTTGGGGACCCCATAGCCATTCAAATTCAGCAGTCCCGTACATAGTAATTTGGGGAACTACAGCAAGGACCATTGTACAAAAATAACATGCCAGATATACTGTGGGTGCTTTTGCACTGGTAGTTTGAGGCTGGAGGTTTTTGATAGCAGATGGGATAGGTTTTATTCTGGCTGGCATTTGAGGGGTTATACAGAGGAATTCTCTCCAAGGGTGCAAGGCACTCCTTGGACTTATCCGAGGGAGAAAGAGTTAATAGGGCACAGCAGCTAGTAGAGGGCGCTGTAAGGAGGCACAGAAAAAGCAGGTGGTCATGTTGTTTATTCCTGAAACATTGAGGAGGGCTGTGGCCTCCTGAATCACTTTTATCCAGGTGAATGGGTTGTCAGGACGTTTTATCTGTGCTGAGCCCTCTATTGCTGGTTGGCTAAGGATTGTTCACTATCCTGGATCTCCTGTACCACTTGGTCTAATTTATCAAAACTCCCAGGATGAACTCTTACATATCACCAATGGATCCTAAGGGTGCCGGAGGGCTTGGTGCTGCGCCACCAAGGATATAGTTTGCCCTCTACCCCTGACAGCCATCTGTTGTCCCAGGCGTCTGCGATATTAAGGCAATAGCTTCCACTTCCATCCCTATGAAAATGCCTGCTCTGTTTATATTGAGCTCTGCATTCCAATCCCGTGCTACCTGTATTTCGCAAGAGGAATATGGGTACCCGCCATCGATGTCTCGTCACCATTGACAATAATTTTTCATTTGGTCAAAATGGAAACACAGGGCCGGCATGGAGGTTCTGGTAGCTATCGATTTTAGGGTACCAGGGGGAAAGTAGATTGAAACTTGTGACTGGCACCTTTCTGTGGAGCAATATCCTTTCCCAGCCAGATGTGTTTGTGCAGCATTGTTAGACAAGAGGTTTCATGGATGATGAATTCCCACACAAAGGGTTTACTCTGGGCTTTGGAGCGTTACCTTGGCTTACGGTGGCATGCAGGAGGCACCCGAGTAAAGCACATGCAGGTGGGCCCCATGACTTGGGTGGAATACAGGGGGCCACGACTTGGAGTCATCTGCTTACCTCAGCTGAGATGATGCCAGTTGGGGTCCCCGAGTACCTTCACTGCTGTGGGGGTAGTGCAGATTACGGTGTAAGGTCCCTTTCACTTTGACTGGAGGGGTTGTGGTTGTAGTTCTTTTAGGAGAACTGAGTCTCCAGGGCTGACAGAAGGCAGGTCAGGCCGTGTTGAGTCTGGGCTGGGCAGGCACCAATCTGTTTGTTCTCGAAGACACTGTCTTAAAAGAGAAAGGTAAGGCAAGTAAGTGGATGGAGCAGGAGGTTGTATTGGTAGCTTGTGATTAGTTAGGAAAGGTCTGTCGTACATTAGCTCAAAGGGACTTAGGAAGGAGGGAGAACGAGGAGCCACAGGGATGGTAAGGCTCAGGGGAGTGAGTCCACCCAGGACTTGCGGAGCTCCAGCAATGGCTTTGATAGGTGACTTGTGATGATGCTGTTCATGTGGTCCACCTTCCAGAAGATTGTGGCTGATATGGTACATGGAGTTTCCACTTTATGTCCAAGGCAAAAGGGACCTGCTGGTGATTTTAGACACAAAGCCCAGTCTGTTATCTGACTGAATGGAATTGGGGATCCAAATCTATGAGTAATCTGGCTAATAGTGATGTTAGTGACAGTTATCAGCCGTTTCTCATAGAGGTGGGAAGGCTTCAACCCAGCCTGAAAAGGTGTCAACTATGGTAAGGAGGAATTTGATACCTTTATGCGGTGGCATGTGGGAGAAGTCAACCTGCCAGTTTGGGCCAGGTGGGTTGCCCTGCAGTTGATGTGTCTGCATTTGAGGCTTCACCCCTCCTTGGGTGTTTACTACCCTGCAGATGGCACAAGAGGAGCTGACAGTCTGGATGATATGGATTAAGGAGGGGTAGTAAAAAGTTGGTTATAAAAATTGAGTTAAAGCCCAAGGCTCAATGTGAAGAGACTAATGGATTTGCTGGCTAAGACCTATGCCTTGTAGGCAAGGCAGAGCTAGCTTATTGTCAGTAATAACCTACTTTCTGGTGTGGTCTTGCCTCCTTTGCTGATAAGGGAGGCCTGTTCATGAGACGTGTATGAGGGCTGAACATCAGGCAAAGTTAAAAACATTGTGGGGGGCAGGCTGTTTGAGGTCAGCAGTGATGCCTGCTACCTTGATCACTCCCCTGGGCTCAGTGAGGGTTATGGGGTCATTGAGTCAGGGATCCCTCAGTCATCAGCGGCCAGACCCAATGGCGGGTCAGTGTTTGGAGGGACTGAACTCCCTTGGTTATGCGCTGAAGGGCAGTCATTTCTACCGTGGCCCCATTTACCACACGCTAAGCAAGGTTTGCTGGGTGGCCAGGTTGTGGGCAGTGTGGAGGTGGTTGATTAGGGTTGTTATTTCCTGAAGTCTTCTGACCCCTTCCTCCTGCTGGCCTCAGGGCTGCGACCAGGGTCTGGGCTTGCAAGCTAGCCTTTTGATGGGCACGGGACTCACGCTCGGCCTCTGCCTGTTCCTCTCGGGCATTAAAAACGTTAAAGGCCATATTCTCCAGGTCTCAGATAGGGGCCTGAGGGCAATCCTCAGCTTTCTTAAATTTTTTTTATGTCTGGCACTGCCTGGGTGATAGAGTGACTAGGACAGTAGCCCTTGCTTGGGATGTAGGGTCTAGTCTAGTATATGGTGTTAAAGCCTCAGTCAAACGATTGAGGAAAGCGGCAGGGTTTTCGCCTGGTCTTTGGGTGATTTCCCTAAGTTTGTCAAAGTTTACCAGTTTGTGGAAAACTGAAGCCCTGCCTACAGACCCTGCCTTCCCATCCTGCTGGGATATCTACCTGATAAACCCACCCCAGCTCTTCTTGTGGAACTGCCTGGGGGTCAACAGGCAGAGTGGCATCAGTAAGGTGGGCCTGCGTTAAAACTCGTTCCCTTTCGCCTGGCGTGAGGGTAGATGCTGAGCCTATATAGATGTCGTGCCAAGTGGGATCATAAGCCTGAGTGAGGTAACGAAATTCCTTGACATAAGCATTGGGTCCTATGGAAAGGAGTCCAGTCACTTTTCTATCTGAGATAAATCAGCGAGAAAAAATGGTGCGTGAACTCTGACTGGGCCCTCCACGCCTGCGACTTCACGTATTGGGCGAACAAGAGGTTGATGTGATCTGGTGTGGCAAGAGATGGGAGGTTAGGGAAGGTGAGGTAGGGGACTGGGAGGCAGGTCCTGTGGGAGCTGAGTATGGTGGAGGACGAGCTGGGGGCAGGGGCAGTGACTCCAGGGAGTCAGAGGAGACGGATGTGGGGGAAATTACAGAATTTTTTCCCTTGGGGAGCGACAGAGTTGGAGGAGGGGACTGTGCTAGGAGTACCTGGCGGGTTGACAGGTAGTACATAGAGAGGGATGGGAGCAAAGACAGAAAAAGGCCTGGACTTGAGGGATTTCAGACCACTTGGGATACACTGGCAAAAGCTATCAAGGTCTTGGAGAATATTAAAATTGAAAGTATTGTTGCTGTGTTTTGCCAGCAAGAGTCATTGTACAATTGGTATTGAGGCCGCACCTGGTTACAAAAGAAAACCAGGCACCTAGGGAGCAGGTTTGGGGCCAATCCAAGTTTGGAGAGATTGACCACCAAACACCCCAAAGGGCTGGCCCTGGGGGACTTGGATAGTTGGCTTCTCATTGTGTTTGTTTCCTGGTACATGCAAGGAGGAGAGTTGAGGCCCCGAGAGCCTGTCCCTGAACTGACAATAAGCACTTGTGCTTTTCAAAACTCTGCTAAGTGTGTGAAAGACAGAAGCTACATTTGCAAAAATATTTGCAAATTACATATCTAACGAAGGACTTGTAGTCCAAATACATAAAATAGTCTCAAAACTCAATAATTAGAAGAAAGTAAACAACCCAATAAGTATGGGCAAAAGATGTGAACAAACAAGAGAATTTATCGACCAAACTCACTGCCATTGAGTCGATGCCAACTTATAGCGACCTATAGAACAGGATTGAACTGCTCTGTGAATTTCTAAGATCATTATTCTTTACAGGAATAGAAGTCCCATTTTTTTGCCTTCAGAGTGGCTGGTGGTTTGGAACTGCTGACCTTGTGGTTAGCAACCAAACTCATAACCACAATGCCATGTTAAGGTACCCACAATCCATTTGTAAGATCCCCCATAGGGATCAAGCCTCCAGCGAATCCCTTCTGACCACACGTAGGGATGTAAATAGCTGCTACCAGACACAGAGAACATTGGGAGATTGACTGTGGCAGATGTAGTTAGGTTAAAATGTAACACTTATCATTTGATCTCCTTTTCAGCCCATTTTAAAGTTGTATCAGGTTTTAGTATTTTCTGTTTGCTCTTTGATTGAGGTTTTCCTCCGTTTCGCCATTGTTGTTTGTGTTTTGTATGATTTTCTGTACATACAATCCAGGATAGATGACTTTACAGATCCAGTAACTGGATTCATAATATCTAAGGGCATGGTCAGGGAGATGGAGGGAAATGGGGAGGAAGAAACAGTGAGGGCTGGAAGAAAATGTTCTGAGATTATTGTGGTGATGACCACACAATGCTCTTTAAGATGGTTGGATGATTCATTCATATGATATGCGAAGTACATGCCAATAAAAGCACTTACTAAGAGAAGAAGAAGATATGAGAAAGAGCAGAAATTCCCCATGGCATTTCCAAGGCTGTACTTGATATGAAAGTACACAGCCACATATTTCCCCCACGGAGCGAGTGGCTGGTGGGTGTGTTCTATCAGCCTTTTGGTTAGAAGCCAAGTGGGCTGTGTTAGTCTGGGTACTTTATAGAAACAAATCCACAGAAAATCATGTACAAGAGAGGGTTTTATATAAAGGGTAAGTGTGCATCAAGGAAACATCCCAACCCAGTGCTTCCCAAGCCCACAAGTCCAACATTAACCCAGATGTCCGACACCAATCCACAAAGTCCTCCTCCATCTCACAAAACACATGCAATGACGCCGACTGCAGGAGGAAAGCCAAAGCAGTGAATGTGTAAGCATCTCAGTGCTGGCAGGGGTCTCCATGCGGCTGCGCCAGCACCCAGGGCTGCATCGAGGTAGGTCTAAGTGGCTTCTCCTCAGGGATGTCTTGCAGGAAGTAAGCCTTGCCAGCTGAAGCAGGGAACTGGCTAAGGCAGCTGCACCCTGGTACAACCATCAATGCAAGAGACCCGAGAACTAGAAAGGTGAGGCTCACCGAGCCATTTACCCCTCTGCCCTTCAATTAACCCCACGTATGTTTATTGGCCAGGCTGGCACAATAAACAAATTACCTTATGGGCCATCAGAGTTCATCAGCACTGGCAACCAAGTACAGGAAAGGATGATTATCAGCAATCTTCAAGGAAATATAAAGGTAAAAAGTGATGGCCACTACCCCCTATGAGCATGTCTAATATGGCACATTCTGATACCAAGTGTTGGCAAAGACACAGAACCCCTGGAGCTCTCCTGGATCGCTAGGGAGCATAGAAGTGACACAGCCACCTGGCCAAGTGGTGCAGCAAAATTTTTCTTTAATGTTAGAGATATATTTACCACAAAACCTAGCCCCTGCCTCCCTTGATGTAGCTGAGAGAAACAAAAGCCTATGTCCAGGATACCAAGATCCCTATACAAGTGTTCATAGCAGCTGGATTTGTAATAGACAAGATCTGAAAATAATGTAAATGTACAACAGGTGAATGAATAATGTCACCATGCATGTATATAGTGTCTGTCTTCATTTCCTAGGGCTGCCGTAAGACAATAGTTCAAAGTGGGAGGTGTTGAAAAGCAGAAATTACCTTTTCCCCAGTCAGAAGCTAGAAGTCTGAATTCAGGATATTGTTGGACCTAGCAGACAGATCCTTCTTTGTCTCCTCCGGTTCTGTAGCCTCGGTGTTTTGGGGGCATTCCTTGGCTTTAGCTGGATCCTTGTGGTAGTTATATAATCTGTTGTCAATTTGAGACTTTAAGAGTGGAGTTTATTCTGTCAATCAGACTCCAGCTTGATGACCTCATTTGGAGGTGCTCAGGAGATAAAAAGTTCGTTGGAGGCGGGGCAGACTCACTCCCCGTGAGACATTACTGAGGGCGAGCCTGATGGAACTACGCTGAAGCAGCCAGAACTCAGAGAGCCAGAGGAGCCAGGTGGAGACCCCTGCCAGCACTTAGATGTTTCCACTGCCACTGGACCCACACGACTTTCCACCCACTGGCCTGTGATCTTCCTGCATTCGGCATCATTGCATGTGTTGCACGAGTCTGAAGAGGACTTTATAGATTGGTATCAGACTTAGTGACTTGATCTGGACTGGACGGGGATGTTTTCTCAATATTAAATCGCTCTTCCTTACACACATATGAATGTCTATGAATGTGTTTTTCTCGTTAACTTGGACTAACAAAAACCCTCTTCCCTCTGTTTATGTCTTCTGTTCAGTGTCTGTCCTTCTCTTTTATAAAATGCCACTCAGGAGGCATCGGGATCAGGACCATCCATACTCCAGGTTCACTTTGTTAACTTATAGCATCCGGGGGAAAGTCCTATTTCCCCAAGGGAGGCCACATTCACAGGTTCAGGGTCTAGACCGTCAGTGTTATCTTTTGCAGGGACAAAGTTCAAGTCTGGACAATGGCCTACTTACTACTCCACAATCCAAAGGAAGGGATGAACTTTAGATTTACCCATTCGTGCACTGGTGAATCTCACAATCATTGTGCCAAGTGCAGGTTCCAGACCAAGAAAAAGATGACCCTGTATGATCTTATTTGTATCAAATTCTAGCCAGTGCTGATAAATCTATAGTAACAAGAAGCAGTGCCTAGGTTTGGAAGGGAAGGGAGCGAGAGAGTAGAAAGGGGGGCCCACGCGAACTTGGGGAGGTGATAGAGAAACTCATTCTCTCGGTTAAGGTAATGGGTTCCTATGTGAAAACCTATAAAACTGTACTTTAAATATATGTCCTCACTCACTGCCACCGAGTCAATGCCGACTCATAGCGACTCAGGACAGGCCAGAACTGCCATGTGAGTTTCTGAGATGGTAACGCTTTATGGGAGTAGAAACTCCCTCTTCCTACAGAGGAGGTGATTTTAAAAAGCTGACCTTGCGTTTAGGAGCCCAACATGTAAGCGCTATGCCACGAGGGCGCTCTAATATATGCAGTTTATGTTAATTTAAAAAATTAGACCCTCTTCCCTTTAAAAAAATTTTAAAGTACAATTAACAACCACAAGGGGGCAGGAAGAGCTCCCAAATAGGCTCTGTTCAGTTGATTGACAAAACAGTCACACCCACTGCTATCGGTAGATGCTGACTCACAGTGACCCGAGAAGCAGGGCACAACTGCCCGCCCTTGTGGGTTCTGAGACTGTCACTCTTTATGGGAGTAGATAAGCCCTGTCTTTCTTCCTTTGAGCAGCTGGCAGTTTTGAACTTCTGATCTTAAGGATCACAGCCCAACTCATAACTACTACACCAATGGCTAGAAGGTGGAAATGGATGATGATCCTAGAAATCCATGCCTCCTATCGATGAAATTCGTGGGGGCTTCAAAGAAGTTTGTAGGAAAATTCCATTATCTTTCAATTCCTTTTCTCCCATGAACTCTTTGAAGCCCCCTCATATTTTACAGTTGAGAAATTCTGTCCCACTCCGTAGGCAAATTAGTCCAGCTTGCCATGTTAGAAGTGGAATGTCCCAAGGGCTACGAGCATCCAATAGCAACAGGATTGATTCACATTAAGCTTCCAGTTTTGAGCTCCAAAACTGTTTTTGGAAAAAAACAACCACAACAATGCCTTCACTTCTCTTTCTCGGGAACGGAAGGCAGCCCCTCTCTGTCATGGGCACTCCTGCTTCCCTGCGGTCACATGCCTGAATCCGATGTCCTACATGTCTGTGATGGGGAAGTTATGCCTGTGCTCTGATGGGCGGTGCGCTTGTGAAAATGAATGCCTCTTCCCATCAGCTCAGAAATAGGGGAGGAGGTGAGCAGTGGAGTTGAGTTTGAGGCCCTGAAGGCCGTTGGGTGTAGTTCAAGAGAGCAAAGTCCAGAGAGTCCAGGGGACTTGCTGAGCAGACACTGGATCAGGACATCTTTCGATTTGAGGTGGAAGGAAGAAGCCCAACTTAGAGGGTCAACTGAGTTTCCCAGCCTTTGGAAGGAAAGGTCATAGAGCCTTGAGGAGTGATGGGATTGTTGCATGGCATTTTAAGGGTTGAATAGGAGCTGATGGCATTGGGGGGTGGAGTGGAGATACTCCAAGCAGAGGAGGGCAGTGCATGCTGAAAGCTACCTCAAGGAGCTGGAAATATGACTTGTTAGGGTCTAAACCGGAGGAACTCTGGGGCATCAGGCCAGACCAAAGTCACCCTAAGGCCCTGAGCATCATTTGACAGAGGATGTTGGGCAGCCAGGTGACAGGATGGGACCTGAGCTAGGTGAGAGGCCCCAGAACCCCTGCTGACCATGCCTCCTCCCCACCCAGATTTCCCGTGCCACCGCCTGGGCATCACCATAGACCTGGAGCTGGAAGAGTTAAGGGCGGCTGGCTTGGGTGGCACCTGACTCCTCTGCTCCTTGGGTCTCGGGAAAACCTTTCTGTTTCCCATTGAGGATTTCCAGGAGGGAGGTTGTGGTTAGTGACTGGGATGTGCTTGAGTCTGGGCCTGAACCTCCAGAATTCTCCACTTCTCTCTCCCCTGGGAAGGGGAACATGGCCTGTCGCCTCCTCTCTGGGCTTGGCACATGCATTAAGCACCCCTCAGGACCAATAAGGAGAGTAGTGATAGCACTCATCATACATAATGATTGGCATATATAACGTGTCCCCCCCTCCTGGGGGTACAAACAACAGAAAAGTAGGTGAAGGGAGTCAGTGGTTAATGTAAGGCATTAAAAAAGTAATAATTTATAAATTATCAAGGCTTCATGAGGGAGGAGGGAGGGAGTGGTAGGAAGGGCAAAAATGAGAAGCTGATACCAAGGACTCAAGTAGAAAGAAAATGTTTTGAAAATGATGATGGCAGCATATGTACAAATGTGCTTGACACAATGGATGGATGTATGTATGGATTGTAATAGAGCTCTAAGAGTCCCCAATAAAATGATTTAAAAAGAAAAATAAAACATCCCAGTCCGGTCCAGATCAAATCTGATATTACCCCATATGTCGATACTAGTTCATAAATTCCTCTTTAGACTCACGTGGCCATGCAATGTTGCTGAATGCAGGAAGATCACAGGCCAATGAGTGGAAAATCGTGTAGATCCAGTGGTGGTGGAAATAGCTCAACACTGGCATGGATCTCTACGTGGCCCCTCCAGCTCCAGGCTCTGGCTCCATCAGAATAGCTCCATGTGGCTGATCAGCCAGAAGACAAAGCAGAAAATGTGGGTCTGCCCTCCAGTGAGCTATTTATCTCCATTGTGCCTCCAAATGAGGTCATCAAGCTGCGGCCTGATTGAAAGGACAGACTCCACCCCTTCCTCAAGTTGACAGTAGATGATGTAACAGCCACAGCCCCTAACAACAATAACAAGAAGAAAGAAGCCTTGGCAGTGTAATGGGTTGGTAGTTCAAACCCACCAGCCTCTCTCATGAAGAAAAAGGAGGCTTCTGCTTCCTTGAAGATCTGTAGCCTTGGAAACCCACACATGGAACAAGGGCTATCATTGCTGACTTCAGGTGGACCTTGACTGAAAGCAGAGACTATCAGAAAGATGTTTATGTCGCTTTAGTGACTATGCAAAGACATTTGACTGTGGGCATACTAAACTATGGATGGTCTTGAGAAGATGGGGTTCCCGGACGTTCCACTGTGCTCATGCAGAAACTGCAGCTACCCCAGAGGAAGTTGCTCCAACAGAGCAGGAGATCGTGAGTGCTTCTAAAGTCAGGAAAAGTGGACACTGGGTGGCATTATTTCACCGCACTTATTCAGTCTGCAAGTCGGACATGCAATCCAAGAAGCTGGCCCATCTACAGAAGAAGTTAGCATCCGCATGGAGGCAGGCTTACTAACAACCTGTGATACGCAGAAGACACCGCCTTGCAGAAAGGGGAAGACTTCAGGGCTTAGGGGTGAGGATCAAGACGACAGTCTTCAGCTGGTGTCCCAACTCACCTCCCGAAAAGAAAAGGCCTCGCAACCGGACCAGTAAACCACATCATGATAAATGGGAAACCATTAAGTTGTTAGGGATTTCATTTTCACTCCGATCTACAAGCACTGCTCGCAGAAGCCGCAGCTCAGAAACCCGATGGTGTTCTGTCTTGGGGGAATATGCTGCAAGTGACCTCTTTCCAGTGTTACAGAGCAAAGGTGTCACTTTGAAGCCAAAGGTGTGTCCAATTCAAGCCACGGCATTTTTAGTCGTCTCGTGTGCAGGTGAAAGCTGGTCCTGGTGCCATTTGATGACGGTGGGGGTGGGGAGGGGGCATGCCTGGGGAGCTTCCCTCATCCATCGCGGTTTCCATCTCCATCATTCAGCAGGTTAAAAGTAATCCAGCGGGTAGGGGCTCAATATGCTCCTGGAAACATGGAATGGAGAGAGAATGGCAATTTCCTGCATAGCTGTTGACGTGGTCTGGCAGTTTTGTGTCTGAGGGCTTTCAAGGTCGCAGTAAGGAGTCCCTTGGCCCTGCGGAATAAGCACTGGACTGCCAATTGAAAGATTGGTGCCTTAAATCCGCCAGCAGCTCTGAGAGAGATAAATGAGACTTTGAGCCCATCAAGACTTATAGTCTCAGAAATCCTATCTAGGATGGCTATGTAGACTCAATGTAGTGGTTGGGGGTCAATGAGTGTAGAAAGAGAAGAAACTGCCATACCTCCCAAAATAAATAAAGAGCACATTCTAGGCCAGTTCTCACCAGTGAACACAGGAAAGGACGCTGTCATTTTCCTGCAGTGCTATCGTGTGCCCCGTAACAGATGAACGAGCTTGACTTGTGTCTTGGAGCTGATGGCATGGTGAAGGGATCTAAAAGATGGGTGTCCCATGTTTGGACAGAGGTGTCATGTCACTGCTTGCCATCGGTGTTGTTTGCACCATGCCTCTGCCAGCATGTCCCCTCTCCCTCCTGAGGCCAGGCCTGGGAGAGTTCTCTTGGGCAGAGACAGGGGAGGGGGGGCATCAAGGGGCGGGCAGCTGCTTGTTTGTTCAAACTGCCAAGGTCATTCTTTGAAGGCGAGGAGGAAGCCAGGAGTCACGATCCCTGTGGCTCTCAGGAAATCCCTTTGATGCCTCTGTTCTTTAAAACGAACACCAAGAAACCTTGGCCATACAATTGTTAAGTTGGCTGCCAACTGGGAGGTCAATGGTTTGAACCCACCAGTTGCTCTGCAGGAGAAGGATGAAGCGTTTGCTTCTGTAAAGATGACAGCCTCAGAAAGACCTTCGGTGCTACAAGTCTTGGTAGCGCAGGATGCTGGTTGTCTGGAGCAGACAAGAACAAAAGGACCCGTGAAACTCCCTGAAAAGGGAGGACTGATGATTTGTCAGAGAGTCTGTCTGTACATAAGTAATTACAATCAACTTTCCCAGCTGGGGGAAACTTCGATGAGAATGGGCTGGGGAGATGCTGTACGAATGAGGGTCAATAAAGCATCGCGACTAAGCTTCCGAGCAAACAGAATGTGCGTCTCTTCAATCTGGCTGGCTGCAGACAAGTCATCTCCAGGAGACTATTATAGTCTCATTCGAGTGCTTTCCAAAAATAAAATAAAAAGGATACTTTTTGTGCTGTGGGAAAAAAATGGATTTTAAGGTCAGGGCTCCTACCAAATTTTGAACCAAACTAGGGTAAACATCTTTCCGAAATCATGGAAGCTTTTCAAGAAGTGTACAGGCCAGCTGGCCCACCGGTTGTTAGATGGATCCAGGGTGTGGAGGCAAGCCGGGAAGACCTCAAAGGTGCAGCAGGAGCGGGAAGATCTCCAACCCCGACAACGGAGGAGGCCTGGCTGCGGTCCAGAACACGGCAGAAGACGACGGTGGGAGCACTGTCCATCCATAGCCACGCAAAGTAGGATCGCAAATGGCTCAGCAAACATCTTAATCTCAGTGAGCTTCGTGGGCAGATCGGGTTTTTCACTCAGAGAGCTGTGTTCTGTCCTCTAGCCTTTATAGCAAAGTCAGAGCTACTGGAGATGAGTTCACAGAGCGACTGGTAACAGGGGCGAGTCTTATATTCACCACCAGGATTCAAAGAGCCAGGGCCGAGGAAAAGAGTGGCTACTGAGGGACCCAGTGAAACCCAAGGCTCAGATGATTATGGCAATTGTTCCTTAGGAGGAATCCAAGTGACAACCTTGATAGAGTTTCTCAAAGGACGCGGGATAATCGGGGTAGGGTGGGGGGAGTGGAGGGCTGGCTCATTATGAAGAAGTTTGAAGAAAATGGAAACTGGCTTTGGTGATAAAAAAGATTAGGAAAGTTGTGTCGGGATTTCTCCACCCCACCCCCCATCATACAATGCTCTTGCTCATTCTTCAAGGGTAAGAAAGGCTGTCCTGCTAGAATTTCATTGGGAACCTGTGTCCCATTTAGGGGCCACTAATGTGGCTCTTGTAGACAAAGTCTCTAACTCCCACCAAATGAGGCCCTTCTCCACATGGGTCTGGTAAGAAGGTGGGGGGAGATGGGATTTGCCTGTAATTTTGAACAGGATTCCCTGGAGTGCCATCCTGCTGTGTATAAAATGAGCCCTCTGAGAAGCCGGAGGAGGGAGGGACCTCGTGACCAGGAAGAGCTAGGAGTGAAAGTCGTCCTCTGGATCTGAGATCCCTGGATGCAGAAGACAGCCAGGCCATCAGGGGAGCAGCAGCAGAACCAGGAGCCAGAGCATGCATGAGAGGGACGGACTCCCCAACCCATGAAGCACGCTAGGACGAGTGATTTTGTGCCGGAGGCTGGGTGCCTCTATTTGCAGAATGGGGTGCCTCTGGGCACTTCCTCTAGGGAGCTGGCCTTCCAAGGAGCTTGAACCTTTGGGGTGAGGCTTACAGCAGCGTGGTAGTCCCCTTTGGGCATTTTTTAAGCAGACCTGAAACTTTGTAACATGTCCTGGTAAAGAGCTACCGTGAGCCACTACAACTTGCTAACTTAATAAACCCTCTAATCATGAATTTTGTCTGCGAGTTTCTGTGTAGCCATTACCATGGCTATTAGAACCCGAAGAAGTAAAACAGAGAACATTGATTAAGACAGAGCCCTCATCCACCCTACAGCCCTAACCTTCCCGTTCAGACCTCCTTTTGTCCCCAGACTCAAACAAAACAACAGGATTGTGCTGTGAGTCCCTCGAGGATGCTAAAATTGCCTTTCATTGTGGTGTAAATTGAAGCGTGCTCTCACTGCCGTGGAGTTGATTCTGACTCATAGTGACCCATCGCGGTAGATCATGCACTCGGTTATGCATTGGCTTGCGTTCAGCAGTTCAAAACCACCAGCTGCTCTGCAAGAGAAAGAGGAGGCGTTCTGCTCCCATCAAGCGTTACAGTCTTGGAAACCCGCAGGTGTGGTTCCACCCTGCTCTATAGGGTTGCTATGCGTTGGGATGGACTCCGTGGCAGTGAGTCTGATTTTTCCTTTTGGAAATCGAAGAGCACAAAATTCTTGGTGGGGAAGAGTCCTAGATAGAAACATGACCTTCAGAAGTGTATGCATCTAAATGAAGGATATGGCGAGAGACAATAGCTTCATACTCGATGTTTTGATGAAATAAAGATGTCGGTATCCTGGAGCAATGCTGTTTTCACTCGCCCTGCATACGGTCACCACACACACACCTCCGGTGCTCCAGGTGCTCCCACAAGGGTGGGATTGCCGGACTTCCTATGGCTTGGGGCTCAGGAGCAGCCTGAGCTCTTCTCAGCAATGGTGCTGCCGGGGCGTTCAGTGATTTGAATCTATGAAGCAGACAACAGGGCACCTCAAAACCAGAGCTCCTACTCAGTCCCAGAGAGGAGCCATAAGGTTTGTTTATAAGGTATTGAGGATGTATTCAGGGGCTCCTTGTGAACCTTAAGAAACCTGTGAGGCCATTAGCATATAGACTCTGCCACTCAAAGTTAGGCCAGCTGAGAGGTCCCTAAGCACGTAAGAGCCAGCCTGAGTGGGAGGTGGAGTCAACGAGGAGAGAGCATGGTGGCATCACTCCTGCCACCAACTCAAGCATTTCCATGACGAAAGGCCCCCTCCTTCTCTCTAACGGAGTCCCCACTGTCGTAGATTGAATGACTCAAGCCTTGGAGAGAGCCCGAGCCAGCTGGCCACCCCAGTGGGGCGGAGGCACGGGTTGATTTCCTGCCCAGGGGCCAGTACAATGGCTACACAGCTGCTCGTTAACTCAAAAGCCACTGATTTCTCCATGGAGGCCCTCTTCCCGGACAGACATAGATTTTCCATGTGTGAAGACCGCTTTAGAAAAAAAAAAAGTAACACATACTTTCTGCCCAAGATACTAGAACAACAAGTGTATCTGATAACTACTATTAATAACTACTACTAAGAAAACAATAACTTTGTTTTCCTGATAGAGGAAAATAAAACCTACCCAAAGCTACTCCGAGTTCAGCAATGCTTTTAAGTCATGCAGTATTCTAGGCATCACATATGTGGAAAAGAGCAACACAGGGTCTGCAGGTACTTGGATGAGTGCTCAGGTTCGGTCTTCAGGGACTGGAGGAAGCCATCGGTTGTGGAAACCAGGGAAACACCACAAGGTTTATAAGGCATTGAGGACTTATTCACAGGGTCTTCACGAGCCTCATGCAGTCATCAGCGCACAGGCTCTGCCACTCAAAGTTAGGCAAGTTGAGAAGTCCCCTAAGCATGTAAGAGACAGCCTGAGTGGGGTGTGGGGTCAACCAGGAAAGAGAACACGGTGGAAGCCATAGGTGTGTGTAAGCAAAGCTTCTCCACGGAGAGCTGGATTGAGCAGCACACTCAGACACATGCCCTCCTCTTGGGCTTGGACTGGAGCTCTCACTAGAGAATTAGACCACAGGATCCATGGTGCCCAGGTCATCTTCAAGACCCTTTATGAAGCCCTCAAATGCTCGGAGGGGATAAGGTTGAAGCTGCGAGACATTCCTGATGACAAGGCAGATGGAGCTATGCTGATGGAGCCAGAGTCCTGGAGCTGAAGGAGCCACGTGGAGACCCACACCAGCGCTGAGATGCTTCCACTGCCACTGGATCCACAAGACTTTCCACCCACTGGCCTGTGATCTTTCTGCATTCATCATCATCACATGTGTTGCGTGAGTCTGAAGACGAATTTACAGACTGGTATTGGACATATGGACTAATATCAGACTTATGGACTTGATCTGAATGTGGCTGGGATGTTTCCTTAATATGCAATTACTTTTTACATAAAGCTATTTCTTATATATACATGAGTGTCTATGAATATGTTTCTCTAGTCAACCAGACTAACACATTAGTGAGTGGTTATCAAGCCTGGCTGTCCAAAAGAAACCTCTAAAAAGCTTCTTAAAAATGCACATTCCTGCATTCACCTCAGGGCAACCAGATCAGAATCCCCCGGGGTTTGGGCCCAGGATAATATTTTTAAAGTAAGGTTTAAGAAATGATTTTCAATCATCTAGGAATAAAACCCAAGAGGGACCAGCCAAGATTCGAGCTGAGTGCAGAAGAGAACATGGAACGAGGGGGGACCCTGCTGTTGTCAGCAGTCAAAGGTTGGTGGTCTGCACCTACACAATGAAGGGAAAAAGAAAAATCTGCTTCTGTCATGGTCACAGCCAAGAGAGTCTGTGAGGGCCGTTCTCGTCTGTAACACATCTGACCAGCATGGATTCCAATTGCTGCAAAGGCAATGGATCGGGTTTGGGTTCAAATCCAGGCAGCATGTGAGAAGGAAACTAACAAGCGCACATATGTAGTCAGAAGCCACAACATTACATAAATTATGGCACATTTAAAGAACCTTATAGCACGATTATGTTGCCAAACCACCACCTGTCTTGTCAGTTTGTCCTACTGTGATGGCTTGTGTGTTGCTGTGGTGCTGGAAGCTACGTCCCTGGTATTGCAAACGCCAGCAGGGCCGCCCAGAGTGAACAGGTTTCAGTGGCTCTTCCAGCAAAGAACGGACGACAGGAAGGAATTGGCTGTCCACGCTGGAGGAAGGAGCTGCTGGAATCCTTCTGCATCATCTCAGAGCATTGCTAGGGCTGAAGGCCTCATACAGCGAAGCAGACACTGCCAGAGATAGTTCCAGAAATGAGCCCCAGATCAAGGACTCAAAAGATAATTGAGGAAGAGCTGTCTCCTCAAAGTGGAGTGGACCCCAGTGAGGTGGCTGGAGTAAAGTCCGTGGGAGTAAGGCCTCCAGGGTCTTCCCTTGCTTCTCAATGAGGAGAAATAGCTGTAAAATCTAATAAGAACTGGGGCAAAACGCTAAGGGGGTGCAACAGAGCAGCAAGGGGAGCAAAGCAATGAAGCCCCCGAGGAATACCAAAAGTAGACTTTGGGGCCAAAGTGTGACCCCCCAGCAGACTCCACAGGAAAACACCCCTAAAGTTGAACAGACCTAGAACTGTTTAGACACTTTTCTTCTTTTGGTCATTGGCTTTTGTTTAGTTGTCCTCTGTCTTGGGGTTGTGCTCATTATTGTCTCTTCATGCCTGTCTAGAGTAGATAGGCGGGATAAACAATCCAGGGGAGAAAACAATGGGACTGATGGTTCAGAGAGACATGGGAGAGGGGGAGGCGGGGGAAAGGAAGTGGTGTTAAATCCAGGGACAAGGGAGCAACAAGTGACTTACATTCGATGGCAAGGAGGGTATAGGATGGCTGGTAGAGCTTGATCAAGGGCAATGTAACTGAGAGGAATTACTGAAACCTGAATGAAGGCTGAACATGGTATCAGGACAAGAGGAAAGTAAAAGGAAATAGAGGAAAGAACTAGGAGGCAAAGGTCATTTATAGAGGTCTAATACAGGCATGTACATATATAAATATGTTTATGTATAACAATAGGGAAATAGATCTATGTACATATATTTATATGTTAAGTATCAACGTAGCAGATGGACATTGGGCCTCTACTCAAGTACTCCCTCAACTTGAGAGCACTTTGTTCTAATAACCTGGCATTCCTTGATGACCACCTTCCCAACACGATCACTCAAGACAAAATGGGCACATAGAAAATGTGGTGAAGAAAACTGATGGGGTCCAGATAGAGCATCTGGGGTCCTAAAGGCTTGAAGATAAACAAGCGGCTATCTAGCTGAGAAGCAACAAAGCCCACATGGAAGAAGCACACCAGCCTGTGCGATCATGAGGTGTCGATGGGATCAGGTATCAGGCATCATCAGAACAAAAATTCATATCATTGTGAATGAGGGGGCAGTGTGGAGTGGAGACCTAAAGCCCATCTGTAGACAATTGGACATCCATTTACAGAAGAGTTACAAGGAAGAAACCAGCCAGCCAGGGTGCAGTATAGTACTTGTGAAACATACAACTTTCCTCTACTTTTGAATGCTTCCTCCCACCCACCCCCACTATCATAATCCCAATTCTACCTTAAACATCTGGCTAGACCAGAGCATGTACATGAGTACAGATAAGAACTGTAAACATAGCGAATCTAGGACAGATAAATCCCTAAGGATCAATAATGAGAGTAGTGATACCAGGAAAAGAAGGGAAGGTGGGGGGAGAAATGGGGAACGGATAATAATGATCGACATATAACCCCCTCCCTGGGGGGTGGGGACAGAAAAGTGGGTGAAGGGAGACATCGGTTAGTGTAAGACATGAAAAAAATAATGATTTATAAATTATCAGGGGTTCATGAGGAAGGGAAGATGGGGGGTGGAGGGGGGGAAATGAGCTGGTACCAAGGGCTCAAATGGAACGAAATGTTTTGAAAATGATAATAGCAACAAATGTACAAATGTGCTTGACAATGGATTCATGTATGTATTGTGATAAGAGCTGTGGGAGCCCCCAGGAAAATGGTTTTTAAAGGATCTAATAATCATATAAAAGTATGAATCTGGGGGAAAATGGAAGTCATTAAAAGTGAAATGGAATGTATACAGATTGATCTCCTTGGTG
This sequence comes from Tenrec ecaudatus, assembly GCF_050624435.1. Taxonomy (NCBI): domain Eukaryota; kingdom Metazoa; phylum Chordata; class Mammalia; order Afrosoricida; family Tenrecidae; genus Tenrec; species Tenrec ecaudatus. The sequence continues at coordinate 69,800,968 of NC_134540.1, read as the reverse complement.
TTAGTGAGCTGAAATGGACTGGTCTTGATCATTATGAATCAGGAAACAATATGGTTTACTATGCTGGGAAGGACGCAAAGAGGACTGCCTTGCATTCGTCATCAAAAAGCACATTCCAAAATCTCTCTTGAAGTATAATGTAATGAGATTATATATATTCCCATTCAAGGAAATCCAATCTTGACAACTATTATTCAAGTTTATGCACCAACCACGAAAGCTAGTGGTGCAAAAATTGAGGAATTTTACCAACATCCTCAGTTGGAAATTGATCAAACATGCAATCAAGATGCATTGATAATTATTAGCAATTGGAATGCAAAAGGTAGAAACAAAGAAGAAGGTATAGTAGTTGGAAAATATGGTCTTGGTGATAGAAATTGAGCTGGAGACAGTGCAACAGATTTTTTTTTAAGACTAACTACTTGTTCAAAGCAAATACCTTCTTTCAATGACACAAATGGAGACTATGTATGTGGACTTCTCCAGATGGGATACACAGAAATCAAATTGACAATGGAGAAGCTCAAAATAGCAGCTACAACCAGCCCAGGGGCTGACTGTCGGACAGACCACCAGTTGCTCATATGAAGTTCAGGTTGAAGTTGAAGAAAATGAAAACAAGTCTGTTGGACCCAAAATACGTCATTAAGTAAATACCACCTGAACTCTCAGAAATCTCAAGGACAGATTTCATGTATTGAACCACAGTGACAGAAACCTGATGATGGGCGGTGGGAGGACATCAAGAACATCATTCATGAAGAAAGAAAAAGGTCACTAAAAGCACAGAACAGAAAGAAAAGATCAAAATGGGTGCCCAAAGGGACTCTGAAGTTTTCTATTAATTGCAGAGTAGCTCAGGCAACTATTACAATGAAAGTGCAAAGACCTAGAGTTAGAAAAACAAAAAGGAAGAACACACTCATCACGTCTTAAACGGAAAGATTCTACAAGCAAAATACTGAGTGATGCAAGAAGCACTAAAAGAAGATGGAAAGAACACACAGAGTTACTATACCAAAAAGAACTAGTCTACATTCAACCATTCCAGGAGGTAGCATATGTACAAGAACCAATGGTACTTCAGGAAGAAGTCCAAGCTGCACAAAAACAAGGCTTCAGGAGTTGATGAAATACCAAATGAAACATTTCAATAGGCTGATGAAGCACTGGAAGCACTTGCATGTCTATGCTAGGAAATTTGGAAGACAGCTATTTGGGCAACTGACTGGAAAAGACCCATATTTGTATTTGTGTTAGTCTGCGTTGACTAGAGAAACAAATTTATAGACACTCATATGTGTATAAGAAAGAAATCTATATACAAGCTCAATTGAATATTGAGAAAGATCCCAGTCCAGTTCAGATCAAGTGCATAAGTTCAATATTAGCCCATATGTCCAATACCAGTCTGTAAATTCCTCTTCAGACTCACGCAATGACGCTGGATGCAGGAAGATCACAGGCCAGTGGGTGGAAAGTCAGATCACAGGCCAATGGGTGGAAAGTCTTATGGATCCAGAGGCATTGGAAGCATCTCAGCACTGGTGTGGGTCTCCATGCGGCTCCTCCAGCTTCAGGGCTCTAACTTAGTTTCAGGTGTCTTCTCAACAGGAATGACTTGTAGGGAGTGAGTGAGAGTGTGCCACCTCTAGCAAACTATCTCCTTAGTGGCTCCAAATGAGGTCATCAAGCTGCCACCTGATTGACAAGCTAAACTCCACCCATTCACTCTTAAATCTCAAGTTGACTTCAGATTCTGTAACTACCACAGTATCCATTCCAAAGAAAGGTGCCCACAGAGAATGCTCAAATTGCAGAGCAATATCTTGATATCACATGCAAGTAAAATTTTGCTGAAGATTATCAACAATGGTTATAGCAATACTTAACAGGGAGATGCTAGAAATCTAGGCTGAACTCAGAAGAGGATGTGGGACAAGGGGCATCATTGTTGATGTCAGATGGATCTTGGCTCAGAGCAGAGAATACCCGAAAGGTGTTTACTTGTGCTTTATTGACTCTTGACTGTGTGGATCACAACAAACTAAGGATAGCTTGGAGAAGAATGGGAATTCCAGAACACCTAATTGTGCTCATTCAGAAACTGTACATGGATCAAGAGGGAGACAAATATGTGAACAGAACAAGGGCATATTGAATAGTTTAAAATGAATAGTTAAAAAGGTGCTCATCAGGATTGTATCCTTTCATCATGCTTATTTAATCTGTATTCTGAGAAAACCATCACCAACAATTAGAACAAGAGCAACAAAGTAAAACTTTCAGCCACCAGAAGAAAGGAAATAAAATATCAGAGAAGAAATAAATGAATCAGAAAACAATAGCAAGAATCAACAAGACAAGGAGCTAGCTCTTTGAAAAGATTAACAAATTTGACAAACCACTGGCAAGCTTAAGAAAGGAAAAGAAGAAGAAGAAGATATGAGGAATAAGAAACAAAATGGGTGACGGCCCGACAGGGCCAAATTTACATTTTTTAAAACAATTCATTAGGGGCTCATACAGCTCTTATCACAGTCCATACATATACACACATCAATTGTATAAAGCACATCTGTGCAGTCTTTGCCCTAATCATTTTCTTTCTTTTCTCCTCTTTTCTTTTTTTACATTTTATTAGGGACTCATACAACTCTTATCACAATCCACACATATACATACATCAATTGTATAAAGCACATCCTACTTTCCCTGCCCCAATCATTCTCAAAGCATTTGCTCTCCACTTAAGCCCTTTGCATCAGGCCCTCTTTTTCCCCCCTCCCTCCCCGCTTCCCCCCTCCCTCATGTGCCCTTGGTAATTTATACATCGTTATTTTGTCATATCTTGCCCTATCCGGAGTCTCCCTTCCCCCCTTCTCTGCTGTCCCTCTCCCAGGGAAGAGGTCACATGTGGATCCTTGTAATCAGTTCCCCCTTTCCAACCCACTCACCCTCCACTCTCCCAGCATCGCCCCTCACACCCTTGGTCCTGAAGGTTTCATCCACCCTGGATTCCCTGTGCCTCCAGCCCTCATATGTACCAGTGTACAACCTCTGTCCTATCCAGCCCTGCAAGGTAGAATTCGGATCATGGTAGCTGGGGGGAGGAAGCATCCAGGATCTGGGGGAAAGCTGTGCTCTTCATCGGTGCACCTCGCACCCTAATTAACCCATCTCCTCTCCTAAACCCCTCTATGAGGGGATCTCCATTGGCTGACACTTGGGCCTTGGGTTTCCACTCTGCACTTCCCCCTTCATTTAATATGATATATATACATATACACACATATACACATACATACACACACTTATATCTTTATTTTTTTTGCATGATGCCTTATACCTGGTACCTTGGCACCTCGTGATCGCACTAGCTGGTGTGCTTCTTCCATGTGGGCTTTATTGCTTCTGAGCTAGATGGCCGCTTGTTCACCTTCAAGCCTTTAAGACCCCAGACACTATCTCTTTTGATAGCCGGGCACCATCAGCTCTCTTCACCACATTTGCTTATGCAACCATTTGTCTTCAGCAATCCTATCATGGAGGTGTGCAGTCAATGATATGATTTTTTGTTCTTTGATGCCTGGTAACTGATCCCTTTGGGACCACTCGATCACACAGGCTGGTGTGTTCTTCCATGTGGACTTTGTTGCTTCTGAGCTAGATGGCCGCTTGTTTATCTTCAAGCCTTTAAGACCCCAGTCACTATCTCTTTTGATAGCCGGGCACCATCAGCTTTCTTCACCACATTTACTTGTTCATCCACTTTGGCTCCAGCAGTTGTGTCGGGAGAGTGAGCATCATAGAGCTCCAATTTAATAAAAGAAGGTATTCATGCATTGAGGGAGTGTTTGAGTAGAGGCCCAAGGCAGGACCAAATTTAACAAAAGATATAATAACACAATACTATGAAAGGCTATATTTTGATAAATTAGAAAACCTAGGAAAAATGGGAAGATTCCTAGAAACACATAACTTACCTAAATTAAGACATACTGATATAGAAAACATCAACAGACCCGTAGCAAAAGAAGAAATAAATCAGGTCATTAAAAAACTCCCAACAAAAAATAATCCAGGACCAGACGGCTTTCCTGGGGAATGAACATTCAGAAAAGAGTTGAATCCAATTCTATTCAAACTATTCCAGAATATAGATAAGGATGTCAAGCACCCAAATTCATTTCATGAAATGAGCGTAACCTCGACACCAAAACCAAGCAAAGATTTACCAGAACAGAACATTCCCGGCCGGTTGCCGGGGAGTTCTGTGAAGATGGTGCCGAGAGAGTTCCCTGCCTAGAATTCCCCTTGCATGGTTCAGAGACAGACAGATGAGAAGGCCAATTCTGGGAATTCAGATGCAGGACCCACACTCTCTGCACTCCAGGAATATTGTAGACCTCCTTCTCTGACTCTTGGACCAAGGAGAATGCAGCAGAGCCCCACCCACTACCTTAGCAGGGTCAGTGGGGTGGCAAATGCCAGCTTCGTCTCCCTCCCCTAGTTCCTCGACTTGCCAGCGCAGGGGATGTTCCAATTCAGACCACATCCCAAGTGGAGCCCCTGACCCTCCAACCTGGAGGACCACCGGGAGCTCTGGGTGCTGAAGTTCACTGCAGCCCGTGCCACAGAGAATTCAGTTACTACACTCTTACCGGATCGCTTCTCCTCCACTTCCTGAAAGGGCGCAACTCTCATGGCCACCAGATAAAAGCTCTCAGCTAACTCAAAAGGGATCCAGCCCCAGTAACACAATTTAAATAATCTGGGGTTCTTCAAGAGTATATTAGATTTGTTCCTATTTTGTTTTGAGGAAGAAAAGCCACAGAACTCTTTTTCCTGCCAAAGGAACAGGAACCCAGCATTCCTCTGTTCCTCAGCAGCTCTGTACCCCCTGTCTAGGTGTCTGGAAGACAAAGGGACCTAGCTCCTTAGCAGGACCACCTCCTCATTAGAAGTCTCCCCTCTCCCCTACCTCGGGAACCTGCTCCATTAGCATATTCCCAACCTGGGACCACATGTAAAGAGTACTGAGTTCTGCAGAAACCCACAATAAAATGGCCTTCTGTTATAAACACAATCACAGAAGGTATGCACTCTCCCTATATCATACACAGGGTGGATAAGTGACTGGTAGATTGCTTAGTATACTCTTCACCTACCCCAACCGCCATTCCCTCAAGACCCTGTTTCTTCCACCTCAGTAACACACACTCACTTATAACCTACCAAGTAACATGAAATCTCACATAACCCTTTTCTCCAACTCATCAAAATTGAATATACTTAACAGAAAGGGATTCTATGATTAATGTCACCACTTAAAGCCGACTCATGGCCACATGTACCCTATTCCTCCTACCTACCTAAATACCCCTCCCTCCTCATCTCCACACAATATGATTTCCATCCCCTAACTGATCCTCCTCTAACCTAGAGCCTTCCCCTCCCCACTCCAGCCTAGAAGCCCACGCATCATCTACAGCTCAATCACTATGCAGCACAAACAACAGTCATCAGCAGCTAACAAGCAAACAAACAAATAAATAAAAATGAAATTAAGCAACTGAAGATTAATCAAACCCAGTGGAATACAGAACTGCCAGACAGAGAATGCAAGAAAATACAGATAGAGCTATACAGCTAGAGATATACAGATGGAAAATAAATACAGATAGAGAATGCAGAGCAATGAACTGTCAGACAGAATACAAGAAAATACAGATAGAGATGTATAGATAGAGAATGCAGAACAATGAACGACCAGATAGAGAATACAAGAATATATCGATAGAGATGTACAGATAGAGAATGCAGGTAGAGAATACAGAACAATGAACGACCAGATAGAGAATACAAGAAAATGATGCTGAGGGCTTTATAAGAGCTTAAGGGATCAATCCAGAAAACATGGACAAAGTGGACCTACTAAAAACCTCACACCCAAAGGAAATTTAGGAACTAAGGAATGACGTGGCAGTAAGTAAAAAACAAAGTATAAGATTTGACCAATAGAATGGAAGAAATGGAGACTTTTATCAGTGAACTCAAAGACAACCAAGCAAAATTCAGCAAATGAGAGAATCAATCAAACAAAAAAGCAAAAGAATCTGATGAAACCCAGAGGACGATGTAGGAGACCAAGGAGTGAAATAACATTCGACTTACTGGGGTGCCTGAGCAGGAAGAAGCAAATAGCCTACAGTTAAAATAGTAAAAATAGTAAGGGAATTCTTGGAAGAAAATTTCCCCAATCTCACAAAGGAGGAGAGACAATAACTATCCAGAAAGCAGAGAGAATACCAAATATATTACCACCCCCACAAACAAACCCACACACTTGAAGGCATATAGTAGTCATATTATGCAACTTCAAGGAAAAGGAGAGAATCATGAGAGCAGGTAGAGAGAACACAGCCGTCACCTATGAAGGTAAACAGATAAGAGTAAGCTCAGACCTCTCTGCAATGATAACGCGAGAGAGAAGAAATTGGAGCAACAAATTCTGAAAGTTGAAAGACAACAATGCAATCCAAGCATCCTTTATCCAGCAGAGCTATCCATCAGATTTGAAGGGGAAATAAAAGTGTTCTCAAACAAGGACATATTTAGAGATTTGTAAAAACAAAACCAACATTACTGAAACTACTATCCAGTTTTTTAGTACTTTTTAAAAAATATCTATTAAAAGAATTCTAATTTGCATGTTTGTAGTCTGTTCTGGAGAGAGCTAGGGAGGCCTGATTCAGGAAGAGCCCAAGGGTAGGAGGAAGCCCCTTACTAGGGGAGTCCCTTGGGTGCCCCTGGTCTTTGTGATGGTCCACTGCCACTCACAGTAACCCCCCGGGTCAGGGTCGAACTACCCCTGTGAGTTTCCAAGACTTTAACTGGTTACTGAAGTAGAAAACCTAGTCTTTCTCCCTCAGAGAATGGTGGGTGCCAACCAAATTGCCCTAATAGTGGCCTGGTCTGACCATCTCATCCACACTTCTTTCCCCATCTCAGAGGGGGTGCAAAGAGGAGCCTTATGAGGTAGAAAGCTCTTGGGATTTCAAGATGAACTAATAACTGCAGGGCCGAGATAGGGGCTGATTTTTCTCTACCAGCTGATTTTTCTCTAGTAGCTGTTGGTACCAATTCCTGGCCCTTTTCCCTCCACACCTAGGCCCATGCTCTGGCTGATGTTTTCAGGCTAGCAGGCTCGGGAGGAAGGGAAAATCTGGAAGCCAAGAACCTTCCGTGGGTCAGCCCCACCTTTCCTGATAGCTCCATGACCTGACTGCAGAGTCCCCACCTAGGCCTGTGAGCAATGCAGGTGCAGGTGGGTAAAGAAACCTTTAATGAGGGAGGATTCAAGGCTCCAGAGGAAGACATTGTGTGGGGCTGGCACTCAGTCGCAGTTGCCTCAGGTGTACATGGCTCCGTGGAGGTTCTCCAGCCGGTGCTGCTGTTGCTGCTTTCGAGCCTTCTTTCGCCTGTGCTCTTCATAAGTGTCGTCATCAGTGGGCAGCTCATGGCGGTACAGGGGGCAGGATTGTGTCTTGTTCAGCCAGGGCAGAATGCAGTTGGAGTGAAAGAGGTGGTGGCATGGCATCTCAATGGCTGTCTCCTCCTCCTCAAATTCCAAAAGACACACGGGGCACTTGAGCTCAGCCCGGGCACCGCTGATGATTGTCCTGGGGAGGTTCTCGACCACACCCTTGGCAGCAGGTGGTGGCAGGTGGTGGTCCCAATCTACTACTAACCCCAAGTCTTCAAAGTCCATCCTATTGAAAAGCGACCTTGCGAGTTCTAGCAGCACGTTGGCTCGGGCCTGCGGTTCTGTGTCCAGTGGCTCGCAGTCGTGCTCATCAAAATAGGAGGCCATGACTGCCCGGCTGACACAGCCCTCGGGTCCCTTCTCCCACTATCCAGTTTTTATGGACAGAAAACCACCAACCGTAGCATTCAAGCATGAGATCACCACAGGGTGCAACACCACCTGGAAAATTACTTACCCAAATCATTTATGATCATAGATGCAAACATTTTTACCAATATAATCCAACAACAAAAATACCTCACAATTATGTGGGGTATGCAAAGATGGTTAAACATTAGAAAAACAATCACTGTAATTCTCCTTATAAATAAAGGAAAGTAGCTACATGATCATATCAGTTGATGAAGAGAAGGCATTTGACAAAATTCAGCATCCATTCCTGATAAAAGCACTCAACAAAATAGGAGTGTAAGGGATGTTTCTCAACATAATAAAAGCCATATATGCAAAGCCAACAGCCAACATTTCACTCAATGCAGAGAGACAAAGCATATTCTTTGGGAACCAGAGCCAGACAAGGATGCCCTTGTCACTACACTTATTCAATATTGTGCTGGAAGTTTTATCCAAAGCTATTAGACACAGACAGAAATCAAAGGCATCTAAGTTGGAAAAGAAGAAGTGAAGGTTCCATAATATAATTCTGCATGTAGAAAATGAAAGACTCAACAGGAAAATTGTTGGAAAGACTGGAAAGATTTGGCCACGTGGCAGAGAAGAAGATCAACATATAAAACTGCATCAGATTCCTGTATATGAATGAAGAGAGCTTCGAGAAGTTCATAGAGTAAACAACACCATCCGCAACATCCCCCCACAAATGAAATGTTTAAAAGAACCTGACCAGAGAAACGAAAGACTTGTACAAAGAAAACTACAAAGTATGTTTTTCAAGAAACCAAGAGATCTGCATGAAGGAAGGATGTTTCGGTGTTTCTGGATAGGAGAACTTAGCATAGTGAAAATGTCAATGCTACCCAAAGCAATCTATAAATAAAATGCAATTCTGATCCAGATCTCAGCTTCATTCTTTAAAGGCATGGAAAAGCTAATTACCAATTTTAAATGGAAGGAAAAGAGACCCACGGTAAGCAATGCACTACTGAAGGAGAACGATGTAGGAGGCCTCACTATTCCTGACCTTAACATATCCCACACAGTCACAGTAGTAAAAACAACCTGTGCTGGTACAGTGGTATATATGTAAACCAATGGAACAGGATAGAGTCCATGCACCTACACACAACTGACTTTTACAAACTCTTGGAACACATTAATGGGGAATGTTGTCTCTTCAACAAATGGTGCTGGCAAAACTGGATCTCCATTTGCAGGAAAATGAAATAGGACTGTACTTCACTCCATATACAAAAACGAACTCAAGATGGGTTAACGACCTAAATGTGAATACTAGCACTATAAAGACCACCAATGAAGAAAATAGAGACGTAAGGTCCCAGTACGTGGCACACACATACTATCAAATGTAAGGAAAGACACAAACCCAGAGACAAAATAGTTGAATGGGAAATCCTACTCACATGTGCATGAAAAGATTTAGTCAAAAGAATAGAAAGAGAAGCCACAGACTTTTTGGCAATGATATATCGGACAAGGGACTAATCTCTAAAATCTATGGAAAATGGTAATACCTGAGCAAGGAAAAGGAGAATAGCCCCATTCAAAAAATGCCAGAAGATCTGAATAGACTACACTAAAGAAAACATACAGGTGGCCAAACAACATATAAAGAGATGCTCAGGATCACTAGTCATTCAAGAGGTGAAAATCCAAACAACAATGAACGGTCACTTCACACCAGCATTGGTGGAAAAGTTAACACACACACACACACACACACACACACACACGAATGCAAACACACAAATAACACATGCTGGAGTAGAGTGAAGGGATTAGAACCCTACTTGTGGGATTCTTAACCTATGCAACCACTGTAGATTGTAGCATGGCGCTTCCTTAAACAACGGGAATAGACATACCATCTCTCACTGCCATAGACTCTTCTTAGAGATGCTATAGCATTTCCAAGACCGTAACTCATTAGAGGAATAGACAGCCTCGTCTTTTGCCCATGGATCTACTGGTGAGTTTGAACTGAGGACCTTGCAGTTAGCAGCCCAACTTATAACCACTACATCACCAGGGTTCCTAAGAGAAATACCATATGACTCAGCAATCCACGTAGGGTGTGTACCCTAAGAAATAAAGATCTAAGTATGGATATATATATATATATACATACATACATACATACATACATATATATATGTATCCATGTACACAGCACTATTCATAATAGTAAGAAGATGGGAAACTATAAATGCCCATCAGTGGAAGAATGGATATACAAACTTTGGCACATAAACACCTTGAATTAAGGATAATGGTGAAACTGTGATATACCTCATGATATGGATGGATTTGGAGGACATTATGCTGAGTGTACTTAATCACAAAAAGTTAAATGTCCTATGAGACAATTGTTATAAAAGAAATTAAGATGAAAGTATTCACACTAAAAGAAACAGACCACGATGGTTACCAGGGCTAGGAAGGAAAGGGGGAGGAGGGGAAGCTGTAGGTCAGAGGGTAGACAGGTCTAAACCAGGGGGGATGGTAAGATAATGCTCTGTAAGACGGAGAAGGGAGAGACAGGGAACACTACTGGGAGGTTAGATACGTTGTTCACATTGTTAACTGCAAACATATTTAGTGGAAATGTAAATCCTTATGTAATTCACAATAAAAGGCTAAATGAGATAAAATAAATGGATTAAAAAAGTAATATCAAATAAAATCAAACTGCTTGCTTTGTGATGGTAGAATACGATAAATTTCACCAACAATGACAACAATTAAACAAAACTTACCTCTTGGAAACTCTGTGGGAGCAGTTCTACTCTGTCTTGTAAAGGGCGCTATGACTCGGAAATGGCACGATGACAGCTTTTTGTTCAGGTACCCTGGTGTCATCGTAATCAAGGCTCAGCTTTGAACCGAAAAGTCTAAGGTTCAAATCCACTTGTGGCTCTGACAGGAAAAAAAAATCTGCAGATCTGCACCTGTACGTGTCACAGTCTTGGAGCCCCCATGGGGCAGTTCTACTGTGTCCTGTCCAGTGGCTGTGAGGAGCTGAAATCCATCTACATGACATTAAAATAGGACAGGCTAGGAGGAAAAGATGCTGTTCGGTTGCTATGAGGACATAGACCCTCCCATTGCCATAAAGCTCCATTCCGAGTCATAGGGACCCTGCAGGCTGAGTAGAACTGCCCCATTGGGTTTCCAAGGTTGTAAGTCTCAGAACCTACAACATCTCTCTCCCACGGAGCAGTTGGTTGCTTTGAGCCATTGCCCTCTGAGTTAACAGCGGAGCGCCTGGCCTCTGCGTCACCAAGCTCCGAAACCAAGCCCACTGCCATAGAGTTGACTCTGAATCTTCACGACCTTCTATAGATTTCCAAGTTCAATCAGAGCAAATAGCTTCAGCTTTCTCCCTAGAAGCAGCCGGTGGATTTGAACTGCCAACGTGTGGTTCGCAGTCTATAACTTATTGATAGTACCTTCAAAGCTTCTGTATCATGACACCGAGACTCTTGAAAACCCCGAACAACATGAAACTAGATAGCATTAAAATAGCAGAAAAGGCAAACAATCCCAAAGAAAAATAGACAAAGCATAGAAACAAATGATTCCCACAAGAAGAAACAAAAGATTGACGTTACACATGAAAAGACAAGGACACTCCAGTAATCAGGAAAATGCAAGTTAAAAAAGACGTGCTTTTTTACAAAAATCAAGAGTCCTGATAATATGACGTGTTAGCAAAGCCCACTGTTATGAAGCCCAATCTGACTCCCGGCAACCATAGAGGACAGAATAGAGCTGCTCCACGGGGTTTCTGGAGTGTTGCTACGGAGAGAGGGAAAACCAGCACTTCCCAACACGTTGGAGAACATTTTATCATATATACGCCCAATAAGACGTCTAAGTCACTAGTTACTTATAGTCTCGGAAAACACAAGGGCAATTCTTCTCCGTCCTAGAGGGCTGTCAGGCGTCAAAGTGGATTTTCCTAGCTGAGTTACAATTTTAAGGAGCCCTGGTGATAAGCTAAGGACTCAGTGGCTGATTCGACAAGAAGGACGACGAGGCAGTCTGATCCCATAAAGATTTTTACAAACTTGGAAACTGCGGGGACCCTTCTACTCTGACGTGAAGGGTCGCAATGATTTGGAATCTCCCTGACAGAAATTGTGATTTTTAAAAATTTTTGTTTTTTTTCAGGGTCCCTGGTAGTGCCATAAAAGGTGGTTTTCCGCACCCTAAAAAAGAAAAGGATGAGAGCTCTTGACCTTGGGCCCAAGATGGCGGTGCCTAGAGGGTTGCTCTTGCTTCTGATCTGAGGCGAACAGAGGACAGGATCCTGTCCGGGTTACTTGGGCCTTCAGAAAACCTGGGTCCAGTCTTGTGATCTGGATTATTATGAGGATGGACCAGACCATGCCCAGCCCCCTGTAGGCCCCATCCTGGCTCAGTGAGTCCTTTCCATCAACCAGCAAGAAGGTCCACAAGAAGAGAAAGGACACCAGAGACAGCATTCCTCTGTCTACCAAGATTTTTGTGAAACCTGCCAGGACAGTTGACAACAGCTCAGAGGACCTGGCAGCTCTTCAGAAGGAGTGAGCTATGCACCTGTCTGCTCAGAAAGAGGCAGATTTGGCAGCCCAGGCAGAAACTACTAAGAAGTGACCCCTGTCCCCAGCATGCCTGGGTCTGGGCAGGGAACTGATGAGAAAGGTTATGCCTGGAGGACAGGAGGGAGAGGGGTCTCAGCAAGCCTGACTGTTATTTCCCTGACTTTTTCCTTTCTACACCCATAGCCACAGGCTCAAGGGATCAAGCCTTTGTCCTTTGTCACTCCACCCCACCGCTCTCCCCCGAGAAGAGCGCTCAGCTGCTCATGGGAAGGAGGGCTGTTTGAACTCGCTGCGGGTCTATCGGTGGAAATAGCTGGCGATCTGCCCCTGTAAAAATTTCAGCCTAGGAAACCCTACAGGGCAATTCAACTTTGTCAGATACGGTCGCTATGAATTAACATTGATGGCTAGTAATGGGCCAGGTTTTGACATTCCTATTTTAAATGCACATACAAACACGCCATCTTCTACTCAGAAATGTTACTTCTTGGTAGACACCCTGGAGAAACACCCCAGGAGGAGATTCATTAGAGATGTGGTTGCAACCAAGGCAAAAGTCGAAAACCATTGATCTCAGGGGGAAATCAAGGTATCACAAGACTTGAGGAAAGCTTGTGGAGGGCACATGGAAGGTCCCCAGGGGATGTGGAGCCTGAGCCTCTACCTGAACGATGAGTGTGTGCCAGTCAAGGGACTGGGGGTGATGGGTTTTGGGGAGGAGGGTGACATGATCAGGGAAGAAGATGACAGGCAAAGGAGGAGGATGTGTTGGTTTGGGAGAAGGGTGATTGGTCAAGTTGAGGAGGACTGAGGACTGGTCCTGGGGAGGAGGGCCAGTTGCTCAGTGAGAGCAGTGAAGTGTTTGTGCAGAGGAATAGCTGAAGTGTGGAGCGTGAAGTCTTGTAGTACGCAAGTTTCTTCAAAGAAGACAAGTCCAACAGCAAAAGGATCAGGGTTGGAGGGACGCTAGCACAGCCATCTCAGAAACGACTTCCACTGAGATAGAAAGGGTGTGAACTTGATCCCATGGACATGGAAGTCTTGGAAGAGCGTGTGCAGGAACTACCAAGATGGGTCATTTGGATGGATGGAAGGGGAGTATGTTAGGCTGAGTTCACTAGACAAACAAATCCAGTGACACTCCTATATGTGTAAGAAAGACCTTTATATCAAGAAGTAATTATGTATCAACCAAACATCCCAGCCCGGTTCAGATCAAGTCCACAGTCTGATACTAGTCCATGGAACGCTCTTCAGACTTACAGCACATGCAATGATGTCACATGTAGGGAGATCCCAGGCCTGGGGTGAAAAGGTGAATCCAAGGGTGGTGGAAGCATCACAGGGCTGCCACAGGTCTCTGAGTGGCTCGTCATCAGGAAGGTGAATCAGAGAGAAAGAGAGAGTGGTCTGCCTCCAGAGAGCCATTTATCTTGGTGGTACCCCCACATGAGGTCATCAAGCTACAACCTGATTGACAGGCTAAACTCTACTCCTTCAGGTTCATATCTTCAAGTTGACACAAAATTATGCAATTACCACAGGGAGCCATGCTTAAGTACAAGACCTTTAGGGTGCTGTTGCAGAAAGGAAGGCAGAGAGTGTAGAAAATATGACTCAGGGCAACAGCAGTGGGGACACAGAGGAGAGGAGAGAGTGCAGAAGAACCCAGTTTTGGGTTGATACGACTTGGGTAGCATCCTGCTGTAGCTTCTATAAGACCTTCTAAAAGTCCTTGATAATTTATTGTACTTCCTCTTATCCATAGCCTTAGTTAAGATTTTCCATCTCCTGTGCTGGGAACACTCTCTTTTCATCACTTGACCTGCTCAGATCCACAGAGCTCAGATTAAGCAAGACAGCCACAGGGAAATTCTCCCAGACCACCTGGCCAGGTCAGTGGTATATACGCATCTGGCACCTTGGAGAGAGGCAGGCAATAAGTGGGCTTGGGGCTTTTGGAATGGGTCTGAGTGATTTTTTTTCGAGCAGAATCTGGGGACAGGGAAGAGAGGATAGCTCCAGAGTTAGTGTAAGGATTCCCAAGATTTAAGAAAGCAGATGGACTGAGGAGAAGGTGGAGCCAGAGCAGGCAAGAGACAAGCAGAGGGAGGTCACTGGAAGCCTAGAAGCAATTCATGTCCGGAGGGCAGCCCGGTGGTCTTAAGAGTTGAGAGGTCAAGAAGGCAAGCGTTCACAAGGGCCCACTGTAATGGGCAAGAGGGGTTTATTGGTGACTTGGGAAGGAGCAGTTTTACATGGAATACTGGGGTCAGATGCTGTATCCCAGTGGATTGAACTCTTAAAAGGCACACTGGGAACAAATATGGTGGAGTAAACATTCATGTTTACTCAGTACTTTCTTCAAACTACGTTCAAATGACAGGAAAGATTTTAAAAAATAATATTTTATTGACTTTTTGGTAAGCGTTTACACAGCAAGTTAGGCTCCCTCTTAATACCCACCTGAATCACTCCATGATTTACCCACATTTATCACAAGATCGAAACATTCTCTGTATGCATTTGTTTAACTTCTTGTGAATCCAGACTCGTTTCCATCCTCCCTTCTTTCCTAACCCTGCCTGCCTTCTGAACTTGCCCTGGAAAAGTGCTGCCCGTGTGCTCGCAAGTGGTTGGCTATTCTAAGGTGTGCATACCTCTAACGTGCGTATAACTCACTAGCACTGTTGTTCACCTTATAGATCTATTGTTTGGCTGAAAATTGAGACCAGGGGGTGAGTTAATTTCCAGGTGTGAAGGGTGTGTTAGGCAGGGTTGGCTAGAGAAACAAATTCAGAAACACTCGTATGTGTGTAAGGGAGTGCTTTATATCAAAGAGCAAGTGTACATTAAGAAAACATCCCAGCCCAGTCCAGATCAAGTCCGTTAGTCCAATATTAGCCATGTGGACTGGTATCGGTACCAGTCCATAAACTCCTCGTTAGTCTCTCGCAGCACATGCAATGATGCGAAATGCAGGAAGGTCACAGCACAGTGTGTGGAAAGTCTTGTGGATCCCGTGGTGGCGGACACATCTCCAGGGCTCTGGCTGCCAGCAGCAGGACTCCATGTGGCTTGTCAACAGGAAGGTGAAACAGAGAAAGAGTGTGTTCCACCTCCAGGGAGGAAGGGATGAGTTCCCAGAATCCTCATAAGAAGGCCCCACCCACACAGAGGCCTCATTGGCTATGACCTGATTGACAGGCTAGCCTCCATCCCTTCACTCATAACATCCTCAAGTTGACAGGAGATTATGTAACTACCCCAAAGGGTGACGAAAGGTCATAGTCTCAGGGTTCTGCACATCACTATCTCTGCAGGAAGCCTGATCTTTTCTTCATGATTTTGAGTTTTGTTTCCTATTTTCCTCCTACCTATTCAGGGCCGTCTAATGTGACCCTTTTCAGCGCAGTTGACAGTGGCAGCTGAGCACCGTTTAGGAAGCCGAAGATTGCTGGGTCCATTATTCCACTGGGCTAATTGTTTCCATGCATCTTTGCTTGTCTTTATTCCTCTGTCCCAGACAGGCCCCTTTGATGGCCGCTCCCAAGCTTTTAAGACCCCAGTCACCACGCACCAAAGCTGGACAGAGAACGCTGCCTTTGTGAATGTTGCTCTCCCAACGGATCTTCGTCTCCCCCCGCCCAAGACCATGAGCCTGAGCTCCCAGGTCAACATCCTATTTAAGTGTGTTCTGCTTGTTCCCACTATGTTCTCATCATTGCTTTGGAGCAATCATTGATATTTTAGTCGCCGACTGGTGGTTTTAAGTAGGGAACCAATCTTGCAGGTAATGTCCTTTATTTTATGTGGCATTCTGCTATTTTTTTTAAGGCGATCTCAGGATAGAGGCTCAGGTCTGTTTAAAGAGTGATAGGTACACAAGTTCAGGGAGTCCTTTGTTCTCTATTGTTCCAGTTGTTCTCGCTTACACACACACACGCACACACACACACACACAAAAGAAGAGGCAGTGGTGGTAGCTGGGCACCACCTAGTTCTACTGGTCTCAGGATAGATAAGGCTGTGGCTTGTATAGACTTGTTTTTTCTCTGAACCTTCTTCTTACTGTTTTGCTCCTGGTGAGTAGAGATCTGTGGTTTTATCTTCGATGGCTACTCAAAGGCTATTAAGGCCCTAGATGCTACTCATGTCACTAGGATGCAGATGTTCAACTAGAAAAATATTGCACACATAAAAACATGAGTCATAAAAGAAAACATTGATAAACTGATCTTCATAAAAATAAGATTTTTGCAAAAAAAAAAAAGATTTTTGCTCTTCAAAAAACATTGTTTAAAATGAAAAGAAACCAAATAATTGGAATGGAAATATCGAGAATGTTCACATATTTTGAAGACTTTAAACAATGACACAGAACAATTTATGTAGCAATTGAACTGGAAACTAAACTGCTGTGTAAAACTTTGTCAAAATCAAAATAAAATATTATTTTAAAAGAAACAAACAAACAAAAAAGAAAAAAGATAAGTCACAGAGTGGGATGAAAATCTTATATATTTATAGTAAATTCTGACTCATAGTGAGTGATTCTGACTCATAGTGAGTGATCCTATAGGACAGCAATTCTCAACCTGTGGATTGTGTCCCCTTTGGGGGTTGAATGATCCTTTCACAGGAGTCGCCCGATTCATAACAGTAGCAAAATTATAGTTCTGAAGTAGCAATGAAAATAATTTTGTGGTTGGGGGGGGGGGGGTCACCACCACATGAGGAACTGTTTTAAAGGGTCGTGTCATGAGGAAGGTTGAGAACCGCTGCTCCAGAACAAAGTAAAACTGCTGATCCGAGATTCTGGAAATCTTAAAGGGAGCCGACAGTCTCATCTTTCCTTCATGAAGTGACAGTTCAGTTTGAACCGCCAACCTTGTGGTTAACACTTTAACTCTTAGCTAGGGCTCTTTATATGATATATAACTTCAAAAAGCTTATGGAAAGATGGAACGAAAAGATTTTAAAAATGTTCTACAAACTCGAAATCTGTGTGTGTGTGTGTGTGTGTGTGTGTGTGTCTGATGGTAACATCCAATTCATTCCAACTCATAGGGAGCCTTATGTACAATGGGACAAAGCACTGACTGGTCCAGCATTGTGGCAGTTACATAATCTCCTGTCAACTTGTGAAGGGGTGGAGTCTAGCCTGTCAGTCAGGTCGCAGCTTGATGACCTCATTTGGAAGCTCACAGGATGTAAATAGCTCACTGGAGATACGCTCTCTGCTTCATATTCCTGTTGAAAAGGCACTGGAGTTGGAGGACCCATGCCAGTGCTGTGATACCTCCATCACCTCTGGATCCATCAGTTTACACCCACTGGCCTGTGATCTTCCTGCATTCAGCATCATTTCATGGCTACGTGAATCTAAAGAGGAATTTATGGCCTGATATCAACATATGGGATAATATCAGACTTATGGACTTGATTCTGACTGGGCTAGGATGTTTTCTTAATATACAATTGCTCCTTGATATAAAGTTCTCTCTTACACATATATGAGTGTCTATGAGTTTGTTTCTCTAGTCAACCCGGACTAACACAAGAGTCATCCTTACAATTGTTGTGTTTGAACCCATTTGCTGTAACCACTGTGTCAGTCAGTTTATCTTGTTGAGGGTCTTACTCTTTTTGTGGCCTCTTTACTAAGCATCATTCCCCCACTCCCAGCCCCCGGAGATTGGGCTCTTCGGATAATATGTCCAAAGAATGTGAGATGAAGTCTTGCCGTTCTAGCTGCCAAGGAACATTCTGGCTGTGCTTCCCCTAAGATTATTTGTTTGTTCTTCTATCAGTCCATAGTATTTTCAATACTCTTCACCAACACCACATTGAGAAGGCATCGATTCTTCTACTTGGAGGAAGTACAACTAGAAGGCTCCTCTGCTGATTTGAAATCATTCACTATCTCTTTGTTGTGTTGATCTACAGTTTCTGTGTAAGCACAATTATTTAATTGTGCTATATAAATCTAGAATCCCTAGTCTTCAAAATGTTATTCCTAGCTTGTAATGATCCACAAAGTCCAATGCTTTTCCATAGCTGACAGCTCCTTGTGGATGTATCACTGCAAATGTTTTTGAATTATTGGCAGCAAATTTTTACTTCCACGTGACATTAATGACATTGCTCAATAATGTATGTATTCTGTTGGTCACTTTTCTTTGTAATGGGCACAGATATGCATTGCTTCTAGTCCACTGGCTAGGTCTTCCAAATTTCTTGGCATAGACTAATAAGTACCTCCCACACTGTATAACATTGTTGAAATATTTCAGTTGATTTTCTGTCAATTCCTGGAGTCTCTCTTTTGCTGACACATTCAGTGCAGCTTGGACTTATTCCTTCCATGCTGTTGCTTTTTTGATCGTATGCTACTTCTTGAAATGGGTGAATACCAACTATTTTTGCTACAGGGACTCTGTATATTCCTTCTATCTTCTTTTCATTGTTCCTGCGCCACTCAGTATTTTGCCCGTAGAATCCTTCAAACTTCTTAGACATAAACAAAAACCTTACAGGAATGAGTCCCTAGTTCTGGGGATTCAAGACCATAGTCTTGAGAGACACCAACGCCAATGTCATAACAAAGATAATGTTCTACATCCTCCCTTGGTTAGTAGCAACTTGAGACTTAAAAACTCATAAAGTGCCATTTACGGGGGAAACGATTGGTTTCTTCCTTTCCAAAGGAAAAAAGAGTAGTAAAAACTGAAGATGCCTGGAAATAATTAGTCCAATGGACCATATGAACATCAGTCTTTATGACAGAGACCATGAGAACTCGATGGTGCCCAGCCACCACTACCAACTGCTCTGAAAGGGATCCCATTAGATGGCTCTGGATAGAATGGGGAAAATGTGGCACAAAATTAACAATCATAAAAGGGAACAGGCTTAGTTCTCAGATAGAGACTAATGGAACTCTGAGACAATTGCCATTAGTCAGCCTTTTGATCTAAACTCAATTTTCAGCCAGCAATAGACAAATGAACAATTACCTTAGTGAGGTATGCACACCTTAGAATAATCACACATTTGATATCAAAATAGGACCCCTGATGGCCTGGTGCATTAGGCTTCTACCCCCAAGGTTAGCAGTTCAAAACCAGCAGCAGTTCTTCAGGGAGAAGACGAGGCTTTCTACTACTATCAAGAGTTACAGTCTCAGAAACCCACATGGGGCAATTTGTCCCTGTTCTTCAGGGTAGCCATGAGTCAGAACTGATTTGATGGCAGTGGGTTTGGTTAGGTTTTGATTTTTGATATCAAAAGGAGAACAAAGTTCAGAAAGGTCAGGAAGGAAGGCGAAAGGGAAACAGGAAACATAGGGAGGAAGCGGGATAAAGGTTGCATTGAGGTGAACATAAGGAATGAGCTGTAATAAAATGTGTCTGACTTGTATGTAAAACTGAGGGGCTGCCCTGGAACCCTTGCCTCAGGGCACAGGAAAACGTCCAAGCAAAGAAACGACCAACGCACCCAGTTTCTATCTGATCTGCTCCAACTCAGTGTGGCCTCCGGTGGGTCGGGTAGACGTTGCTCTGTAGTTTCAGTGCCTGAGTTCTCAGAAGCAGAGGGCAAAGCCTTGCTTTGAGGCTCCTCTGGGTGGACCGAGCCTCCTCTAAACCACCAGGGAACAGCTGAGTGGCTGCATTCAGGCAGCATTATTTGTGCCAGAGAGCCTGTTTCTCAGCCACACAGTGGACGTGACCATGGCACCAACCTGGTAGGATTGCTGTGAGGGGCAGCACTGGTGTCACGTGAGCATCTTAGTCTCGGCTGTGGGCGGGTGGGGTAGGGTGGGGGTGAGTCCAGGGGTGGGGACCCTCATCTTTGACACAGGAGGCCACAGAGTTGAGCAGGAGGGCGTGGGGTGGGATGAGCCCCCAGGGCTGATGGCATGGCTTGCTTTCTCGAGTCATGCATGACGTGTCCCCCCATATCCTTCCTAGCGAGGCCAGGGAGCCCTGTGGCAACCACTCCAGCAGGGGGCTGTGGCCGGACCAAGGAGGGCAGCCTGCAGGGACACCCACCACATCACTAGAGTTGTGCCTCCTTCATCTGGTGGCTCCAAGAGCCCGGGGATCTGCCGCCTCTAGAAAGTGGGGTGAAGGGTAGGGGCATCTGGCCAACGTGGCTGGCTTGGCTGGGCTCACTGTCTCCATGGGCATCCTGTCATTGTTTGCCTCAGGTGGGGCACAGGGTGAGACCAACAGGCCCCTGCCCCACTTTTCACAGTGACAGGTCCATGAAAATATGCTGTCTGTCCACCTGCACTTCCCTGCCGGCCCTCCGCTCCTGGCCTTAGGGCAGGGATGACTCACAGGAGGGGCCCACTTTCTCCTTCTTCTGTACTCTCCACATCCCCCCCCGCCCCCCCCCACACACACACACACTCCCCCCCCCGCCCCCGTCCATCTGGGGTGCTTCCAACCTCACTCTCCACCGCTAGGGACAGGGTGTCTGCTGGGGCAGTGCTAGTTAGTGGGAGGGGTGATTCAAAGGTTTGAGGGGCAGAGGCTGGGCGTGTAGAGAGCCAGAAAACCCCACAGCAAGAGTGAGATGAGTGTCGTGTTGAAGCTGGCAGATGACATCGCTGTCGTCATCATCATCACCCATGGTACACTGTGCCTTGGAGCGTGCTGGGTGACTCGGGCATGATGCTCAGGGGCAGCCGTGGTCAGCCCAAAGCGTTAGCATCAATTCCAAACCCAGAAGCTGCAGACCACGTGGGCGGGCTCCCGTGGGCAATAGCCTGATGCAGCAGGCGAGCAGCCCTTGGGCGCCTCAAACCCTCGGGCCCGTCTTCTGTGTGAGCTGCTAGCTGTGTAGGTTCAACCCCCCTCTCTTTGGGAAGCAGAGGGAAGCAGAGTGCACGTGGGTGTGTGGGGAGGGGCGGAGGGTTCTTAGAAGAAAACAGAGGTGGGATCAAGGAGGCTGCTAGGTGAAGAGGGTGCTGCTGGAGCCCCACCCAGTGTTGGCTGCAGCATCAATTTGCTGGTTAAGTTGTCCATGAAGACGGTCCTTCTGGTCATAATGCCTTATGTGATGTATCATCAATCTGAACTCTCTACACCTGTGGCTGTAATCCCATAGTAGGGCATTCCATACTATGCTAACAGACAGGATCTGGGTGGGATTAAGACCTGGCCATAGTGGCATAGGGGTTCTGAGTTGGGCCGATGCCCATAAGGTCAACTGTTCAAAACTACCAGCCGCTCCTTGAAAGAAATGGAGCTTTCTACTCCTGTAAAGAGTTAGCTTCTTGGAAACTCACAGGGGCCGTTCTACCCTGTTCTAGAGGGTCACTGCGAGTCAGCAGCGACTCCATGGCAGTGAGTGATTGGGTCACTATGAGTCAGCATGGACTTGACCGCAGTGAGCTCGGTTCCGGTTTGTCATAGAGGGTGTGGCTTTGTTTGCTTGGGGTCCTCTTTAAGACTTTACTGCAGGCTGTTACTAAGGACACCACCCTTTGTTTTCCTGGGATGGTGTCTCTGCTGGCCCCACTGTTCAGTTCTCACATACGCCATCCCACCTAGAAAGCCTGACCTCTAGTTCCCGACTGAGCTTTGATGGATGCAAGAAGACCCGCTGTAACTTTGGATATTTTGGGCTTCTGGCTCTGGGCTCAGCATTTGGCTCACCTGAGCTAGTACCTGGCCAGCTGGGATCTGCAGCCTGTGATCTGCCTCCCTCCATCAACCACCACAGCCAGGGTTGACAGAGACCCGCAGAGAGTTGGAACATGTCACTTTAAATCTGTTTTACCAAGCCGGGCTATTTGAAATGACCTGGGCCGATGCCCACGTGAGCAGGCACACTCGACCCAGCGAGAGGCCCTTTGTCTCCCTGAAAGGCTTCATTGTGGCCCAGCCTGGCCCCGATGGGTTCTTGGAACAACAGGCGCTTGTGTGGGTCTGAGGACCAGGCCCGGCTCACTCGCTGCGGGCCCTGGCTGGCAGCTCCCACCCTTTGCTGTCTCTTTAAGGTCAGCAGGAGGAGGACGCCTTCACCCCTTCGTCCAGGCTACTTTGCAAAAACCGTGCCTTGACCTGCTGGGTTCTGACCAAGCCACACTCACTGCCATCGTCGGGCAGGGCAGAGCGGCCCCATGGGTTTCTGAGACCGGCACTCTAGAGAGGAGTAGAAAGACTGGCGCTCAGGAGGAGCTGTCCGAGTTTGGCTCTGGAGTGCCAGGTCGCTCAGTTCCTGTAACAAGTGTCTTCTCCTGGAAACCAGAGCAGCTGGATGGCAGGACCCCAGAGGAGAAGCCCCCTTCTCAGGGCCCCTGCCCTGCACAGGGAAGGCCACCAGGGGGGAATTCCCAGGAGAGGTCTCTGCGAAAGAAGACGGTGGGGGGTGGGGGGGGGGCTTCACTTCGTTCTGATTGGATTCCATCCACCATTGACTTTGGAGCTATTTGCCTTCATGTTACGCTACCCTGGCCCTTGTGTCCATTAATAACTGCACAGCCCCTGGAGCTGGTCACCCAAGGGCTGCGCAGAGGTTCAACGTCCCCTCTGGGGCACTCTTAGCTGCTGTCCCAAGCGTCCAGTTTCATCTTTCCTAAGCCCCCTCCTCATCTCACTCTCTCTCCCTGAGTGGCGGGAGGACAGACCGCAGGCCAGGCCAGGGAGAGCGCCAGCCCTGAGCTCCACTCCCCAGGCAGCCCTGTTTACCCAGCACGGACCTACGCCCCTCCTGGCACCTTGGCTGGCCCTGGGTGTTCGTATGACTGGAAGTGGGGCCCAATACCAAGCCCTCACACAAGCTGCAGGCTGGATCGGCGCAGTGGTGTGGCTCTTTGCAGATCCACCACGCCTGGTCAGTCTGCTGACCCCTCTGTAAAGAAGGAGCCTTCCCCACCAGCCCCTGTCTAAGAGTGGACGCCTGGAGTTTGGTCCATTCTCTGAGTTTTGGCTCATGGTCGTCTCACAGACACCAGCTTCTGAATCCACTCTCTGGGCCGTGAAAGGATTCAGCCTTTTGTTCCACGCGCTCAACAACGCCCCGTTATTTGTCGCCTTTATGAAGCCTTGACTGAACCGAGTGGGCCTTTGATGCTGCGGGGGCTGCCAAGTGGTGCCCGGCAGCCTGACTGACCTGGCATTGTCTCGACTGTGCAGCTCAGGGCGGCCAGCCCGCCCCTCACAGCGACAATGTGGCCAGCTGCCTACATGGCTGGTGATCTGGAGGCCGTCCCACATGCCTTTCTCCACCCTCCCTGGGAGCTGTGCCCACTGGCATCCAGTCCACTGCAAGGTAGCACCTCACTCCCACTTCCCAAGAGGGTTGGGAGAGGCCTGAAGGAGGAGAGGCCTGGGGGCCCACATCTGCGTCCAGCACAGGCCTCCAGGCCAGAGGGAGCCAGTCCTAAGTTCAGCTCCATGCCACACCTGTTGGAAAGCACTCTGGTGGCATAGTGAGTTATACATAGGGCTGCTGGCTGCAAGGTCAGCAGTTCGAAACCACCAGCCACCACTCCTCGGGAGAATTACAAGATGTTCCACTGCCCTAAATAATTGCAATCTGGGAAACCCACAGGGGCAGCTCAACCCCGCACCATAGAGTTGGCAGTGACCCCAGTTTGGAGTATTTTGTGAGTGAGTCTGTTTCCTCACCTGTAAAACAGTGGAGCCCCTGGGTGTTGGGTGGCATGAGCAGTTAACACGATCAGCCTCTAACGGGAATTCCCAGGAGACTCAGAAGAAAGATCTGGCGATTTATTTCTGAAAAATCAACCACTGAAAACCCCGTGAAGCACAGGTCCACGCTGGTGCACATACAGTCGCCAGGGGTTGGGAGTCCTCCCAACAGAAATGACATGCGTGGCAGTTGCGTAGTCTGTTGTCAACTTGAGACTATGAAGAGTGAAAGGGTGGAGTTTAGCCTGCCAATCAGGTCACAGCTTGATGACCTTATTAGGACCCACCAAGGAGAAAAATAGCTTACTGGAGACATGACACAGACTCACTCCCTGTGAGACATGCTTGCTGACAGGACACATGGAGCTACACTAGAGCCTTGGAGCTGAAAGAGCCACATGGAGACACTGCTCATGCTGAGATGTCTCTACCGCCACTGGATCCAAAAGACTTCCCACCCACTGGCCTGTGATCTTCCTGCATCGACATCATTGCATGTGTTTCATGAGTCTGAAGAGGAATTTATAGATTGATATCAGACATATAGGCTAATATTGGAATTGTGGACGTAATATGGACTGGGCTGGGATGTTTTATCAATACAAAATTGCTCTTTTATATAAACCTCTTTCTTGTACACATATCAGTATCTCTGAATTTGTTTCCCTAGTCAACCCAGACTAATTCAATACTTTTTTTAAAAATTGAATGACAGTTGTGCCATCCGCTGTGGTCACGGGGAGGATGGCAGTGGCTGAGTGTCTGGAGCTACCAGTCCTGACACAGCCCAAGGGCGCACCACACAGCAGGTGTGAGGGCCGTGCGTCTGAGGTCTTCGGGGGCACTCCCAGTTGAGGGTTGGGGCTGCCTGACGTTTAATGCATGTCAGCATTAACACGCAGGGACCGTCTAAGGAGCTTCGAGCGTCGGCCCTGCCTGGAGTGGTGCCCTGGTGAGGTGGACGGCAGTGAGGAGTGTGAAGGCCGACACCCTTCACCGTGCCAGGGCAGGGGTGGGGACCTTTTTCCTGTCGAGGGCGGTTTGGCTATTTATATTATTCTTGGGCCATTCCAGCCAAACATTTCATTAACACACAGCTAACGTGATGGCTGGGACGACTTCTCTTGGGTGAGGAGTGTAATGTTAGCCGTCTCGATGATCCCTCACGCCTGTCCTAGAGGGGCCGACAGTCCCAGCTCAGCGAAAGCCCAGCAAACGCCCCCTTGGTGGAATGCCGGAGCTGCATCCTCTGGGGTCTGAGATCCCTCTGACCATTGCCCAGCAGGCTTCTGAACCCTGCTCCTTAGCGCCTTGGGTTTCCAAAGAAGTAGTGCCCAGGGAGACTGGGCCTTTAGCAGGACGGGCTGTGGGTCTGGGTCTGGACTTCTGGGCGGAGACAGAGCGAGCAAGCAAGTATTTGCAGGGAAGGGGGAAGCCTGCGTAAGGTCACTGGAAGTGGGCGGGGATGAGGAGGATCGGGAGGTCTGGGAAGAAGGAAGAGCGGGTTTAGGAGAGGGCATTTTGTTGTTGTTGCTGGGAATAAAACCTTCTCTCTTTTATGAACATCCAATGCAAATGGGATGCAAACCAAATGCATGTCTTATAATTTGGGAATGGCCGCATCTCATGATTGGACTCAGGATGGGGGAATGAGAAAGGCATGTTAGAGAACCATCCACAAAGCCTAACAAGGATTCTATAGTTAGACCACTTTGCAGTGAAAAGGAGGAAATAAAGATCATCTGAGAATTTCTTTAAAGATTAAAATTTAAAATACTGAAAAAAAAAACCCCTCTTGGATCTTAAAGGAAGTTTCTAATTTTGGGGGGTGGGGTGGGGTGGGGTGGGGAGGAAAATATGTCAGCATCTTTAGTGATCCTGTCATTGACTTCATGGTATACTAGCATTTGTTGGATCCCTGGTGGCACTGTCAGGTCAGTGTTGGGCTGCTACCCACAAGTTTGGTTGTTCAAACCCACCAGCTGCTCCACAGGAGAAAGATGAGGCTGTGTGTTCCCATCAGATTTACAGCCTCAGACACCATATACAGGGTCGCTATGATTTGGAATGGACCCAGTGGCTGTGGGAAATCATTTTGTTGGAAAAACAAACCAACCCCAAATCTCCTTGATCAATAATTGATCGTACATTTTGTTAAGCAGGTGCCAAATTTCATTTCTTCATTTGTAGTTTAATTTTTCCAGCGAAATTTCCAACTAAATCTCCTGCTCACAATTACAATGAAACCATGGCTGTCTTAAGAGGACTGGAGGAGCCCCAGTGGTGTCGTGGTGACTCACTGGTCAGCAGTTCAAAACCAGCAGCAGTTCTGAGGGAGAAAGATTGGGCTTTCTACTCCCGTAAACAGATCCTCTCAGAAAACCTCTGTCCTGCTAACTCTCAGCACTGCCTTGATGGCAGCGGGTTTGCCTTGTTTGTTTAATTGGTTGAAGAGGATTGATTCACTTAAAAGATATAGCATCTGGCGTCTTAAAGGCTTGAAGGTAAACAAGCGGCCATCTAGCTCGGAAGCAACAAAGCCCACATGGAAGAAGCACACCAGCCTGTGCAATCACGAGGTGTCGAAGAGATCAGGTATAAGGCATCATCAGAACAAAAAAATCTTACCATAGTGAATAAAGGGGGAAGTGCAGAGTGGAGACCCAAAGCCCATTTGTCAGCCACTGGAGATCCCCTTGCAGAGGGGTCTAAAGGAAGAGATGAGTCAGTTAGGGTGCAATGTAGCACCGATGAAGAACACAGCTTTCCTCTGGTTCCTAAATTCTTCCTCCCCACTGTACCCACCCCACCCCCACTATGATGATCCGAATTCTGGTCTGGCTAGACCAGAGGATATACACTGGTACAGATAGGAACTGGAAACACAAGGAATCCAGGGTGGATAATACCTTCAGGACCAGGGGTGTGAGGGGCGATACTGAGAGAGCAGAGGGAGAGTGGGTTGGAAAGAGGGAACCGATTATAAGGATCTACATGTGACCTCCTCCCTGGGGGATGGACAACAGAAAAGGGGGTGAAGGGAGACGGCAGACAGGGAATGATATAACAAAATAATAATTTATAAATTATCAAGGGCTCATGAGGGAGGGGGAACGGGGAGGGAGGGGAAAAAAAGGAACCGATGCCAAGGGCTTAAGTGGAGAGCAAATGCTTTGAAAATGATGAGGACAATGAATGTATAGATGTGCTTTATACAATTGATGTATGTATGGATTGTGATAAGAGTTGTATGAACCCCTAATAAAACGTTAAAAAAGCAACAACAAAGCCCAAATAGGAGAAGCTGCAAAGACCCCATTTTCAGAATTCTAGACGACTCTTAGAAATCTGAACGATAAAGATGGTAAGCTTAGTTTTAAAAATGAGGAAGTCTGCATTCGTCTGGCACTGGCTTTATATCTGGTCCCTCTTTCCCTGTGGAGACACAAACAATACCCTCCCCTTGGGTGGCTCAGTGCCCTATTCCCCCATCACACATATTTTTTCCCTTTCCCCCTTCCTTCCTCCACCCCCATTTTAGTTGGCTACCATATGTACCCCTGGATTTAGCGCTCGGCCCCCATACCAGCTCTACATGGACAACTGCCCCTCACCCCAGAAGAATTTACTTGGGAGGACAGCATTGAAGCTGCAGCTAGGGGAGAGGGGCATGTTCGATCAGAGCAAATGGGAGCAAAGAAGGGGGAGGAAGAGAGAGTGGAGCACAACCTGGCCTATCAGGCTTGGAGGATGATATCCCCACTCTGAACAGACAATGGACAGAGTGGACAATATGGCTGATCCCACTATAAGACACACCATCCCTTGATGGCCCAGGGCCCTAAGGGGGACAAAACTGGAGACTCAGGGCCGGGACTGGCCCATACTGACCCTGTGACACTGAGGCAAACCACTAAAAGCGTGCAGCATAGCAACCGTGGGAGCAGAGCAGGGAGCCCCCGAGGGAGTACAAAGGACAGATTCTGGGGCCAGAGCATGGTACCCCATTGGACCTGACTGAAGGACACGCCTAGAGATCAAAAATCAGACCTTGATATATTTACAGGTTTTTCTTAATCTTAAAAACTTTTTTCTTTTAATTAATTTATTCTTCTATGGGTAATTGGTTTCCTTTATTGTTGTCATAGCTGTGTTCTCACTCATCGCCTATCTTGCTATGACTTGACTTGTGGTGCATATTATTATCTCTATAGAGCTATCTTGATAAGATAGACTGGATGAATAGTCTGGAGGAGAAAACAACGGGACCAATGGTTCCAGGGGGACATGGGAGAGGGGGAGGAGGGGGTAAGGAGGTGGTGCTGACCAACCCAGGGACAGGGCAGCAATAAGTGATCCAAAATTAGTAAGTAGCAAGGAGGGTGTGAGAGGCCTGGTAGGGATTCAGCAAGGGCAAAGGTAACTGAGAAAAATTACTGAAATCCAAATGAAGGCTGAGCATGATAGTGGGACAAGAGGAAAGTAAAAGGAAATAGAGGAAAGAACTGGGTGACAAAGGGTATTTATAGAGGTCTAAAGATTGGAATGTACATATGTAAATATATTTATATGAGTGTAGGGAAACAGATCTATGTGCATATATTTATAGGTTTAATATTAATGCAAGAACACATTGTTCTATTAAATTGGCATTCCAGGATGCACACCTTCCTGACACGATTGCTGAAGAAAAACATGTGCGTAAGCAAATGTAATGAAGAAAGCTAATGGTGCCCAGCTATCAAAGATATAGTGTCTGCGGTCTTAAAGGCTTGAAGATAAACAAGCGACCATCTAGCTGAGAAGCATCAAAGTCCACATGGTAGAAGCACACCAGCCTGTCTGACCACAAGGTGCAGAAGGGACCACTTATCAGACATCAAAGAACTAAAACTCATATCAATGGGTGCTCACCTCCATGATACAATCAATGAAGACAAACCTGTGCATAAGCAAATGTGGTGAATAAAGCTGATGGTGCCCGGCTATCAAGAGATATATCATCTGGAGTCTTAAAGGCTCAAAGATAAACAAGTGGCCATCTAGTTCAGAAGTAGCAAAGCCCCCATGGAAGAAACACATCAGCCTGTGTGACCACGAGCTGTCGAAGGGATCAGGTATCAAGCATCAAGGAACAAAACAGCATATCATTGAAAATGTGGGTGAGTGCAGAGTGGAGACTCAAAGCCCATTGGTAGCTAACGGGACACCCCTTAATGAAAGGTTGTGGGGAGGAGATTAGCCTGTCAGGGTGGAGGGTAGCAACGATGAAACATATAACTTTCCTCTAGTTCTAAAATGCTCCCCCCACCCACTATCATGATCCCAATTCTACCTTACAAATCTGACTAGACCAGAGGATGTACATAGGTACAGAGAGCACCTGGAAACACAGGGAATCCAGGACAGATGACTCCTGCAGGACCAGTGGTGAAAGTGGCGATGCCTGGAGGGTGGAGAGAATGTTGAATAGAAAGGGGTAACCTACTACAAGAATCTATCTATATCCATCGCTGGGGGATGGACAGCAGAGAAGAAGGCGGGAGGAAACGTCGGACAGTGTAATATATGATAAAATAATAATAATTTATGAATGATGTAGGATTCATGAGGTAGGGGGAGTGGGGAGGGAGGGGGAAAATGAGCAGCAGATATTAAGGGCTCAAGTAGAAGGCAAATGTTTTGAGAATGATGATGGCAAAAATGTACATATGTTCTTGACACAATGGATGTATGTATGGATTGTGATAAGAATTGTACGAGCCCCAAATAAAAATAAAATAAACGTAAAATAAAATCTAAAAAATGAGGAAGTCCCTGTGGGACGGCCAACAGAAAAGTGGGTGAAGGGAGATGTTGGACAGGGCAAGACACGACAAAGCAATAATTTATAAATTATCAAGGGTTCATGAGGAAAGGGGGTGTGGGGAGGGAGGGAGTAAAATGCCAGGGGCTTAAGTGGAGAGCAAATGTTTTGAGAATGATGAGGGCAATCAATGGGTGTACAAAGGTGCTTTACACATGGATGGATATATGGATTGTAATAAGAGTTGTATGAGTCCCTAATAAAACGATTTAAAAAAAGAAAATAAAAAAATGTAAAATACTAAAAAAAAAAAAAAGAAGAAGAAGTGGCCCTCTTCTGGTTCCAATTATCTGTGGACAATGAAGGACTCCAGGATCCACGGGGCCCCCAAAGTGGAGGGGAAGTAAAATGTCAACTAGGTGAGCCTCTAGCTGAGGTCTGAACCTTTGCTCGCTACCGATCAGCCCAGCAAGAGGTTGCCGGTCCCTGTCCCCATGGCGGGAGCCAACCACATTTTGAGGAGCCTCGTCTGGTGTGTCCCATCTTCAGAGTGTCATTCACTTTTCTGAACCATGGGACAAGGGGACAGTTTATAATGGGGGGGCTGGACTGTCAGGAGGAGTCCTGGTGGTGCAGTGGTTAAGCGCTTGGCTGCTAACCAAAAGAGCAGCAGTTCAAACCCACCAGCTGCTCTGTGGGAGGAAGCTGTAGCAATCTGCTCCATTAAAGGGTACAGCCTTGAACATGCACAGGGCAGTCCTACCCGCCCTACAGGGTCTCCCCAAGTTGGAATTGACTTGCTGGCAGTGAGTCTGGGTTTTGTTGTAGTTACTGAGCCGTGAGGGGGAGTCTCTGGGGGGGTCCAAATGGTTAAGCTCTAGACTACTGGCCCAAAGGATGGGTGTTCTAACCCGCCCAGGAGAAAGGCTTGCGACCCGGCCTCCAGCAGATGTCAGCCATTGAAAACCCAATGCAACCCGGTTCTCTTCTTCACCCTCCAGCCGCTGTGCATCAGGGGGCTTTGGGCTTTGGGCTCCTCACTCCGGGCTTTCCTCCTGATCACTACAGGTCCTTCCACATCAGAGGCCTCAGAACCGAAACACAGCTCCTACCGAGGGGGAACCCGCTTTCCATCCCCTTGCTCTCTCCCAGGAGCCTGGTCTCCTCCCTCCGCTATGCAGTGGCCCGAGCAGATTCTAAGACCAGTGTATCAGCCCCATTCCTGGAGGCCACCTGGCCCACAGCGCACAGAGCCCCCTGCCTGGGACATCGCTTGCCCGCTTTGCGAAGAGTGTACTGGACTTTCTCATGGCTCTGCAGGTGCACACATCTGGAGCACAGACCACGTTGTCTCGAGGGCAGAAAGAAGGCACTTGGCAGACAAAGCGCTGCCATTCTGTACAGATGGTAGCTGAGCACCAGGCGCCCGGGGGACCCGTCGGCGTGCCCTTCTGTCGCTGTGCTGTTCTAGCATCTCAGAGGCCTGGGCGCACGGCTGATGTTGGCGTGGGGAGGATGGGCATCCCAGACACCTTGCTGTTGAGCAGAGAGGGTGACGTTTGGGTGGACGGAGACTCCACCTGGGCTCATGTGGTTGCCCTCTGAACTGCTATTGGATGCGGTTTCTTCAGAGTGCGTGTAAGCAAAAGGGCGCATCAGAGAGAAGGTGGAAAAGATGGCATCCCTGATGCTGGGGCATGAACCCCACCCGCCGCCCTACCACCTTACCTCCACAAATGCACAGAACACGGAGGCGTTTGGTAAAGGATTTCAGAAGCGTATCACACGGTACTGCGGACACTGCAAATGTTTATTGGGTGAGTTTTCATCCCTGTGACCAGCAGAATGCCCAGGAAGACTTACAAACACAGCAGAGGGGCTGGGGAAGCGGGGTGTGGGGTGCGGTTGGCTCCAGAACGCCTGTGGTCAGTTCCCACGGATGGTTCTCCCGAGCAGGTGCAGGGGCCAGTTGGGTGGGGCGGGAGGTGGGGCCTCTTTGCATTATGGTCTCTTCGATGCGTCCCCACTCCCCGTCCCTATGGGGCTCTCTTTCACAAGCAGAGAATGATCCCAGAGAGACAGATGAACAGTGGGAGGCACAACACGGCCAGCCCCCAGCCCCGGACGTGAGGTGCGTGGGAGAGTCAACACGTTCACATCATAGCAAGTAGAATGATGCTTTTTTTAAAAGTCCCCGCCCCCCTCCCCATCAAGAGCATTCCTGCATGCTAAAAAGTTCTGCTGGAAGGCTGGCCAATCAGTTAACACCGTCTGGGCTTTCAGCTAAAATTCTTGCGCTGCTTTATGAAGACTTCCATCTGATTAAAGAAAACACCGCATGGGTCACGTACAGCAGAGTGGCTACATATGCAAACACCTGAAACCAAGACAAGTGACCATTAGTGAAGGGTGGCCCCGGGGCTCTCCACACGGCCCTGACCACTTAGTCCCAGGGTACTGCGGGGGGACGACAGCCCGGAAAGGACCAGAGTGCTAAGACTCCCACAGTCACTGCAGACGTCCTTTCCTCCAGATGCCGGATGTGCCCAGGGCCCAGGGGCCGGATCATCTATTAGGCTCTAACTGTGTGATAGAAATGGGCGTCCTGCTCATCAAACCACATTACGTAGGGCCAGCCCACTGGAAGGAGTACAACCGGCATGCTCCTTAGGACTGAGGGTGCCAAGACTTCGCCTCAGCTACTTTGGCCATGTTATCAGGAGGGCCCGGTCCCTTGGTGAAGGAGAGGGTCGGTGACAAAGAGGCAGACCCTGCATGAGATGGACCGACACAGTGGCTGCAACAGTGTGCTTCCACACAGCAACAAGGATGAGTGGGGCTCGGGCTGGGCAGGGTTTTAGTGCTGGGGTCTCTGTGAGCTGCCAGTGACTCACCTACACCCACCAACGAGGCCCCTCAAGTAGAAATATCTAAGTGAGTCTTGGTGAGCTTCCAGGGAAACCCTCCTTCCCCCACACCTAGGAGGCCAGTGTCCACTGCCCCCATCCTTAGAAGCCGAGATCCCAGGGGCCCCAGCGAGGAAAAGGTTTCCTGACTGGCGTGAACGTCTCGATGCTCCTGGACATCCTCAGCAATTCTTCTGGGGCTCTTCATTTCACAGATCCGGGCCAGGGAAACAGGACGTGATGGGCAGGGGGTGGGAGGAGCGATTTTAAGCTCTTACCAAAAGGAATGGGCTTGCTGGGCGAACGGTGGGGAAGAGCCAGTCACCCAGGCAGGCATTGGGAACAAAGGCCTCAGAAAGAGGGGAAACAGTCATCATGTGGCCTTCTGGGTCCGGGCATGGCCTTTTCACTTGGCCACTGTCTATTCCACCACCACCCCCGCCCATTCTGGCTGCTGGGACTCAATCCAGGTTTGCCTGCTCCCCAGTCAAACACCCACACCTGGTTTGGCGACCTTGGGGAGTGGGGTCAAGAGTTTCCAATCCAGGCGCAGCCTGTAGGGCAGCTATGCTTCCATGACTCTTGGAAATGCCCAGCAACACCAGCTGGGACAGTGTCTGCCCTCCCCCTGCCCCCACACAGGAGCAGCCACGGCCCTCCCTGGCCAGAGGCGGCAAGTAAGCCGGGTTATTGAATAACCAATTTAGGAGCCTTCATCTGGA
Source organism: Tenrec ecaudatus (assembly GCF_050624435.1). NCBI lineage: Eukaryota > Metazoa > Chordata > Mammalia > Afrosoricida > Tenrecidae > Tenrec > Tenrec ecaudatus. The sequence goes on along the minus strand of NC_134540.1, from coordinate 69,767,307 downwards.
ACCCGCAAGCACCCCATCTGAAAGGAACAGTCGTACGTGAGCCAGCAGTCCCCCAGATGTACTTGCCCATAGAGTGCCTCCCCCATCAGGGGAGCTGACCTCTGACTGGAGAATTCCAGACGTGAGCACAGCCATGGGAGAAGGGACCCCGGCTGTGTTGCCCCAAAGTGCTCAGAGGGAGTGGGGGGATGGGGAGGGGTGAAGAAAACTGAGACTTGTTTTCCAAGTGTGGTCCAGATAGGACAATGGGGACTCTTAGAGCCGTGGCATGAATGGGAACACTTTGTTCTTCCGAATCCCTCGCCCCTAAACTGCTGCCGCCATGGCCCATTGGGGTTACACCCTCCAGAATCTCCAGCCCCTCTCAGTCAATCCGCACGAATCTTGGAGACGCCTTTGGCATGGAAGCACTGGACTTGGCAATGGAGACGGGGAGAACCTCGGCTCTGAGCAGGTCCTCATCATGGGAGGGAATGGGCAGGCCAGATGCTTCCAGGGGACCAGGGGCTGGTCAGAGAAGGGAGGAGGTTTTGAGGTGCCTCCCCACACCCCCTGGATTGGCCACCAAGACCGTCTGAGGGCCTTGTGTGGGGGTGGGCAGGATGTGGGGTACAGCCTGGAGCAAACCCGACTCCTCCTTCCCTACAAATGGAAACAGCTGGTGTTTGGAATAGACATGACTCTGTTATGAACTTGACTCCTATTTCACCTTGGTGGTTTCCACCCAATCCTTCCGTCTGCTGTGCACACTCCCGACCCTGCACAGGCATGCTCCCACACACCCAACTTAATTGGCAAAAATGTGGAGGCACAAGCCGTTGTCAACGGATCAACTGGTGACGGTGTGGTCAGACAAGGGAACAGAAGCACGGGGAGCCGAATAAAGGAAGGGCATCCACAGCCAACAGCGTGGAGGTATCTCACCAACACAAGGCTGAGAGAGAAAAAGGCAGACACGGAAGAATGCCCTTCCATTCGGCAAATCCAGGAGCGAGCAAGATGGCTCAAGGCGGACAGACACCAGGACCGCTGATATTCTCGGGGGTGTCGGGGGCACACAGTGAAGCAGGACAAAACTTGAGGGGTCGTCTGGGTGCCGCTTCTAGTGGTGTGTCAGTAGGAGACCTGAGCAGCAGCCATAACCAGATAGACTCCTGCTCCGAACTGGTTCTGAGAGTGGGGGTGAGAGACCGCCATGGGTGACCTCTGACCACGGGGGACTTTGGGGCAAATTCTCCACAGCCTCTGGGCTCAGGTTCTCCTTCTAAGACATGGGACAATGACAGTGTCTATGTCGGAGGGCTGCAGAGACCTTTAAAGGAGATTGTTCTCTGAGGGCTGGGGATGGCCGTCATCTGCTCACATGCCTGAGCCCAGCCTGCCTCCGGCACCACAGGAAGGAAGCCGGGGGCCAGAGCACTTCTTGTCCTTGGTTCTTGCTTCTTCAGAAGGGAGGGGAAGGCTGTGTTTCATTAGAAATCTACTGAACTGAAGCAAAAACGGCTGCTCCCGCCGCTGTCAGCGGGAGATGCTAGCTGCCACGCACAAACTCATGCAGGGTGGTGGGCCACCCCAGGGCCCAGCAGGGTCGGGCACTTACCACTGCAGAGATGTTTTCATGGTAATGCTTATAGGTGAAGCCTTCTTGCATGGTGATGGTGGCCAGTGCTTCCAGGACCGAGGCGCTGAGGTATAAGAGGGCAGCCACACAGTGGTAGGCGGCATCCTGCAGGGTCGGAAGAGGCATCAGAGATGGAGAGGAACAGCTACAGCCAGGCTGCCATGTGGAGATGGGGTGCGTGGGCAGCTGTGACCCTGCCCCCACGCTGCATGGCTCAGGCCCTTCCCTCATCTTCCTCGATTTCCATTGAGCCCTACCCCCTGAGGTCCCTCTGTCTGAGAGGAGCACTGGGCCCTCCTCCACAGCGAGCCGGCTAACAAGTGCCAGGGGTGGGTGCTAGGTTTGCAGGAGCCCTGGTGGTGCGGTGGCAAGGCATGAAACTGCTAACCTTAAGGTTGGGGGTTCAAACCCATCAGCCACTTCATGGGAGGAAGAGGAGGCTGCCCTGAATATTGGTCAACTCGGAAACCCTACAGATCAGTTCTACTCTCTCCTCTGTGAGTTGGAATTGACTTGGTGGCAAAGCCAGATGGCGAAGGGATGCCACTTCCTCTCAAAGGGGGATCAAGTCAGGGGTGAGGGTATGAGGGTGCAGGTGAAGCAGGCCTGAACCTGGGCCCGAGATGGGTCATACATGCTCACAGGCCTGGCTCGGATGCGGCAGGCCGGGTGACCAGTGTGGGGTGAGAGATCCACGTCCTCCCATTGTTCGGCTGTTTGTTTTATTTTATTTCTGGGCTCTGGGAACTAAAACAGGGTCTGTTTTGCTGTTCTGATTTGGAGGGGATTTCTAAAGTCTCAGTCTCCGAGCTTCTGAGAGGGCAAGGCCGGCCAGCGGCCCCCCCGCCCTTCCGTGGTAGGTAGCATGCAGGTGTCTCGTCCCTGCTGCTGAGGGAGTCCATCCATCTCGAGGACCCCACGTGTCGCAGAGCTGAGCTGCTCTGTAGGGGCTCCTGGCTGTTATCTTAGTGGGAAGATGCCAGCCCTTTGTGGGACAGGTTGGCAGGTTTGAACTGCCAATGTTTTGGTTAGCAGCAGATCGCAAACTGCTTGTGCCATGGTGGGCTTTCCCCTTTTCATGGACCCTCAAAGCAGACTTTATACAGAATAGAGACCATTGGACAACTCCCCTGCCCAGTCTCTCTCCAGCAAACTTGCTTTAAAAGTCGGAGGCTGATGGGGTGGGTGGTAAGTGCGGTCTCACCATGGAAGCGCTAAGGCCAGTCCCCTGGAGCTGTCCAGAGGGGTCTGACTCTACCCTCAAAGATGGTGTTCCCTTAAGACAGCACCAGCCAGCGCTCGTGGGTGACAGGAGGTTCCCAGGGGCACCTGGCGGGGGCAGGGGTTAGGAGGGAAGGCTAGGATGCTTGTTTTCCACGCAGAAGGGCAGTCATGCAGGAGAAAGCAGGACAGGTTCAACAAGCATCACAAAGTCAACCGAAACCACCCTTGACCCTTCCACCCTTCCTTGTGGTTTCTGTGCTGAAGCGAGCTCTGGGTTGCTGGGGACAGCTCTGAGCTGAGGGCTTGGGCTTGCTTAGCCTGGGAATGTAGGTGAGGGTAGCCACCCCCAGTATGGGGAAAGCAAGCTGAGAGAAAGAGAGAGAGAGAGAGACTACAAGCCCCTTTACCCACTATCCACCAAGCTTGGGACTCACCAGAGTGATCCAAGAAGTCTCCCCACCGTGGGCACCGATCATGTACAGGATGAGCAGAGCCGTGGTGGCCACGAAGCAGAACACAGAGACAAACATCACCCAGCCCTGGATCAGGGGGATGGGCACTAAGGAAGAGGCGATCAGGATCCATACCAGGCCACCGAAGATCTGCAGAGAGAGAGATGGAGGGTGAGTGCCGGGCTCAGAGACAAGCCCAAGCCTGGAGTGGCTGCAGACCAGGTGCCACAGCAGGTCCCTGGCAATGTCGACAAATGGAAAACTGGAGCGGGGCAGAGAGCGGTGGCAGACATTTTCCTTAGCAAAAGTTACACTTTTATCTCCCCTTCCAGAACCCTAGGCTGGGTCTCCAATCTCAGCCTTTCAAAGACCTGGTCTCTTGTTTTCATTCAAAACACACACACAATCTTTGTATCTATCAGGACTTCAAGTGGTTGAGCTGGTTTCGTCATGGCCTCCACAGCAAAATTGGAAGAGACCTGAATTTGTACATTGTGGGCGTATTGGAATGATAACCAGTACAGGAAAATATGATACTGAACACTGGAATGGGAGACTAAGAAGAGCTATAGTTAGACCTTTTGGTAGCCTGATGTGGGAAACGATATTTGTCAGGACTCCAGAGAGTGATATATATTCAAAACAATGAACCTCCATCTCTGAGCTGGGCACCACTGTCTCTGACTGTGCCCATCAAGAGATCTGGTTGCTATGTCACACACGTACTGCCCTTGTGCTCTGTTCTAGGAGGAAGCTTCAAGTTTCTAGCATGGAACTTTCTTCCACTCCAGTTTACCCACATTTTATAAAAATTGGGTCTGTTCCATTTCACTTTGACATCCCTGATAGAACTGGGATGAATCAGCCTGAAGCCCTGGTATCTATGCATCCATCCACCTGTCAAATAGCCCTAGGTGACTTCATATCACTTATCCTATGCTCGGCATTTCCCTAAGCATATTGCACAGGTTAACTCAGTCCATCCACACCACAACCCCACAAGAGAGATATTGCGATTATCCCCATTTGTCAGATAAGGAAATCAAGGCACATGCAAGTTAAGTGACTTGTCATCCCACAGAAGTCTTAGGTCATCCAGTATTATCATGGGAAGAGTTAGCCTTAATTCTAAGATCATACTTTCTTATCTACCAAAATATCTTATCTCTTAGGCATGGGAAGCAAGCCCTAGGAGAAAGCAACAGGACCAAAGGTTCCGGAAGGACTTTTTTTTTTTTGGGGGGGGGGGTAGGAGGAGGTAGGGGAAGGGAGCAGGGAGCAAACAGGGGAACAACTAGGGAATTAAAATCAACAATGAGGAGGACATAGAGACTCCAGTGGTGTTGGAGCACCAGCAATCTAGCTGAGAGCCATTACTAAGAGGCAGAAGAATGGCGAGTGTGATGGTGGGGCAGGAGAAAGGTCAAAGGAAACAGGAAAGATCTAGGAAGCAAAGCATGCACTTATGTAAATATATTAATTCATAAAAATAGAGATATTGGCCCTGTAGATATTTATTTATAAGGCAAAACATTGAGGAAGTCGACGGACATTGGGCCTCTGCTCAAGTCCTCCCTCAATGCAAGAACACTTTGTTCTACCAATCTGGCATTCTGTGATGCTCACCCTCCTGGCATAATGGCTGAAGACAAATGGGTGCACAAGGAAATGTGGTGAAGAAAGCTGGTGGTGCCTGCCTATCAAAAGATATAGCATCTGGGGTCTTAAAGGATTGAAGCGGACATCTAGCAGAGAGGCAACAAACCCACACGGAAGAAGCACACCAGCCTGTGCGATCATGAGGTATTGACAGGATCAGGTAGCAGACAGCAGAAGACACAAAACAAACAAAAAACATATTGTTAAGAAGAAGCAGGGATTGGAGTTGAGATCCCAAACCCGTCTGTAGACAATGGGGCCTCCCCACACAGAAGGGTCATAAGGAAGGGAGGAGTCAACCAGGGTGCAGTATAGCACCAATTAAATACACAATATTCCTCTGGTTCCTTGAGGCTTCCTCACACCCCACAATCATGACCCCAATCCTGCCTTTCACTGTGGGCTAGGTCGGAGCATATATACTGGTACAGATAAGAGATCATGATATACAGAATCCAGGTCAGATAAACCCCTCAGGAACAGAAATGGGAGCAACCAAAAGGGTTGGGGGAAGGTGGGGAGAGGAAGGGGGGGGGGAGAAAACCTCGGTGGAAGGGAGACAGTGGTCAGTATAAAATATGAAATTAATAACAATTTATAATTTAACAAGGGGTCACAAAGGTGGGAGTGGGGGAGGGAGGGGAAAAAGAGGAGCTGATACCAAGGGCTCAAGTAGAAAGAAAATGTTTTGAGAATGATGATGGCAACATATGTACAAATGTGCTTGACACAATGGATAGATGTATGGATTGTGATAAGACTTATACAAGCCCCCATAAAATGATTTTTTTAAATCAAGAGCTGTAAGAGCACCCAATAAAATGATATAAAAATAAATATCTTATCACTTCAGAAATGATAACTGCCAGATAATTTGATCTTTACTTGAAAAGATAAACTCACCACGCTATGTCATGAGCATCCCTAGACTACCAACCGATGTCCAGTTGACCATTAAGTTCAAACTCAGCCAAAGGCACTTCAGAAGCCAGACCTGGTGATTTGCTTCTGTCAAGATTATAGCCAAGTGGATGGAGTAGCTGTCCTTTGTAATACCTGGGGTCACCATGAATTAGGATCGACTAAATGGCAAGGGACCTAAAAAAAATTTTTTTTATTTCCCTAGCAAGCAGTGGCCTGGCTACCACAGCTGGGGTTGGGGGAGGAGGTTCCAGTTCAGCCCCGTTTCCTTGGGTGACCTGTGATGGGCATCAACGAGGCAACCCCCCATGGTTCTCTGGAAGACACCAGGGTTGATATCCTCAGGGATCAGTGAGCCCAGAGAGTTCAAAGAAAAACACAAGCCAGCAACACACCTCATAACCACACTTACACACCCCACTGGGGGATTCAGCCCACGGGAACCCAAGCCAGGATTTGTTATCCTTCTCTTGGCCTTCTTTGTCCCAATGGAGACTCGGCTCAGCCTCACCGGCCTGTCCAGAGCCAGACAAGGACCGTGCTCTCGGTGAGCTGGGGTGCCTGTGCAGCCAGCTTTGCAGTGAGGCTCTGAGGGCCTCCAAGCGGGGCTGCTCCTGGGTCCTCTGTGGGGTGAACACGAGTGGGTTTTCAGTGCTCCGTACCTGCTTCTCACACCAGGCTCTTCATGCACCCACCTGATGGGAAATCATCAGGAGAGAACCACATTGGAATGAGAGGGGGCTGGGGGAATGCATGCAATGAAGAACCTGCATTTATCAAAGCCAAGTCAGGCCTAATGAATCAGGTGGCATCTGGCACCAGAAGAATCCCTGTACTGATGACGTTCAGCTTGGCTGGAGGCATGTGACAGGGCATCGCACTCATTGTATGGTGTTAAAAAAATAAAGTGAAATCAATGAAATCAGAATCAATGGAATGGAAAATGTGGGGCAGCTCTACGAGCAGATTTGCACATTGATTTCATCCACACTTGCCTCTCTGACTAAACAGATTCTTAGCTTTCTCCACGCGGGGCCAGGACAGAGGGGCAGGACTGGGCCTTAGAAGGCACCAGAGTGCACCATGAAAGGAGAGGAGCACTGAGGTTCATGACCAGCCAGAGAGCTTGGCCTGGGGCACCACCCTTTCTGAAGTATCCTTTGCCTGGTCACCTCCTGCCCATCCAAGGTGACCCGTGTAAACTAGGTTCCTCCTTTATTTGCGTTTGGAAAGTCCTGTCCATCTCCCTTGTGAGACTTGGCACAAACACATTCAGGTAACGGCTCGTGTAATGGTTACACAATGGTGTTCTTCGTGGTGGGAGTGAGGTCTGTCTCGCCGACTCCAGACTTCCTGTTGTGAGACAAAGGGAGCTCCACGTAGATGTGTACCCGTGTCCAAGAGTTAATTGGCCTTCAGAGTCTTATTGAGGAACAGGGTGGCTAGACTCGAGCACGCTAAAGAAGAAGCGTGAGTTGTGTGTGAGCCGGGAGAACCCTGTGTCACGGAAGCCCAGGTGAGGCCCAGCGAGCCTGCGGTGCTCCTAGACAGTGGACACGGCACTAGAGACCACAGCGTGCCTCCGGGAGAAGGCGACTCTCTTCTTCCTCCGTGGCTTCTCCGAGGGAGGGGGAAGGGCCAAGCAAGGGCAGGCGAAGGCCAACATCCAAAGGCTTGGTTTTCATTTTCCTGTTAGTGATCGAATGATTCGAGAGAAATTAGCCGTCAAATGCATCGGAGGCCATCAGTGCACATGGCAAATCTGAGGAGGGGGCACTCAGATCCTGGTTTCCGGAATCATTTCCCAGTTTGCCATCAGTGCCCGGGTGGAAACTGCACATGGCAAATCTGAGGAGGGGCCACTCAGATCCTGGTTTGTGGAATCATTTCCCATTTTGCCTTCCACTTGCATTTTCGCTGTGTGGCCGGAGATGTGGGTCATGACCAGGGAGAGTCCAGGCTCAGGATTGTCCACGGCCATTCTGCGTTAGGCTCTCGGTCAACTCCCAGCCCCCATTCAGTCGCCAGTGAGTTCACCACTTACTAAGGGCAGGCCGCGTGCAGATTGCAGGAGCCACCAGGAGGGGTACCCCCCGAGGGACACAGGGGAGACAGGTACGGAGGTCCAGGACCCAGGAGGCTTGACTGGGTTCCAGGAGAGAGCTGTCTAGGAAGGGGCTGGGTTGCACATGGACACTTGGAGCAGAGGGTCAGGGACAAAAGCATGGAAACCAAATGGCACCCATGTGTCCGATCCCAGGGGCTTAGGGGAGGTGGGCCAATGTGAGGAAGGCTGTGGGCCAGGAGAGAAGGACAGAGACAGGCAGGAGTCACGTGACACTGGCATTCACGCAGGATGGGCCTAAGGTTTTAGCATGGCGACCCTGACAGGGAAGACCGGGGGGAACAGACCTAAGCAGGGAAACCCTTCCCGGAGTGACCCATGGGCCTGAGTCTCAGAGAGCCATTAGGCATGGATACTGAACACAGTGGGGCTGAGGGGCAGCAGGGTGGCTGGCGGACACTGGGCAGATGGAATCTGAATTCACATGTACTTAGTTCAAGATTCATGCCCTCTTCCTTCTGAGTGGAGATTTAAAATGCCACACCTTTGTTTATTATTTTTTAAATTAGTTTAAAAAATAGTTCAACGTAGCTGATTTCCGACTGGTGTAAATGCTCAGTAGGAGATGGGGGAAAAAGTATCCAGCAAACAGCCTGGCTCCCTTCTCCTCTCCTTCTGGTTCCCTAGCCCAGCAGCCCACTGCAGAGAGGGCTTAGTACAGTGACTCTCAACCTGTGGGTCGAGACCCAGGTTCATAACAGTAGCAAAATTACAGTTATGAGTTAGCAACAAAAGTAATTTTATGGTTGGGGGTCAGGTCACCACAACATGAGGAACTGTATAAAAGGGTCGCGGCATGAGGAAGGTTGAGAACCCCTGCCTTAGTAGTGTCTGGCGGTCTCTTTCTTTCTGTGTGCTGAGTGTATATCTGCAGCTCTTTGCTTACAGAAAACAAACAAACAAATAACAGTGTCGGTGAAGAATACTGAAAGTGCCAAGTACTGCCAGAAACACAAACAATTCTGTCTGGGAAGGTGTACAGCCAGCATGCGCCCTGGAAGCACTCAAAAGTTGGGTGCAAGCCCCAGATGCCATGAAATCACAGCACTAGGGCATTACCTGACCACACAGGTATTTTTTAGAAGCAGAACAATTGCACAGGAGACCTGGGAGTCATCATCTTATGACCTCTGCACAGTGAGAGCTTTGGGTGATGGAGTCCCAGTTTTGTTCCACGGGTACTTTCACAAAAGCACTTGCAGATCTGTGCTCAACAAGGAAATGAAAGATAAAAATCAGACGATACAGACAAGTAAGAGTAGGAAAAGTAAGAGGAAGTCATTCGGAAAGACACTGTACGCCAGGACCTGCCGGAGTCCCACGTGTGCAGTGAGCTAGACACGGCTACAGCCCTGGCTCTGAGCCAGTATGGAGGGAAACCTCAAGGTTAGTTGGGACTTTTGACTTGCTTGGGGGTTTATATTTTATCAATGTGGTGAAAACTATGATCCAGCTCCTTGGAAATTATTCTCTCTTCTTTTGCTTAGGTGCATGCACACTCGTACCCCCCCCCCCCCACACACACACACTTTCAGGCAGATGTCTAGAGTCTGGGGTAAGATTCTTTCCCATAGTTGTCCATAAGAACAAGGCCCACCCTGTGTTCAGCTCAACCCCCTGAGTTTTGGGCAGGCCTTGGGGCCCCACCCTATCTCTGGGCACACCATTGGAGCTAATACAGATATCATATTGTTCCACAGTTCAGTCACCTCAAGCAGTATTGTACAGTGGCTACCACAACGTGTTTCAAGACATTCTTTTACTTCTTGAACTCCCTGACATCAGCTTCCCTTTAACCTCCCCTCCCACCACCCCCACCACACTATCCCCTAGAAATCCCTCTTCTACTTGCTGTCCCTATAGGCTCATCAATCCCGGGTTTCATATATAGAAAAACAGAAAAACATATAACAAAAATTCAAGCGGGTCACCCCCAAAGACCAAATACCACTGAGATGAGATAAATCCCAAATGTGAACCCAAAACTATAGAAAATGCTGAAAACAGTGTGCATCAGGGGATGTACTGACAAGGTTTTAACCGTTCAAGTCGGGTTTACCCTGTGGGTCTCCTGGTGTCTTCTCTCCAGGGCACTCTGCGTGGTGACTGGTTTCTTCCCTCCCGCTATTATGGAAAGAGGGAGGCCACCGGAGAGGCTTATCTCACACGTGTGTCTTGGGCTCACAGATGGCTCTTTTAAAGGTTGTGCTGAATGGCTTTCTTTGCCTGGCTTCTCTTAGTGGTAGGCTTTCTAATGGAATCATATGAATGGAATGGCAGAGAGATCTCCAGTGTTTCTTTCTTAAGAGCAACTTTATTGAGGTGTAACTCATATACTATGCAGTTCATCCATTTAAAGTGTACTCTCCACTGGATTTTAGAAAGGACTTTTGCATCCCTTAAGAAGAAACCCCATGGTCTTGAGCTACCAGCCTCTCTCTCCATCTTCATTCCCTGGCGCCCGGCCACCCTAATGCACCTCTGTCTCTACAGACCACAGCCGTGGCCACCGGGTATCAGGCTGGTTCTGACACGTGGAGGCCCCATGGCTTTTCAGTGGCTGCTTTTCCAGAAGTAGATCGCTCGGCGTTTCAAGTCGCCTCTGGGTGAACGAGAGCCTTTTGGTTAGCAACAAGTGAGTTAACTATTTATACCACCTACGATAGATTTTCTGATGCCGGACTTTCATATGAAGGGAATCATATCATATGCGGATTCTTGTGAATGGCCTATTTAACCTACCTTAATGTTTTCGATAAACAATATCATGAGAGATGGTGAAATGATGAAAGTGGTCAAAGAGTTCATTTTACTTGGATCGATAATCAGCACTCATGGAAACAGCAGTTTGGAAGTCAAAGGAGGAATTACATTGGGCAAATCTGCTGCCCCAAACCTCTTTAAAGCGTGAAAGAGCAAGGATGCGACTTTGAGAAGGTGCGCCAGACGGAAGGCCTGCTGATTTCACTCTCCTCGTCTGCATGGGGAAGCTGGACCACGAATAAGGGAGACCACAGAGGAATTGACGCGTTAAAATTATGGCGTGGGCAAAGACTATCGAAAGTCCCATGGACTGTCACAAGAACAAGCAAATCCGTTTCGGAAGAAGTGCACCCAGAATGCTCTTCAGAAGCGAGCATGGTGAGACTGTGTCTCACGTACTTTGCACCTGTTATGTGGAGAGGCCAGTCCCTGGCGAAGGACATCACGCTTGGTGAAGTGGAGAAGAAGAGGAAGACCAGTAACGAGCTGGATGGACACGGTGGCTGTAATAAGGGGCTCACAGCTTCAGAACAGTGGTGAGCGTGTGTGGTGCAGGGCCAGGCAGTGTTTCCTTCCGCTGTGCACAGAACGGACTCAGTGGCACCTAACAGCCGCCCCAGCAGCAGCAACAAATGTTTCCAGGTGAGAAATCCCCTCTTAAGGGAACTTTGACAAACTACCTCTGTCATCCAAGCCTAACCTTTCTACCATTTCAGGGGCATTCATCTCTCTCTTAGGAGCCTCCCAGCCAGGAAGAGCGATGGAGCCACCCGCTCCCAGGGAAATTCTTACAGGAAAGACGCTACCAGTCCCTCCTGTCCCAGAAATACAACGAGATTTCAAAACAGATCTTCATCCCAAGAGATTGGACAGGAGGCTTTCTGTACAGCCTTGCCCAGGAGTTGCCCAGGCAGCAACTGCTCCAGGAAGGAAGCCACAGGTGAGCAACTGGAAGGCTGGTCCGGAACAACGCTGAGGGGACCAGGAGGAGGGAGAGCAGGAAGACAAGGTTGAGTGGAGCAGAGACTGTGTTCCTGACCAGACACCTGTGAGCAGCGTGCTGGAAACAGAGCAGCTCCATGGTCCGGCTTTGCCAACTGAGCCATGTCCTTTCCCTTGGGGCACGTTCCTTCCACTCTCCTCAGTGGAGCTCCCCTGGGGGAGGGGGTGTGAAGGGAGATGCTGAACAAAGGCTCCTTCCACTGGGGCTAGGTCACACGTGGGCCCCCTCCTCCCATAGCATTCCTGTGTACAACAGACCAAACGCTGCCTGACCCTGCTCCATCCTCGCACTCCTACCTGCTTGAGCCCCTTGCGGCAGCCACGGTGTTAAAAGATAGACTTAATTCATTAACCGGGCCAAAGGCTCAGGAGTGGCCTTCCAGGGCCGGGGAGGGCTGGGGACACACAATGTGGTGAGCGGGGAGTGGCAGGAGGTGGGGTTAGAGGGATCGGGAGCCCAGAGACACAGCCGAAGGCCAGAGCAGCCACCAGGGCCTGCTAAGCCCAGAGCTGGGGTGTGTGCAGGGTGAATCACAGGGGGTCCAACCCACTCCATCTCCCAAGTGTACAGAGAGCAAATAGATCCGCACCCAGGGCGATAAGGCACTGCTGGGTCAGTGAGCCATCGACTCCCTCCTGGCCCTGGGACCACGCCAGCCAAATATTTATTGAGCGCAAAGGGAGTAGGTGAGGGTGCGAGCGTCTCCCTCTTCAAGAAAACTCTAGGTGGCTCTTTGCTGAAGGCAGCAAACGCTCAGAGGTGGGACTGGAAAACGTTCTTCACGGAAGGGGAAGCACTTTGTCTTCGGTTCATTTCCATCAACAAGCCAGCCATCTACCATCCCTTTGCCCAACCTGCTTCCCACTCCTGTAAAGAGTCCATTCTGGAAAGCCTCAGAGGCTTCCCTGTCCCCTAGGGTCACCAGGAGTGGCATTCACTCGATGACAGTGAGTGAAACTCATCCTGGCAGCTCTCCTCTGTCCTACAGGGTCACCAGGAGTCAGCATCAACCAGAAGACCGTCTTGCTGTGGTTTGGTCACATGGTTGTCACAGAGATCACCTGGAAAGGGTGGCCTCAGATACATGGCTCTGGGTTGGGTGGCCTCAGAGCTCAATCATGTGGACTGGACTGGGTTTTCTCTCTCTCTCTCTGGATCCCAGAGTCCCAGGGTAGGACTTGGGCTAGCACCTTTTGGTCCTCAGACCGGAATGCACATCAGCATCAGAGACACCTTTCAAAGTGTACCAATACCCAGATCTCGTGCCCAGTGCCGGAAGGAAGCAACTCGGGCCAGGAACACACATCCCGGTCCTTTGCCTGGTAGCAGGCTTTCATCATGTAAGCCTGTGGGTGATGTTCGCAGAGTTCGTGCCAGTCAGAAGAAGACGTGGGTCCATTGCAAAGACCCTGCCTGGTTCCTGGTGCATGTCAGCAGGCATTCCCTCCCCTCCCCTCCCCTGCCCTCTCCTCCCTTTCTGGCCCTTTCCTTTCCCCTCCTCAAGCTTGGAGACCTCATTTGCTATTGAACGTGAGACAGCCCCTCCTCCTTAGTAGCCCCCTACATGTTGGAATACAGCCTCACTGTCTATGACTGGGGCGGGTGGGGCTGGAGCCGGGTGATCTGAGGTCCCTGAAAGCACCCCTCCACCTGAGCCGGAGAATCAGAGTACTCTATTTTCATTCCATCCAGCACAGCTGAGATTCCAATCCAAACCTTGTTGGAACGCAGAGTTAAAAAATACACATAACTTCAAAAGCCATCAGAAAGAGAAAGACCTGTGATCTCGCAGAACAGAACGCTGATACAAATCTGCTGGCCTTCTTCAGAAGAAAACACAAAGGCTGTGGAACTCTGAGGAAAGCCGTCCCTGAAACAATAAGCTTTGGTTATCAAAGGGAGAAGAAGGAATTCTCGGATACATTCTTGAGATGCACGCTGGGTTTCAGGGTTTCTGTGAAAGGGTTCTCCAGTCCCATCCCCCCAGTGTTCCTGCCGTGCAGCTGCTGCGTGAAGTCCATCATAAGATTTGTTCAAATTGTCAAGATATTGAAGTGGGGGGGTTGGGTGGGTGGGTGTCCACATAAGCAAAGACTCTTTGTCATGATGTGAGCCAGGAAGGCCCAGACACACCTCGTGAGGTATGCCTCAGAGCCAAGCACTGGAATTCCCAGAGAGCCAGGAGTGGACTGGGAGCTCCTGCAGACACACGTGAGCAGGGGTTTGTGCCTTGACTTCTCTTCCTGAGTAAAAGGAACTGGAGCCGGAACACAAGCTGAGCGCCCCATGCTAAGCCATCCTCTCCTTGGTTCTGTGAGTGAAAATCATTTCACCAGGAGGGAAGAGTAGGCCCTGCCAGCCAGAAGGCACATGCAGACTTGTCCTAGCTGCGCAGAGCTCCACGTCCTATCTGTGTTCTTGCTAGCGATCTAATCACCGAAGTGGTCTAGCAGTCGAGGGTCATTTCATTCAGGCCAGGAGGAGATCTCCTTTTGTGGAGGTAACTGGACCAGCACAAGAAGAACTGTGTGCTCTAGAGAAACACCAGCAGACTGTGTATAGCTGGGAGGTTTGCGTGGTGGGGTGGCAGTGGTTCAGCGATAGGATTCTTGCCTTCCATGTGGGAAACCACAGTTCCGTTCCCAGTCAATGCACCTCTTGGGCAGCCGTCACCTGTTCCTCACTGGAGGCGAGTGCGCTTCTGTGCTGGGGGCCAGGCGTCAGCAGAGCTTCTAGACCAAGATGGACTCAGATGAAAGACCTGCGATCTACTTCTGGAAGCGAGTGAATGAGCACCCTGTGGACCCCAATGGTCCAGTCCACAGTGGACCAGGCTGCACACTAGACCGTGTGCGGCTGGGGTTGGCATGAGTCAGGCCTTGACTCTACAGAGGCCAACAACAAAGTTGTGTTCACTGTAAAATATGACTTGTTGTGGGTTAGGTAGAGGGTAGGGGGCATTATCTTCTTTTCTTTCTCCTTCTTCCTTCCTCTCTCTCTCTCTCTCTCTCTCTCTCTCTCTCTCTCTCTCTCTCTCTCTCTCTCTCTCTCTCTCTCTCTCTCAGTCCCTATTGCTGCAAAGGGGGGACATGATATCAAAGAACAGGCTTTGGAGCCAAGGCGAAGTCAAGAGGACATTGAACACCCAGGGGAAAGGAAAGTGTGCAGAAAGGGAGTTCAGAGGGGAAGACTCAAGACCCAAGGACCCTGAAAACTTCCCCCAAGGTCCTCCCTGTTCCCCAAGCTCTTCAGAAAACAGGCCTGAGAAGCAGAGGTGACAGGAAGCAAGCACAGTCCAACCTGCGCCAGTCCTTACATGATGAGCCCGCCTTCCTCAGCCGGAGGAACTCAGCACCCAGCAAGCGAGAGGAAAGCCCGCCTACCCCCTGCCAGTCTTCTTTCCTTCCTCCTTCCCCATCCCTTCCCCCTCTCCCTCTCTTCCACTCACCCACCCATCCACCCACTCATCCATCCTTCCATCCATCCACTCATTTGACTCACAGGAGCGGGCCTGTGGGTGGCTCTGGGGCAGGCTTTATTCAAAGACTAAGGCTAATCAATAGCATCACATCATACTTTTCACACCCTTTCTCTTCCAGACCCCACTGGGTAGCTCTGGGTTCACCAGGAGCAGGGTATACATTTGGCAGGGATAAGAGTGGGTGGGTTGGGTGGGTGGGGGGGGTGTCAGTGAGGGTGATCAGCTAAACATCTCTGCCCTGGATATGGATGGGCCCTGATCATTTGCATGGTCTCCACTCCTTTGATGCAATGGAGTAGACAGGGAGTCAAAAAGTCTCTGTAGGGGCTGCCCTACTCCCTTTGCTAACTGAAAGGGCAGCTTGTTGGGAGTCTGGGCTCTGGGGCTACTCCCAAGGGGGCACCAGGAGTGGTATTGAGAAGCCCTGGCATTGAGCCATCCGTGAGCTCTTTTCCTCCAGCGGGTGCCGTTATGCATGCCCCCCCCCCGCCAGGAACCCCGGTGGCATAGCAATTGCAAGTTGTGGCATAGCAATTGCAAGTTGTGATCCACAAGGTCTATAGTTTGAAATCACCAACTGCTCCTTGGGAGAAAGACGGGGTTTTCTATTCCCACAAAGAGTTTCAGTCACAGAAACGCACAGGGGGCAATTGTACCCTGTCCTACAGGCTCACTAGGAGCCAGCATCCACTCAATGCCAGTGAGTTTGATTTTGGGTTTGGTCCGAGACCAGGACACAGGGAGTCCCAGGTCTATTAGTAAAGTGGGAGATAGAGTTGGGGATTCCAAGAGCCAAGGGCCTGGCTTGGGTCTGTGGTTTGTAGTTTGTGGAGCGGGAGGGGATGACCCGGAAGGGACCCCCTGGCACGGCCTGCTGATGCACTCCCACCTGCCCATGTGCCCTGCTACATCCCCAGTGGCCCTCGGTCCCTCCCTGGTCAGCCTGGAATCCTACTGACCCTCGGTTCTCAGAGAGGCCTTCTCCACTGCACCTTCTACAGCTCTGCGCCACCAGCCGGCTACATGGTCACCAATGTCCTACTCCTCTCCCTGACCAGCCAGCTGCGGCTCTCTGGCTCTTGAATGAATGAGGGCTTGGAGTTCTGGGGTCGGTGTGGCCCCGTTGAGATGGAAAATTTTGCCTGCCAGGCCTCTGCCCAGCAGCTTTACCCAGGAGAGTAAACAGACACAAGGAGGTGCTGTGAAAAAATACTAGGTAAGCCACCTGTAAAAGACGAAACCAGCGGAAACACTAGACCAAACAGGAGTGGCCGCAGTACCCGGAAAAGAAAAGGCATGGATGGAGCCGCCTAGTAGGTTAGTCATGTGGAGAGCAGACCGACAAAACAGCTGCAGACACCCCACCAGGAGACCGGCACCCCACTCCAGGGTCCCAGGGGGAGGAAGAGGGGGCCCTCTCTTTGGAATGATCATCATCATTTTCACTCCCACCCTCTATCTCAAGGGTCCATCTTGTGATTGGTTCATGTTAACCCAGCAGGGCAGCTAGGTCCCAATCTCCTTCCTACCAATGCCTGCCTGCCTGCCCGCTCTCAGAAGGGAGAAGAGATGTCTCAGAGCGCCAGGAGCCAGCCCTCAGGCCCTGAGTGCCTGGGAGGGGGTGCTGTCAGGTGGGCTTCCAGGTGGAGGTGATGGTTAAGACAGGGCCTGGTGATCAGAGGACTTAGTCTTCAACATCCCACCACCCCATCTTCACCAAAGAGCACTCCTTGTGACTCCTCACCAGGCAGTGAGGCCTTAGAAAAACAAAACAAACCAAGCCATCAAAGCTGGGTGCCTCCCTTTCTGCAACCAACCAACTAGCCAACCAGTTGCGACGGAGTCCGCTCCACCCCTGGCAGCCCGGTGTGCGTCCTGTGGAATTGCGCTCCACCAGCCTTTCAATGGCTGATCTTTCCGAGGCAGTCCACCAGGCCTTCCTTAAACGGTGCCTTTGAGTGGGCTCAGCTGGCCCACCTTTCAGGTAGCAGCTGCATGTATGAATGATCGGCATCACCCAGGGACTCCACCAAGACCCTCCTGATAGCGTGCGCGGGACCAAGGGTGCCCAGTTCTCGACGGAGCGACCAGGCAGGGTGGAGGCTGCGGGTGGTAACGGGTGGTAACGGTACACGCTTGTGCTGGAAGCTGCCTACCACCCACCTACCCCATCCCCACCTGAGACCAACAGCTAATGCCCTACAACTGATGACAAATCACTTTGGAGCTCTAATCCCACACCGGAGATAATTGGTTCCTGGGCCCCCGGGCGAATGCAGTCACCTGGGCTACACTCTGAATTCACAAAGCTTGGCCCCACCTGTCCTGGCACTAGGGCGGCAGGGTGGAACCCACAAGAGGCTCAGGAAGCACCCTACCTCTAAGGCAGAGGCAAGATGGGGTCATCAGGCAGGCCAGGGCCAGCGCCCCAAAGAGGAGACATCTCATGTCATCCCTCCGTCGCTCCTCCTGGGTGCGAGAAGGCATGGAGGTGTCTGAGAATGGCAGCCCTTGGCCGGGTGCAGCACTCTGT
The DNA here is from genome assembly GCF_050624435.1 of Tenrec ecaudatus. NCBI lineage: Eukaryota > Metazoa > Chordata > Mammalia > Afrosoricida > Tenrecidae > Tenrec > Tenrec ecaudatus. The sequence continues at coordinate 69,749,525 of NC_134540.1, read as the reverse complement.
GACCCCAGAGGACAAGTCCAGTATGCCCTCCACAGCCCCATCCACTCCCCCCAAACCCAGTCTGCTCAACTCTCTGTCTCCCACAGCCAGCCCTCTAGCGGTATAGGAGAAGGGCTTGTCAGGCAAGAGGGGGGAGGAATCCGCCTGGTGCAGCCCCCTGCCTCTTGCCCCCCACCGCCCCATTAGCACAGATTGGCCAGCTGACCTCCCAGCAGGCTTTTGAGTTATCAGTCAGCTAACAATAATTGTACCTGAAGTTGCTAAGCAGTCGCGACTAGTCGGTTCCCTTGTTTCAAAGCTGGGTGCATGTTGTTTGCCACTGAGTGCATTCCGCTCGAGGCGACCTCGTGGGACAGGGGAGACCTGCCCATGGGGTTCCCTGGGAGGAAACCTTTATAGGAGCAGACAGCCACACCTGTCCTCCTGTGGGGCAAAGGAAGTGTTCTACCAGCTCACCTTTTGGTTAGCAGCGAAGTGCTTAACCACTGCACCACCAGGGTGCCTAAATCCTCCCAGCGACCCTTGGGGTGTGGGTCCTATTACCTCCCCGTTTTCTTGATGCAGAAACAGGCCAGTGGCCCACCCACTCCTCCAACGCCCACTGATAGTTGGCCATGGAATCTCCATCGAGTCGATGGAAGTGGCAGGAGAGGCTGCTGTGAGAATACGCAAAACATTAGAGAGCGTGGCTACCCTGGAGGGGAGAAGGGACTCCAATCAGCCCTCACCTCGGCTCCCAGTTGCCCCTGGGCCAGGACTAGAAGAAAGCATCAGAGGGAGCCCCCCACCACCCAGGACGCAGGCCTCTCCTTCCCCCACCCGCCATGCTGCACAAGCAGTCTGCAATGGGCTCTGTTCTTTCAGAGGTAAATCATACCAAGGGCTGTGGCTTGAAATCAGAAATAATCAGGTGATTGGGACACCCAAGTGCATGCTGCCCTCCTGGGCGGGCCCAGGCCTGCAGGCCTATTCCTGGGCCCCTCATTCTCGCAGCACCCACCACTCCTGCTACAGGTGGCGGGGACCGTCTGCCTCAGCTCCTGTGCTTCTGCAGTGGTCCTTTCCTGGAGTGTCCACACCTGAACCCTAGCATGCCTTGCCCTGTTCAGAGGTCTCCTACAGAGAGGCACCCAGGAGTTTCTGGTTCTAGCCTCTCCTCCTTCCTCCTCCACCCGGCTGTACTCCGTCCACTCTGGGTGGACTCTCAGGTGCGCTGAGCTGGAGGCACAGGGCCTTCTGTTCTTACTGCCCGCGTCAATCAGTGTGTTATAGAAAGGGATGACATTTTCTTTTAGTTCCTGTATCTTTTTCTCAGGACTTAGGGCCTCCGTGCAATAAACTGATAGAACACTGTGGGTTTCTTTGCCCCATAGTGGGTAGAACATTAACTCTTAGTGCAGAGAGCCTGGAGCTGAGTGTGACCAAGAATCAATGCCAGCCCAGTACCCCAGGAAAATTCTGCCCTGGCCCCCAGGGTCTTGTTCCTGGAACCATCTGAAATGGGCAAGGGGAGTCAGTCCACGCTCATCCAGCCCTGGAGGACAGCATCTGCTGGAAGGTGGTGGTGGTGGTGGTGGGTCTTCAGCACCTCCTGGCCCCCTGGGCCAAAGCATCCTGTCTGGAGTCTGATACTTGATGACCTGGCATAAAGTCCTGGATGGGCTGTGTCTGGGGGTGGAATTTAACCAGGTCCTCCTGCAAGGAAATCAGGAGCTCAGCACTGGATGCCTTAGGAGCCTCCCCCCTTCACCCCAGCCAGCCCCATGCAGTTCAAGACTGACTGGCTCCATAGAGTCAGGACAGGCCCCAGGTGGCTCTTCCTCGGGAAACAGGTCCTAGACTCTTTTCAAAGTCCAGCCAGCATGCTGAAGGCGATACAGGACAGCCTCGGCTGGCACACCATTGCCTGCAGCCCAGGGCACACTCCTCTCACTTTCTGGCTCGGTGGTGTCAGCGCAAACACACTGCTAACACTGGCCAGCCCCGTGTTAACCTACCGTGTGTGCCCAGATTCATTCATGTTGTTACACATATTTGCTTATTCTTCTTGCTGAGTAGCACGGGGTAGCATTCTAGTGTATGGGCATGCTGCCATTTGTTTTCTATGTTAAATGTAGACACATTATCGGGAGAGAGTACTGGAGGACACAGTGCTTGGTAAAGCGAATCAGCCAAGAGGAAGGCCCTCAACAGGATGGACTGACACAGCGGCTGCAACAATGGGCCCTCCCAGAACAGCAGCTCACTTGTAAGGATGGCCAGTGCGGGGCCACTGTTGTGCATAAGGTCGCGGCGAGCCATCCGGCCAAGCGCTGCTGAGCAGAAAGAGCCCACGTAACCGCTTCTGGAGCTATCCCTGTGCCTACTAAGTGGTGCAATGACCTCTGAGAAGGGTACAAGCCATGCTTTTTCATGTACCTGGCTCGTCTGGTCACAAGCACCCTGTCGCTATGTGTAGGGCTGACCTGTGGCCACGCTGAGCCCCCAGCATCACACTTCACCGCTTCTAGAGAACAGTTCAAAGCCACTGGTGCCTGATCAAAGCAGGCCTGCGGGTTCTGGAAAAACTGGAAAAGTCACTTCTCAAATCTGGCCAACAAGATCCCGAGGGACATGGGCTTAGAATCCTTTCCTCTCCTGTACAGAGGAGGAAAGGAGAGCAGGTTGGTGGAGTCTGTGCCCCTTTCTACACAGTGACAGAGAGGGGCCTGCAGAGGAAGCAGAGGCCGGAGTCAGTGGTCATGGCCAGGGAAGGCCAAGCTTGGTCACTGACCTGTGCTGGCCATGTGGGGTCAGCCTCTCTTCCCCGGGGACTGTATGCCAGGCTCCCTGGGGCAACAGAGAAAGGCCTCAGTCTTAAACTCTGGAGCAGGGATGCTGGGTCAGGATAAGGTTGCCATACCCCACCCTGAGTCACCACCTTAGCCTGTGCCAGTGGGCAGTGTTCCTGGCCAGGGAGTGGAGCAGGGCTCCACCCTGCTGGCTTTGAAAGGGAGGCTCTCCGCCTGACACCGGAACCTCCCAGGTTCTAAGGAAGCCAGGCATGGGAATCCAAACTGTGAGTAACCTTCAACTTGCTGGCTGCAGGTTTCCCAAATGGTCGCGCATCTCACGCCCATTGGGTGAGGAGAAACTTACTAAGTTGGATGTTGGCACATGTGGTAAGGATGGCCACCCGTGGGACATTCCTGCACTCTGACTGGCAGACACGGAGGGACTGGGGTTAACCTGCAGCGTATACAATTTAGGCTCTTTCTTTAGGAGGAATATGAAATGAAGTAGGGTCTTTGAAGCGGCTCAAGTAAGTGGGGGTCCTGCGTTTATGCTTCATTGGCCTCTCACTCGGTCTGCTCTTAATCCCCCAGCTATCGGTCCATTCTGACTCAGAACGACCCTACAGGACAGAGCAGAGCTGCCCCTGTGGGCTTCCGAGATGGTAACTTGTTACAGGGGCAGAGAGTCTCATCTTTCTCCCACTCGTCCCCCTTGGGAGTGTGTGTGAACTGGAATAACCCTTTAAACATCAATGTGGGAACAAGTGGGAAAGCAGAAGATGTGTACATCCTGGACAGGAACTGCTGTTTTTCTTCTCCATGTGTCAGGTCCACAGGTGATTTTCATATACAATCCATGCAGAGAGCAACAGAGGGCTACGACCTGCCAGGCTCTCTGTGTGCCAACCACGCCCCGTCTAGAGAGGAAGGGAGTTGGAAGTGACAGGTGAACCCTCTGGGACTTCGGGGGAAGTGATGTGGCGATGGGTGACGGCACAAAAAACTGCCCTGCAGGAGCATGTCTCCACTGCTGGATACACGCGCACATGACTCCGAGATGCCGGCACTGTCTCTTTCACTTGGTGCGCGGTGGGATCCTGCTGCCTTCCCTGTGCCCCCGGGGCTGTTCCCACTCTCGGCAGCATGCCTCTTCCCCCACCCCCAGGTGTGTTTCTAAGAGGAGGCTGGCAGCGCTGGGAAGTCTTTCTTCTGTGAGGCCAGGCCCATGGCACCTGCCCACGACCTGAGCCCAGCTCTTGGGAGGGCGAGGAGAAGGGGTGCGCCTGAGTTTTACAAACGCAGGAAGCCCAACTGGGGCCTTCTCCCCATGATTCTTGCCGTGATGCCCCCCAATATCTACATGATGCCCCTCAATATCTACAAAGGCAGGGCAAGCCACTCATTAGGGCAATTTGGAAAACACCAGGGAGATTTTGTTTGCTGAAAACAAAATAAAAGGAAAAGCTCTCTGTCTCCATCACTTCGGGCCATAAAGCTCTTTGGGTCATAAAACTGCCTTCTACAACACAGCAAGCTCAGAGGGAACAACCCATTAGTTATACCCAGGGCCTGGACACTGCATGTCCACAAGTCCAACAGTGTGCCAGCACAAGTTAAGAGCTGATCGAAGCACTCAGATAAGCCACTTGGGAAAAGAATGTTCCAGTGGGCACCAGGGGACATGGGGGTAGAGGTCAGCCCTGTGTGTATGTTGCCCTGCAGTTGTGACCATGGACCAGTTGCTGTTGGGGTGGGGGGTGGGCTGACTCCTGGCTGACCTTAGGTCAGCTCTTGCCCACTGTGGACCTGGGCGTCCTTCTGCTAGGGCAAGACTCTGCGCTTGCCACTATTCTTCTAGATCCTTGGCTCTGGCTGACCTCAAGATTTGGTCGCTCCACAGAGACTAAGTTTGGGCTCCTCTCTGAACACAAGTTTCGTCATACTCAGGCTGTCAGACACCTTCTCCAAGCCCACCAGGGGTGGTCCCTGATGCAGCCTCAGCCCCCTGCCTCCCTTCAGACAAGGAGCCCCCCTTTAACCAGGCAAGTTCTGACATCTTCTTTCCCAGTCAACTCTTGGGGGCACCAGGGGAAGGAGTCCTTGTCCTGAAACTAGCCCTGGAAAGGACCAGTGCGCTAGGGAGCTAAGGCTGAAGGAGTCTGGCACAGGCCCCCGCCCTTCTCCCCCCCCCACACACACACAAAAGGAGCACTTGCTACCTGGAGTCCACAGTAGGAAGCAGTCACGGTGGGGGCTTTGGGGTTCCTGCGCAGGCGGCAGGAAAAAACACAGGCGCCAAAGCCTTTCCACAGCTCAAGGTCAGCTGGGGTGCCAGGCCCTCTCTCGCCAGGCTCCCCAGCACCTCCCTCCCCACTTCCACGCCGGCTGAATAACTACAGAGGGGTAAATAGCTCTCTGTTTAAGCATTCCCAAATCAAAGTGGTCGCCGGCTGTTTCCGAACTAGCAACCTGAAGGCCAGAAGAGAAACTATCGGATTCAGCGCTTCCTACGGGCACTCACCCACGGTCTCCAAACCGTGGGTTTCTTTGGCCAATTAAAAAAAAAAAAATCCCAAGATCATCTCCGAAGGAAAGTCTGGGCTCTCCAGACTCCCCACGACCCGGACGTTGTCCTCCAGCATGGCCAGCCCAGAAGATGAACTTGCCCCGCGTGGCGCGTGAGGAACAGGGTCCCGCGTGCGGCTTTGGGGACCTGCGCGCAACAAGTGGATCCTCACCCGTCTCCAGTACCTGACCCGGGTTTCGCTTTTTAGATTTCCCACCCAATTCCTGGGGTGGCTTCCTTCTTTTTCCTGGGTCTAGACGGAGCTCAAGGCGCCAGGGGAGGAGGTGTCCAGAACGAGCCCTTGACGCCCCTGCCTGTATTCCCATGCCCCATCCGGAGCAGCGGGGCAGCGCCCAGGGCTCAGCGCCCAGGCGGAGACGCCCGGCCCGGTCCCCGCGACACTTCCCCCGACCCCGGCGCGAGCCGCGAACCACTCACAAACTCGAAGATGAAGAGCAGGTCAGGGAAGGTGGTGAGGACCGCGAAGCCGCTGGGCAGGCTGCTGCCGCCGGACGCCGCTGCTGGGGCCATGCCGGCGCGTCAGCTTCGGAACAGGACGCGCGCTGCTCGGTGCCGGCTCCGCGCTAATCGCTCTCCAGCTCAGCGGAGCCCAATGACTGGGGCGCCCCCGCGCGCGCGAGTTAAGAGCGTGGGAGCCGGGGGCAGAAGAGGAGGAGGAGCCCCAGCCCCGCCCTCCCCTCCCCTCTTCCTTCCCGACTCCCGTCCTAGTTAGCAGGGCGTGCCCCCCAGAGGTGGGGGGCAGGTGCCAGAGTGGGGGATCCGCTCAGAAGCTCTTGGAGGGGTCTGCGAGGGTGCCTACCCACAAGGTGGGGTACCTGTCCCTCTCCGGGTCCCCTCTCCCGCAGAGGGCCAGGCAAAGTCCCTTTGCCTATGCGCTCCGCAAGATTTTTGCATCCGGGCAGGGGATCACCACCCTTTAAGAATGATGAGCATTCATAAGGGGGGCCTTCGAGTTTCCCACTGGCGCCCCTCGGGTCCTTGAACTGTTCGTCAATTGGGTCTCTTCATCATACTGGTTAGGTTAATGGGCACTTCATCTGTGCCCCGGCACCTGGAGCGACACGTTCCTTGTGTGACGCCCCACGGCCAGTGGAGAGTCTGACCGAAAGGGTTGGCGCGGAGACCGGTCATGGCCACCGACCCCTTCTCAATCCCGAGACCCGCTCTGAGAGGATGGGACTCAGTCTGTGTGTCCGAGACTCCTCTTCGCTGCTATACATCCCAGAACAAGGGGCTGGTGAGGATGCTGGGCGGGGCTGAGTGGAATCCACCAGACACTAAGGGCCACCCATCCCAGGAGGTAGCCTGGCGCCTCTGCCAGCTGCTGGACCCGCTCCTCCAAGCCCTTTGCCTTTCCACACACCCACCCCGCGACTAGAAATTTATTTCTTTTTTTTTCTGCCCTTGTTTCTAAACAATTCTCATTCTCGCTAGTTTTTCTGAGTTTTCTGACTCTCACAAACCCTTAAACCTAAAATTTGCGCCCGTGCTCTGGCACACGTAGGAAAAATAGTCCCATCAGCTGGGCCAGGCTTCTCTCCGAGCTTTCCCCGTAGCCACGGGTAGGGCAAGGCATGTCCTTCTCTCCCCAGTGGGACCCTCGCCCTTCTCCCTCTCCACAGCTCTTCTTCCTCTCTAGCGCGTCTGAAGAAGAGTCTGTGAATTTTTGGGCATGTTTCCCCAAACAAAAATCCATGCCCATGGGTGGCCTTTATGAGAAGGGGGAAGGGGAAGTCCAGGGCTTCTGCAAGGAGGAGCCTGCCTGGGGCTGCCGACCTGGTATGTCAGGACCTGTTTGTGCCCGCCACAACCCAGGACAGGGGCTTTTCTGCTTAATGGGGTGTGGTGGGTACAATGGGCTATAGGAGACCCCCCTTCTCCTGGTGCCCCAGGGATGGGTACTGTGTTAGGGCAGTTTGACTAGAGAAACAAATCTATTGACACTGGGATGTGGGTGTTAGTTCAGGTAGTGTAGAGAAACAAATCCAGGGAGATACTCGTACGTGTATAGAAAGAGCTGTGTATGTAAGAGCAATTGAATATTGAGAAAACATCCCAGCCCACTCCAGATCAAGCCCATAAGCCTGATATTAGCCCATATGTCTGATCCCAATCTATAAAGTCCTCTTCAGACTCATGAAACACATGCAATGACAATGAATGCAGGAAGGTCAGAGGCCAATGGGTGGGAAGTCTTGTGGATCCAGTGGCAGTGGAAGCATCTGTTGGCAGGGGTCTCTCTGTGGTCCAGCTCCCAGGGATCTGGCTGCATCAGGGTAGCTTCATGTGACTTCTCGCTAAAAATGCCTCGCAGGGAATGAGTGTGTCCTACCTCAAGCGAGCTATTTATCTCCTTAGCACCTCCCAATGAGGTCGTCAGGCTGTGACCTGATTGACAGGATACACTCCACCCCTTCACTCTTAATCCTCTCAAATTGACAACAGATTATTTAACCACCACAGTGTGTAAGAAAGAGTTTTATTTCAAAGAGCAATTGTATATTGAGAAAACATCCAAGCCCAAACCTGATCAAGTTCATAAGTCCAATATTAGCCCATTAATCCAATACTAGTCCATCAATTCCTCTTCAGATTCATGTAACACATGCAAAGATACTGAAGCAGGGTGATTACAGGTCAATGGGTGAAAAGTCCTATGGATCCAGTGGCGGCGGAAGCATCTCAGCACTGGCTTCCATCAGCCTGGCTCCATGTGGCTTGTCAACAGGAATGTTGAAGGAGAGAAAGAGAGAGAAAGAGAAAGGGAGAGAGAGAGAGAGAAACCCACCTCTTCTGATAGCAGAATCAAGAGAGAGAAATTCCCAGAATCCTCATGAGAAGGCCACGCCCACAAGGAGGGACCATCAGGCTGTGACCTGATTAACAGGCTAGACTCCACCCATCCATTCATTTATCAAGTTGACATGAAGTTGTATAACTACCACACATACCCACTAGGACCTCCTTTAGTGTGTTGCCCAGCTGGTCCTCGGGTGGACTTCACTTTCTTCCCAAGGAGACTCTGTGGGGAGAGCAACAGAGCAAGAGTGTCGAGGAGAGCCCGGATGGCAGGCGATGAGCTAATGCCTTAGCAAATCTGACCAAAGCTGCTTGGAGATTTCTCTTTCAATATATACTGATTAGAAACAACAAAAAAGTTCCATCAACTTCTAATACTCTCATTTCTAGAACTTGAGGTCTCTGGGTCTCTGTTTGTGGCTTTTTGTTGTTGTTTTGCTTAGTTATTAAAAAAAAATAAAACAATTAAGTGCTAGGGTTTTGGGTTTTGTTGTTTTTTTTTGCTTAGCCTTAAGCTCTAACCAAGGTGCCCTGGTGGCATAATGAGTTCCGAGTTGAGCGGCTAACGGCAAGGGCAGGAGTTCACGACAGCCAGCCACCCTGAAGGAGAAAGCTGAAGCTTTCTCCTCCCATAGAGCGCAACAGCTTGGAAACCCTCGGGGGCAGCTCTACTCTCTGTCCTGTAGGGTCAATGAGTTGCAATCAACTCAATGGCAGCTTTGTTTAGATGTTTTCCCCTGGAGAAGGCCCCGATGATATAGAGAGCTAATAATCTCTGAGTTGTTAGGCAAACGGTCAGCGGTTCAGAACCTCCAGCTGCTGCATGGGGGAAAGACGAAGCAAGCTGCCCCGGTAATGCTTTGCAGACTCAGAAACTCTGGGGAGCGGTTCTATTCTTCCCTGCAGGGTCGCTGTGAGTAGCAATGAGCTGTTGGCAGTGTGTGTGGGGGTGGGGGTTAGGGGAACCCCAACTGGAGTGCTTGGTGGTATAAATGGGCTCAGTTGCTAACCAAACAGTGGGAGGTTGGAGTCTACCCCAAGAGACTTTGGAAGAAAGACCCAGCAATTTACTTGCAAACCACCACCGTGAGGGGGTTGCCACGAGTAGTGGTTGACTCAATGGCAGCTGGTCCTGGTGGGGGCCCCAGCCCTTGTTTCATAAAACGCCAGGGGAAACCATCTCTGAAAGAGGCTTCAGCAGAAGGCTGGGAAGGCAGCCTGGCCACGGCCAAAGGCTTGTTTCTTTCGTTGTGACCCTTTGCATCTGTAGTCCTTGGTTTGAGGCTCATCTTCCCCGCCCAGTTCTCCTCTTGGAATGGCGTTCTTCTCCCTCCCCATTTGCCTGGATGTGTACTGTAACATTGGCACCTAACGGAGGCCCCATTCTGTGATAGATGCTCGGCCAGCGTTGGCCTGAAACCAGCCTGGGACATGGCCTTGCCTTACCGGGCCTGCCCAGAGGCGGAAGTCGGATGAACCCACATGAGTGCACAGTACTGGTAAGTAGAGTAGGCTGGTCTTCATTTCACACTGGAGCTTCGACGGGATGCCCCGGCACAGTTGTCAATGCTTTGGGTTGGTCATATTTGGGGGAAGCCCAAGACCCTGCTTTTATGTCCAGGAGGAGAGGACAGTAGCAACCAGGATGAAGTGGTAGAGCACACGACATTTCCAGAGCAGCGAGGCGGCTCTACATGATGCTGTCACGGCGAACACGTGCATTGTGCACTTGTCAGCACCTGTCGGGCAGTACAGCCTGAAGACTGAGTCCGACAGTGCACTGTGGGCACCAGCCAGGCATCATGTTTCAAATTAGCGTTGAGTGGAACAAGTGTGCCGCCCAAAGGGCAGGATGTCACGCCTACGAGCTGGGGGCGGGAGAAGCAGCATCTAGGTCTCTCTGTCCTTTCTTCTGGATTCTTCTGTGCATTTCAAACTGCTTTTTAAAAAGTCATCAATCTAAAAACAACCAGCCAAGCCAAACCAACTCCAGCCGGTCCAGCTGGCTGCAGTGACCTCAGGCTTTCTCACAACACCACGCCCAGTGCTGTTGAGTTGATTCCGTCTCATTCCTACCTGAGAGGCCAGCATACACCTGCGCTTGTGGGGTTCCGAGACTGTAATCTTGATGAGAAACAGGAGAGACTCATCTTCCTCCTGCAGAGTCGCTGGTAGTCTCGAACTGCGAACACACTCAGCCAGGGCTCCTCTCCCCACAGCACGGCGGGCAGGCCACAAACTGGAGAGTGCTGCGTGCTTCACAACTGCTGGAGAGGATGTGCAGAGACTGGGTGCGCACCGTTGCTGGTGGGATTGCAGAATGGTACGGCCACTGTGGAGAGCAGTGTGGCACATCCTCAATTAAGTGTGAATAGAAATACTGCATGATCCTGCCATCTCTCTATTGTGTATACACTCCACTAAATCAAGAACAAAACATGAATAGACATAGGCATGCCCACGTTTACCAAAGCAATTTCTATAATAGCAGACAGATAGAAATGACCAAAAACCCACCTGAGGGGGTTGGTAAATAAACCCTGGTACATACAATGGAATAGTACGCACCCCTGAGAAACTGGCGAGACTGCCAAACACCTCATGATGGGGCACAATGGGAAGGCATGATGGTCAGCAAAGTTAGGCAATCTCATAAAGAGAAATGTTTCATGGAACCATTGTTATAAACCGGGGGTGCGGGGAGAGAGACAGGAAAAAAATGTTTTCACACCAAAGGAACAATTTTGTAGACAAGACTATAATGAGACGGGGGGTCAGGGACAGGGAGGGAGGGAGGGGACAGGGAGGGAAGACAGGAAGGTAGGTGAGAAAAAAGGAGGAGGAGCAGGAACAGAAGGTAGAAGGAGGAGGAAGAGAAGAAAGAACCACATAGGTGGGGTTTACTGGGCCCCCAGCACTCTTCGGAGGAGAAGGGCTAGGCAACTCCACATAGAGTGCACTTCTCTTGGCATGTGCAGTGTTCCACAAGGTAAAAGGGGAACGTAACAAGAAGGAAACATTTAAATAAATAAATTTCATTGAAAAGAAAGAAGAAGGGTCACAGCCTTGAACAATGCTCCTTTCAGGAGACAGGTATCAGCCAAACACCACATACTCAATGTCCGATTACCCTCCATGCTTGGTGCCAAAGGGTCCCAGGAGCCCCGAGAGCATCTGTCTGTGCAACGTGGCCTGACCCCGGGGTCAGGGAGCACGTGGGAAGAATGGGGCGAAGGAGCTATGCAGTCTCAGCAGGCTGGGGGCTGGCTCACCTGCTTCCATGTTGGGTGCCACCCTTTGAGGTTTCATGCCCAGGCCGTCAGATAGTCTTTGCGACACACCCGGCAGGCGGGAGAGCTGGCTGGTAACAGGGACACGGTTTGGGTCCCTTAGCAGGACATCCTGGAATGACCTCTGCTGCCAGCTCTGTTCACTCTCCAGCTCTCTTTCCGTGGGGACTGGCCCCTCCTGGAGGGCTACTTGACCTTCCAGCCAGGGAGAGAGGAAGGCAAGCGCTCACCTACTACGGACTGTGTTCTCTCCTGCTCACAGTGGGAAGACTCACCGCAGCTTGTCCTCAGCAGCCACCGGGGAGGGCAGTAAAAGGGGCTTCGAAAATTCAGTGGAAACATCAAAGGAGAAGATCCTAGACGTTCCCCACCAGGTTTCTGAAGCCCCCTCACCAGTCTTCCTCTCAAAGCAAACAACCAAGCCAGCAGCCACAGGGGCAGTGCTGACACACAGTGATGCATGTGTGCCAGGATAGAGCTGTGGGCTCGAGGGTCTGCATCGATTGATGTTTTTCTTTCTGGAAGCGGATGCCTCTGAGTGGGCTGATCCTCCAACCTTCCTGATAGCAGTGAATGGCACCCAGGGACACAGTAGTCTTCTTAGCGGCCGTTGGTTCTATTGAAACAAAAAAAGTTCACACTTAGGAAACCTAGTGAAGTACGAAAGCCACGCTCGTTCTGCTGGAGCCAGGCCACCGTTTTCATCTCTGCTTATTATCTCTCAGAATGCATGTGGTGGCAAACTCTGTTGCCTCTCTGGGCTTCTGTTTTCACCGTCACTTGCTCCTCGCCCATCCAGCCCCCCCGCCAGGCACAGAACTATCTGAGCACCGTGTGAGGTGGAGGTGAGGCCCCCGCATCTGCAGGCATCCTGGGCTGGGGCCTTCAAGGCTCTTGCCAAGGCCAAGGTGAGCGTCCTCTGTGCTGCTCTGGGGAAAGGGAGCAAAGTCCCAAAGGTGCCAGCGTTTCTTCGGTCCTTTGAATGCCTGGTTGGCACCAGGTGCTCGGAACAGAGCCTAAGAAAGAGGCATATCGGGCCCACCCCAGAGATTTTGGAATTGGCCCAGAGAGCCCATGAGGTCAGAAAACCAATAAAAATCTCAACCAAACTTAAATCACTTAATTGGGGCTCTTACAGTTCTTATAATAATCCATCCATCCATCCATCCATCCATTGTGTCAAGCACATTTGTACGTATGTTGCCATCATCCTTTTAATCAACATTTTCTTTCTACCTGAGCCCTTGGTATCAGCTGCTCATTTTTACCCCTCCCTCCCCACCCTCCTACCATCATGAACCCTTGATAAATTATAAATTACTATTATTTTCATATCTTACACCAACCTCTGTCTTCCTTTACCCATGTTTCTGCTGTTCGCCACCCTGGGCAGGTGAGTGGGAGCTTATCTGTCGATCATCGCAATCAATTCCCTCTTTATCCCCCCTCCCCCCATGGTATCGCTGCTCCCATTATTGTTCCTGGAGGGTGGTTATCTGCCCTGGATTCTGGGGAATGGCAGATTCAGATGAGGAGTAGAAAGAACTTGCTAATTCGCATCTCGGTCCCCAGGGCTTAGCACAGTGCCTAGTCCATGGATGGGGACGAGGCTTGGTAGGAGGACAGGGGAGAGAACAAGGGTGGGGAGGGAGGGAGGGAACACACAAACATGCTTCTGGGAAGTCACATGGCCAGCGGGACGTGGCCACTGTGTTCTCCTCGACTTCCTACACTTGTCACGTGTGGCATTAGTGAGTCCTGCCCGGGCAGAGATAACCCGCCACACAAACAGGCCCATTTGTTCCAGCTGTGGGGATAAAAGAGCAAAAAGAGTAAATCTCTTGGCCGCCTGGGGTTTGTCTCATGACTCAGAGCAGCCAAGCCCTCAAAAGACAGGGAGGGGACCACCTCTGCTCCACCTGACACCAGAGGAGGCTCCCAGAGAGATACATCCAGGGGTGTACTCGAAACAAGGCCACACGTAGCCCAGGTGAGTGCCTGAGTGTCACCTGACCAGCCCAGCCGGCTTAGGGAGCAGCATGACTGCTCGGTGCATCATGGGAGATGCTTCTGCCCCACCCTCATGCCCACCGCTCACAAGCTCACTAGTTTCCATAGGAACATGCTACTCTTCTTGTGCAGCAAGGGTGGCCTTTTCTTGAGGTCATCTTCCACTTGGTTGAGTTACGTCTGGGCTTATTTTCTCCTCTCACGCAGTTCCTAATCGCCAAGATCCTGAGCTGCTCTGGGAGCCTGTTTCCCTGCACCCATTTCTTCCTGTCCCAAGGACTTGGCTCTGGTCTAGTCCATTGATCCCATCCACCCCAGACTCTACAACCTCCCACATCCTGTCTCCTCTCAGGCCCCATCACCTCCTGGGTCCCAAACCCACCAGACTCCATGATCTTACCAGAGCCCTTCCTCTCTCAGATTCATCACCTCCCTCATGCTCCCTAAGAATGAGAGAGTTCAGAATCCTGGCCCCACTCGGCTCTCTTAGACATGGCGTCCTCTCCCCCACCTTCTCCTGTCCCTGTGGGGAAAGGTTGGCCCTCTTTCAGAAAGGTCTTGTATCTGGTCCACCAAGCAGAGGATCAAGTGCCTTGGGCCCAAGAGGTCTGTGCCCCCACGTTGCACAGGAAGGGTAAGGCTGCCATCCACGTGCTGACGCAGAGGGTAGCAGTTACATCATCTCCTGTCAACTTGAGCAAAGGGGTGGCGTCTAACCTGTCAATCAGATCATAGCCAATGAGGCCTCTGTGGGGGGTGGGGGGTAGTCTGGGTACTTTAGAGAAACAAATCCACAGAAACTCATGTCTAAGAGAGAGTTTTATATAAAGGTTAAGTGCACATCAAAAAACATTCCAACCCAGTGCTGCCCAAGCCCACAAGTCCAACATTAACCCATATGTCTGACACCAATCCACAAAGTCCTCCTCCATCTCACAAAACGCACACTGTGATACCGACTATGAGAGGAAAGCCGAGTCAGTGAACGTGTAAACATCTCAGTGCTGGCAGGCGTCTCCACACGGCTGCTCCAGCACCCAGGGCTGCATCGGGGTAGGTCCATGTGGCTTCTCCTCGGGGATGTCTTGCAAGAAGTGAGCCTTGCCAGCTGAAGCAGGGAACTGGTTAAGGCAACTACACTCTGGTCTGATAATGACAAAGCAAGAGATCCGAGAACTAATGGCTTGGTGAGCCATTTATCCCTTCGCCCCACATATGTCTATTATTAACCCCACATATGTTTATCAGCCAGGTTGCCACAACAAACTAACAATATCATTGGGCATGGCTTTCTCCTGAGGACTCTGGGAACTCCTGTATTCCTCCTTGGAGGCAGGACACGCACTGTCCCTGTGAGACATTCCTGTTGACAAGCCACATGGAGCTATTCTGATGGAGTCAGAGCCCTGGTGCTGAAGGAGCCATGTGGAGACCCATGCCAGCACTGAGATGCTTCCATCACCACTAGATCCACAAAACTTTCTGCATTCGGCGTCATTGCATGTGTTGCAATAGTCTGAAGAGGAATTTATAGACTGGTTTCAGACATATGGGCTAATCTTGGACTTACGGACTTGATCTGGACTGGGCTGGGATGTTTTCTCAATATACAATTGTTCTTGTATATAAAGCTCTTTCTTATATACATGTGAGTGTCTCTGGATTTGTTTCTGTAGTCTACCCGGACTAACACACGGAGGGAGAAGAGGCCAATGTTTTCCTCTCTTGAGGAAAGTTTGTAAATGCAAAGAGAGAAAGCCATCAGAAACTACACTTTCCCGTTGGCTCCCTCTGGCACTGGGACTGGGGGTGGGTAGAGACTAGAGGGAGATGTCACTGTTTCTTTATTCCATGAACATGGACTATAAACTTGTAGTTGAAGGGCCCATGAGAGGCAAGCACAGTCTTGCCTCTAGCCTGCTGGCTTGCACCTGGTCAGCTGAGAAGGCCCTTCATTGGGCCCCAGGAGGAAGGAAGGGACTGTTGCCAAGAGCTGGCAGCCTGGCACTGGAGACCTTTCACCTCACAGCTCTCCTTAGCTGGGAGCATCATTTTCCCTTGCCGTATGTCAAGTGGTCGTTAGGAAACAGGGCCGGAAGCATAGCTGCAGAGAGACGGTGGGGATGGAGAAGCGTGCCTGTCTCCATGGAGGTCCCTAGCTGGGGGGCACCAAGCACCTCTTGCTTGCTTGGTCTGCCCTGGGCCATCAGAGCGTCACAGACCTCCGACTTCCCTTCCTGCCTGGAGGGACTGACCATGCCTCACACGCCTGACAGTTCATCTCCCTCGTGCCCTGAAGGTCTCACAATGCCAAACCCCTGAGGACCCAACGGACACTCAACAAGACGCTCTGGCGCTAACACAGGAAAGTGCCCACACAGAAATTTGGAACAAATTGAGTTTGACAAGTGAGGTACCACTGTACGGTTCTGCCTGTCCAGTGAAAGCTCTCTCTGGTCTGTATGAACTGTTAGCCCCCTTTCCGATTTATCTCCGTAACAGCTCTGAACTGTTTTTAAGCATAAAATAAAACCTCTCACCAAAAAAAAAGCAGCAGCAGCCCTGGGAGCGCTCTCATGGACAGGAATGAACTAGGGACCTGGGTGGAAATCTCCCTCCTGCTCCTTACTTCAGGTGTGAGTTTGGAACAATTCCTTGACCTCTCCCTGTTGGTTTCTATGTCTAGAAAATGGCCATAATAACACCCCCCCACCACCCCCACCACCCCCGTTGGGCTATTTGTGGCTTCAGTAAATGGTGTGTGCTGAATGTCCTTTATCGGATGTGAGATAAACTTCGAGATGCCCTAAGGATCATGACAGTCATGCAGGTGTGTCTTCTCACACGCCTTCACCCCCGGGAGAAAGATGGTTTTCTCTTATTGGAGCTGCTTCGCAGCAGTTCTCAACCTGTGGGTCGCGGCCCCTTTGGGGGGCGGGTTGAACGACTCTTTCAAGACAGTAGAAAGAAGACAGTTATGAAGTAGCTACAAAAGTAATTTTATGGGTGGGGTCATCACAGCATGGGGAACTGGATTAAAAGGTCGCGGCATCAGGAAGCTTGAGAACCACTCCCTCAGAGGGCATTCTGGCTCTGTGTCCCCGCCTCCTCTCCAAGCGGTTGCCTCCTAGGCCTGAGGCTGTTTCTGCCCAGCAAGTCGAACTTCCTGTTCTGGTCACTGCAGGAGCTTCCTGGGACACACACAGAAGATGCAAGACTGCCTGCGTGAGTCAACCCCACTGTCGGTAGCCAAGCCTCACACGATATCAAAGGATGCCTCCGCGTGAAGATCACCTTCTAACTGTGAGCTCTGGAATTGGCCTGCAACGTGAGGGGAGGAAGACCGAAGCCATTAGGCTTAAGAGCTTTCAGCAACAAGTAAAATCTCTCCAACTTACCTGTGGCTTGGATTGGATTGGATCTGCCCCCTCCCTCGCCCCCAAGTCCTGCCTTATGACATACCTGAGGTATGAAGAATGCACTAATGCCTGTCTTTGGGGGGCATTCCATCTTATCATTAGTACATCTTCCTGGGAGGAGATGACAGAAAAATGTGTGCAGGGGTGGGGTGGGTGGGCTATGGGAAAAGGTGCTGAGCTATTTGAGCATTCTTTACGCATTTGTTCTGAATAGTCCAGTAGAAGGACAAAGAAAGGGCAAATTCACTGCCATGGAGTCCATACCAACTCATAATGACCCCCCCAGGACAGGGTAGAAGTGCCCTTGCCCAACTCTACCGAGTGTCTGAGCCGTGACTCTGAATTGAGAGTTCACTGACATGGAATAGTTTGGAGACCACAAAGAAGGGGGATTGACAGGTCAGGACTTAGTGGATTTTGAAGAGGGAAAAACATGCTGAAGAAGAGATATACAATAAGGAAGAGGAAAGAGGTAAGCTGGAAAAAAATGTATAGTGGCAGGAATAGATGGAGTTTATCAGCTTCAGGAGGCAGTGAGATGCTACCACAAAACATAAAGTCCCAAACCAAACCCACTGCCGTCGAAGGGTCGATTTCAACTCACCGTGAAGACTTGGGCGGGATAGCGTGGTGTGTTAGGCAGGGTGCTCTAGAGAAACAAGACCTGGACACTTATGGTTTTTTATACATATAAGAAGACAGGTTTATACAGCAAGAAGGAATATGACAGCTAATTAGTCCACTCAGCAGTACAGAGGGTTCAGTTCAACTCACTTCCATGGAACAGTTAATATACTAGAAGTCTTCCAAGTCACATGAGCTGCTGGATCCAAGGTCAAGGAAGCAGGCAGCACAGTCCTCCCTGAGGCAAGGCAAGCAGTCTGCCCTCAGGCAGCAAGCAGCAGGGTGGGTCACCAACAGGCAGTAGCTCAGAAGCTTAGCAAAGCAGGCCCAGATGAGATATTGAATGCAAGGAATGCAAGGGGACAGAATCCACCAGCCTCAAGCTCAAGCGATATAGCACTATCAGCGAGGTGAAGCAGATCTCAAAGGAGCCTCAAGCTCTAGCGACATGATCCATAGATTGGCCTGGTCCACAGGTAGTGTAGCTCACAGGGTGAGGCAGAGAACTAGCTACAGCAGCAGCAAGAATGCTCCAGCACACTCCAATCACCAGAGAGCAAGCGAGAGGGGGGTGGGTTTTGCAGAGGCACGTATTTCTTTGCCCTCCAAGCAAACTACTGATTAATCTCACATGCTCCCATTGGCCAGGTTGGCACAATAACCTAACTATCACAGGTGGATCCTGCTCCAACATGCATGGGGAAAGGAGAAGAGACACAGGGAGAAGATGGCCCTCATGAAGATAGACAACACAATGCCAAAGATGACAGGCTCTGTCACTGGAAACTAGGAGAGAGGCATGGGAGAGATTGTCACTCTGAGCCCTCTGAAGGGATCAGCACAGCCAACATTTGGATGTGGGACTTTTGTTGTTGGAAGCTACTCAATCTGTGCTACAGCAGCCCCAGGAAGCTAATGCATCTTAGCAGATTCATTTCGTCTGGGGTTTAACCCATTGCGCTCACTGTGGTGTTAACCAGCACTGTGTTACACAACACTGGCCAGGTGAAAATTGCTGCACCAGTCTGGCCAGGCCTTTTCCACTGGTCCGGCTACACCTAGGCCTCTGCGGGTGCATGTGGGATCTTGGTGGGAAGCAGGGAAGATCAGAAAGATGTTTACTTGTGTTCTATTGAGCACACAAAGATATTTGACTGTAGATCATAACTAAGGATAGCCTTGAAAATAATGAGAATTCCAGAACTCTTCACTTAGCTCATGTGGGACCCGGACATGGATCTAGAGGCAGTTGTGCAAACAGAACAAGGGACTACTGCATGATTTAAAATGAGGAAAGGTGTGCATCAGGGTTGTATCTTCTCACCACACGTATTCAATCTGTATGCTGAGCAAATCATCAGAGAAGCTGGATAATATGAAGATCAAGGAATCAGGTTTGGAGGAAGGCTTATTAACAACCTTCAATACGTAGATGACATACCTTGCTTGTTGAAAGTGCGGAGGACTTGAAGCACTTGATGAAAATCAAAGATTGTAGCTTTAAGTTTGGATTACAATTTAACGTACAGAAGACCAAAATCCACATGACTAGACAAATAGGTAGATCTTCATAAATGGAACGAGGAGGGAAGTTGTCAAGGATTTCATCATGCCTGGATCTACAATGAATGCTCATGAAACAGCAGTCAAGAGAGCAAATGACACATTGCATTGAGTCAATCTGCTGCACAAGACCTCCCTCCTTAGAGTGTTGAAAGGCAAGGATGTTACTTTGAGGACTAAGGTGTGACTGGTCACCTCATATGCATCTGAAAGTTGGACATCAAATAAGACTGAAGAAGAATTGGATTACGGTGCAGGGAAATAATATTGAAGCCATCAGATACAGCCAAAAGCATAAACAAATCTGTCTTGGAAGGAGTACAGCCAGAATGTTCCTTAGAAGCCAGGACGGTGAGACGTTGTCATGTACTTTGGACATGTTGTCAGGAGAGACCAGTTTCTGGGAAAGGACATCATGCTTGGTAAAGTAGAGGGACAGCAAAGAAGAGGAAGGCCCTAGACAAAATGGATTGACATATGGCTGAAAAGATGGGCTCAAACTTAACAATTTCAAGTATGGTTCAGGACTGGAAAGTGTTTCTTTCTGTTGTATGTAGAGTCACTCAATGGCACCTGTGTTACACAGAGTTTTCTAGAGAAACAAGACCAGAACACTTAGGATTATATATATATATAACACAAAGAAATACGCAGCTAATTAGTCCACACAGAAGTACAGAGGGCTCAGTTCAACTCACTGCCGTGAGACCGTTAATATACTGGTAGTCCTTCAACTAACAAGGACTGCTGGGTGCAAGTCAAGGGAGCAGGCAGCTGAGTCTTCTGTGGAGCAATACAGGCAGTCTGGCCACATGCAGCAAACAGCAGGGCAGGCCACCAAAAGTCAGCCAGATGACAGGGTCCGGCAGTCCCCAGCTCAAGTGATGTATACACCAGCAGTGTGGCGAAGCAGGTCTTGAAGGAACCTCAACTTTAGTGACACAGTCCATGGGTTGGGTGTCCCACAGGCAGTGTAACTCGCAAGTTGAGGCAGAGGACTAACTAAGGCAGCCGCACACTGGTCCGATCGTCAGAGAGCAAGAGACAGAAAGGCGAGGCTCGCCGAGCCATTTATCTCTTTGCCTTTCAATTAAACTGCAACCTTACTAATCCCACAAGCGTTTACTGGCCAGGTTGACACAATAAACCTACCTATCACAGCACCTAATAACAACAACAATATATACAATTTCATGATTTAATGTTCATCATGTCGTACAACTATTGCCACATTGATATTTCTGTCACCCTTAACAGAAGCCCAGTGTCTCCTAACAGTAAGTCCCCTTCTCCTCCTGCCTACCATTTCTGATAACCTAAGGTCTGTACATATTTGCTTGCTCTAGATATTTCATACACATTGAACCACACAATATGTAACTTCTTGTTACTGATTTCTTTCACCCAGCATAATTTTTTATATACTGTGCCATGCAAAAGAATTCCATTTCTTCTTATGGCTGAATAATTGATTTTCCAAAATAGATCACCAGACCTCTCCTCCTCATCTGACTGGAAATTCCTCCGAACCCATTCAGTATCATAGATACACACAAGCCTCCACTGACAGACAGGTGGCAGCTGCACATAAGGTACAAAGTCTTGGAATCAAATCCCAGTTTCCTGTGAGAAAGGCAGTAATTCTGCCGGAGACCTCCCACTGCCTTGCTCTGAACACAGATGATTTTGCTTTCATGTAACAAGCTGCATTAGTCCAGGCTGACTAGAGAAACAAATCCAGGGAGACTTAAATGTGTATAAGAAAGAGCTTTATATACAAGAGCCATTGAATATTGAGAAAACATCCCAGCCCAGTCAGATCAAGTCCATAAATCTGATATTAGCCCATATGTCTGATACCAACCTAGAAAGTCCTCTTCAGACTCACACAACACATGCAATGATGCTGAATGCAGGAAGATCACAGGGCAGTGGGTGCAAAGTCTTGTGGATCCAGTGGCAGTGGAAGCATCTTAGTCCTGACAGGGGTCTCCACATGGCTCCTCCAGCTCCAGGGCTCTAGAGTAGCTCCATGTGTCTTCTCAACAAGAATGTCTCACAGGGAGTGAGCATACTTTCTACTTCCAGCAAACTATTTATCTCTTTAGCACCTCCAAATGAGGCCATCAAGCAGTGACCTGATTGACAGGTTAAACTTCACCCCTTCACTCTTAAGTTTCTCTATCTATCTATCTATCTATCTATCTATCTATCTATCTATCTATCTATCTATCTATATCCATATCTATTATTTTGTTGTTGTTGTTGTTGTTGTGCCCTTGAGTCAGTTCTGACTCATGGCAACCCTGTGTACAACAGAATGAAAGGCTGCCCAGTCCTGCACCATTCTCATCATTCCGTCATGTTTGAGCCCATTGTTGCAGACATTGTGCCGAGCCATCACGTTATGGGCCTTCCTCTTCTTTCCCTTCCCTGCCACTTTACCAAGGACGAGAGGCTCATGTCAAGGAAATGGCTCACACGGCTGTAGAAGTGAGTAAGTTCTAAGTCCTGGGTCAGATGTCAGGTGGGAGGCTTCTCTTGACTCTGGCAGCTGCAGGGGCTGATGAACCCAATTGACAGGTCAGAAGGCAAGTTTCTGGCTGTAGAGGTGAATTAATCCAGGTTGCCAGGTTAGATGGCAGCCTACTGGCAACTCCCAGGGTCCACAGGCAATACAGCAGGCTGCTGGCTCAAATCCGAAGAACCAGAGGCCAGATGACAAGCCAGATGCAGGATCCAGATCCAGCAAAGAGCCAGTAGGCTTTTCCACAGCATGCACTTATACTGGAAGCAAGATACATTCCTAAGGATTACATTAAGTTAGATCTCATCATGGGGGTGGGGTAGGGGTGGGTGGGTACTGCTACATCTTAACTGCCCAGCCCTGGAGAATATTGGCCTAGCCCAGTTGACACAATACCTTAATTATCCCAAGGAACATGTAAATGAGTGAGTGAATGGTTGAACAAATGAGAGCGTGTGTGAATGAGGAGTGATGAGTGAGTGAATGAGTGAGTAACTGGGTGATTCCGTGCATGAAATAGGGAGATGTAAATCAATGCGTGAATGGGTACTGAGTGAATGGATGTGTAAAGGAGGGTGTGAGTGAGCAGGTCTTTGAAGGAATGGGGCATGAAGGACCTATCCTTGGCTGTCAAGGTGCCTGTGCAGTGAGTCCATGACTGGACATGAAGGGGACACAGGATGTGTGAGTGAGTCAGCAGCAAAGTTGCTCAGTTTTTACCTTTCCAATTCTCAAATCTCCGATTTCATTCAGGTCCTGGGCCCTTCCAAAGTCTGCTTCTTCCCAGCCTCTCCTGAGTCACCAAGTGTTGGGTGCTCTGGGATAGGGCCAAGGGAGCAACATCTCAATACCTTTGGGCCTTGTCGCTGGGACACACCCAGTGGGAAGCTCTGGTGCAGGTAAGCGATGACACTGCTATTCTTACTAGTTTTTAGTTCTAGCATGTGATCCAATATAATCCTGATCAATGTTAAAGCCCATTCATCAGTCTTCTCTCGTTATTCATTCCACTAATACTTACCGAGTATCTGTTCTTTACTCAGCACTATTGTGAGTCTCAAGATGCCCTGGTGGCACGGTGTTTGGGTTGGGCTGCTAATCTTAAGGGCAGAGGCTCATGTCCAGCCACTCTAAGAGACAAAGAAGAAGCGCTCTGCTCCCATAAACATTCACAGTCTTAAAAACCTCCATGAGTTGAAATGGACTTGATAGAGTGGGTTTTTTGTGGGGCGGTGGGGTGGTGGGGTGGTGGTGATGGTGGTGAGAATTTTATTATTGTAGGTGCTGAGAATTTCCCACTAAATAGAATTAAATTTCTTCTTCATGGAGTTTACATGCTAGTGAGAGAAGTTTCCTGTTTTGGGGGAGGGCGTTTGAATCCCCCTTATTCACCCTGTTGGAGAGAATGGGATTTCTGCTCTAGGGCTAGGGGTATGGGTAAAGAAAGGACAAAGGACCTTTGATGACTCCGTGGTTAAGTGCTTGGCTGACAACCAAAAGGTCAGCAGTTCGAACCCACCAGCCACTCGGTGGGGGAAGATGTGGCAGTCTGTTTGGGGAAAGATTTCTGCCTTTGGGAGTCCTCTGGGGCCGTTTGACTCACACAGGGCCACCTGAAGGTTATATGTTGGGGGGGTGGGGGGGCAAAGTGAATCCACAGGAACTCCAGGGCCAGGCTTTGTACTATTAGGAGCCTGTGGACAGCTTCTAGTTTTCACAGGAGGCTGTGGTTGACTCGGTTGACCTGGAGGAGGACTACTTGGCCAGGAGACTTTGCCCGAGGGAGCAGGGGGTGGGGAGCTTGTGGTTGGTCCAGTTTCACCTGATGTCATGGTGGTACCTGATACCAGTCCTCAGGACTGGTCCTTCCCCATGACTGACCTCCCGAACTCTGACATCCAGTAGTACCTTGATGATGACTTGAGACTTCTAGGGATTAAGAGAAGAGTCACCCAAGGAAGGGAAGTAGGCACTTGGCCAGGAGAGAGAGGTCACAGCTGTTAACAACGAGTGCTACTACTGTTTGGAAACCTGTGGGAAGCCATTGTTCCCACCTGGTAAGGGCCAGCCACAGGGCAGATCTGTGCTTCCAGGGCTGTTGGCATGCTTTTGAATATTTGTATAATATTATGTATCATTTAATGTCAATTTAAACTTCCTTGGGTTACAACTCAATACCTGTCCAGTCTCATTGATCTATCTATATGCACAGATAATTCCTTCCGATGAGTATGCAACCAATCCTTCCTGGGCAGCTGATAGCCCAACACTAGTTTGTTGTCTGAGACCACCTGGGCTAGGGAGTCTGAGCTCTGCGTTAAGAAATATAGGAGCAAGGAGGCTTTGTGCTTGTCCAAGGCTAGGGCTGTGTCCATATGTAGATGATGTTATTGACTTTGCGTTGCTGGGCTAAGCTAGTGGTGCTTATACCAGCAGTGTCCATAAGCAAGGAGCCAGGAACGGACCTCTTGATTGGACGGGAAGTCCGAAGTGAGGAGGGTTTTAGAAACTCACTGAATCAATTTTATTCGGATTCCTGAGCAATGCATGTGGAAGTAGCAGTCAAGAACTCAAAGGACAGATTACATGGGGGAAATCTGCTGCATAAGACCTCTTGGATGTGGTTAAAAAGGCAAAGGTCTCACTCTGAGGACTGAGATATGTGTCATAGGCTGGGTGAGTTCTCTACAGAAGCAAACCAGTGAAGTGTAAATTAATGAAGTAAGTAAGTAAATACCGTATAGACTTGAGTATAAGCCAACCTGAATATCAGCCAAAGCATCTAATTTTACCACAAATACTGCATTAAAAATGTGCTGAAAAACTTGGCTTGTACACAAGTATATACAGTAAGTAAATAAGTAATCAAGACTAAAGCTAGAGATTTCTCATAACTCATGTGTTCACCAAAGCTGGCAACATTGCGATCAGCAGGTGTGTTAGTCCGGCTAAACTAGAGAAACAAATCCAGGGAGACTCATATGTACACAAGACATAGCTCTCTCTATAAGAGCAATTGAGTATTGAGAAAACATCCCAGCCCTGTCCAGATCAAGTCCATAAGTCCAGTATTAGCCCGTATGTCTATTAGTAGTCTATACATTCCTCTTTAGACGCACACAGCCATGCAATGATGCCAAATGAAGGATGATCACAGACCAGTGGGTGGAAAGTCTTGTGGATCCGGTAGAGGTGGAAGCATCTCAGCGCTGGCAGGGGTCTCCACGTGGCTCCTCCGGTTTCAGGGCTCTAGCATAGCTCCATGTGTCTTGTCAACGGAAATGTCTTGCAGGGAGGGAGCCATGTGTCCCGCCTCCAAATGAGGTCATCACGCTGCGACCCGATTGACGGGCTAGACTCCACCCCTTCACTCTTAAGGCTCAATTTAACAGATTATGTAACCACCACAGTGGGGAATATCGAATGTTGGACTGCCAGAAGAAGGAACAAATCTCAGAAGTACAGCCAGAATACTCCTTCCAAGTGAGGATATAATAAGTAGGAATGAGACACTTTACACACACACACACACACGACTTGGAACTGCTGTTTGTCACACTTCGAGCACAGTGGCGTTTGTACCGATCTCATTTCAACGGTCCAGTGGCCACCTGTGTCTTTCAGATGTCTTTGTTTTTCAGGTATTAAAAAAGCCCAGTCTATTCTAAAACCAAAGCTGCAATATTTTCTCCAACTCAGAAACATGCCCTTCATAGCCCAGGCACGATGCGGGGTACCTGCGTGGGGATGAGGACCTCCAGGGGTCTTTTTACTCCTCTTCACCTTACCTGTTTTTTGCTTGCCCAGAGGTGGGGATGATTAGAAGGACCACATACTTGTCTCCCGGGACCCCTAGAAGTGCTGTCTGCTGTGGCAGGCTCGCTCGCTCTCCCTGTGCTTTAGTGCTGGGAGCCCCACCTGTACTGTTGACCCAAGGCCCTTTCTTGCTGGAGCCTTATGCTGGCTGTCCTGTCCACCTGAGAGTCACTTGCATCTCCCATCCTCCTGGGATTCTTGGAGAGGCTCATTCCTGTGAGCTGGCCCCGCTCTCCGCCTAAGGCAGGTTATTCCCACCACTGCTCTCCCTCTCCTGTCCTCTGCTGCACGGGAAGCTCCAGCCACAGCTCTGGCTCTTCCATTTCCCAGGATGGATCTTGGTTACCACTTCTCTCCAAACTTCAGGGGCCCCAAGCTAAGCTCCCTGAGTGACAAGTGATTCTCTTTTTACTTGGCTTGGGGTTCACTCCCTTGAAGTGATGGACGACCGCCATGGTAGAACAGCCCCCTTGTTAAATCCGGTCTGGCAGACTCTCTGTCACGGGGTTCCTTCTACCTGCTGCTCTCCTGGAGACACCCCACATCCCACGTTCACCCTCCCAGGAGTCAGGAAGGACATGTACATATCAAAATAGTAACATTTCCCATCTCTCGCTCAGTAGGGCCAGTCTAAGTCATTTTTTATTTTTACTTTTTGTATCTTAAAATTTTCAAAGAGTTTTACGTTTTTTTTTCTATCAGTTGTCATTCCTTTTTTAAAAAAATCATTTTAATGGGGGCTCGCAAAATTCTTCTCACAATCCATCCATCCATCCACTGTGTCAGCACATTTGTGCATTTGCCATCACCATTCTCAAACATTTGCTTTCTACTTGAGCCCTTAATATCAGCTCCTCATTTCCCCTCCCTCCCCAATTCCATCCTCCCTCGTGAACCCTTCATAAGTCATAAGTTATCATTATTTTTTCATATCTTACACTGCCTGACGTCTCCCTTCACCCACTTTTCTGTTGTCCACCCCCCACGGAGGAGGTTATATGTAGATCCTTGTAATCAGTTCCCCCTTTCTACCCCACCCTTCAGGTATCGCCACTCTCGCCACTGGTCCTGAAGGGATCATCTGTCCTGGGTTCCCTGTGTTTCCAGTTCCTATCTGTACCAGTGTACATCCTTTGGTCTAGCCAGATTTGTAAGGTAGAATTGGGATCATGATAATGGGGGGAGGAAGCATTTGAGAACTAGAGGAAAGTTATATGTTTCATCGTTGCTACCCTGCACCCTGACTGGCTCATCTCCTCCCCACAACCCTTCAGTAAGAGAGTGTCCAGTTGCCTACAGATGGGCGTTGAGTCTCCACTCTATACTCACCCATATTTACAATGATATGATTTTTTGTTCTTTGATGTCTGATACCTGATCCCTTCAGCACCTTGTGGTCACACAGGCTGGTGTGCTTCTTCCGTGTAGGCTTTGTTGCTTCTGAGCTAGATGGCTGCTTGTTTATCTTCAAGCCTTTAAGACCCCAGACACTATTTCTTTTGATAGCCGGGCACCATGAGCTTTCTTCACCACATTTGCTTATGCATCCATTTGTCTTCAGCGATCGTGTTGGGAAGGTGTGCATTATGTAATGCCAATTTAATAGAACAACATGTTCTTGCATTGAGCAAGTACTTGAGTGAAGGTCCAATGTCCATCTGCTGCCTTAATACTAAACCTATAAATATAAGTAGGTGGCTCTATTTTGTCGCTATCTTATATAAATATATTTACATATGTATGTGCCTGTATTTAGACCTCTATAAATACTCTCTGTCTCCTAGTTCTTTACTCTATTTACTTTTATTTTCCTCTTGTCCCACTATTATGCTCTGCCTTCATTTGGGTTTCAGTAATTTCTCTCGGTTACATTGTCCTTGCTGAATCCCTACCATGACTCTCACACCCTCCTTGTCACTAATTTTGGATCACTTGTTGCTCCCCTGTTCCTGGGTTGGTCAACACCACTTCCTTACCCCTGCCTCCTCCTCTCTATGTCCCCCCGGAACCATTGATCCCATTGTTTTATGCTCCAGACCGTTCATCCTGCCTATCTTATTAGATAGATCTGTAGAGATAATAATATGCACCCACAAAAACAAGGCATAGCAAGACAGGTGGCGAATGAGAACACACCAATGACAACAAAAAAGAAAACCAGTGACCCATAAAAGAATAAATTAATTAAAAGGAAAAAAAAGTTTAAAAAGAAAGAAAAACCTGTAAATATATCAAGGTCTGATTTTTGAACTCTCGGCGTGTCCTCCAGTCAAGTCTGATGGGTGCCACGCTCTGGCCCCAGAGTCTGTCCTTTGTACTCCTTTGAGAGCTCCCTGCTCTGCTCCCTCCGTTGCTCTGCCGCACGCCTTTAATGTTTTGCCTTGGTGTCGCGGGGTCAGTCTGGGCCAGTGCTGACACCGAGTCTCTGGTGTGGTCTCCATAAGGCTCTGGGCCAGCGAGGGATGGAGTGTCTCATAGTGGGATGAGCCATATGTCCACTGTGTGCATTGGCTGTTCAGAGTAGGGATATCGTCCTCCAGGCCTAGTGGGCCAGGACGTGCTCTACTCTCTTCTTCCCCAATCATTTGCTCCCGTGTGCTCTGATCAGACATGTCCCTCTCCCAGATCTGCAGCTTCAGTACTGTCCTCTAAAGTGAATTCTTCTAGGGGGAGGGGCAGCTGTCCACATAGCTGTTATGGGGTTGGGCCCTCAGGCCCCTCCACTGGCTCCTCACTCCATAGCATATGTCAAGCATGAAGTGAATGGCAGGAGTGTGTGAGTGCGTATGTGTGTGCACGCACGTGCATGTCTGTGCACACACAGACAGAAACTGCACTCTTTCTTTGCTCTGCTTCTTCTCACAGGTCCTGTGAAGTGCATGGACCAGGCTCCTTGCTGCTAATTTTTGTTATGGTTGACAGCAGTAGGCTCTGGCAGGAGGTTGGGATGTAGATGTGGGGAAGAAGCCACTGTTTTTCTTTCTACTTCTGGAGGACTTACTGGTCGAAGCAGGCAGCTCCAGGCTCCAAGGCCCCTTGGTGGGCCCACCATGGCCATCACCACAGCGGAGGCCTCCCTGCAGCAGTGTCAGCACCTGTGCCATGCATGCGAGGCTCTGATAGTAACACCGCCTCACGCTTGTTCCTCCATCCCTAATGGTTGCCACGATTTCCTCTGAAATCAGTTCCCTGAATTAAGTCCTGGCTGTGCGAAGTACCTTACATGGTTTCTTGACTGATTTTGTTTTGTTAGATTGGGGAAGGGAACACAAGCTCACCTTGGGCACACGGAAGAATTACGACCAGTTGAGATGCAAACACGGCAAAAGGAGTTTATTTGCTAGCTCGAGCTAGGGTTTTTCCCCTGCACTGCCCAGCGCAGCGGGACCCAGCGTCCAAAAGGGAATCAGCCCCGAGTTCTTTGTTCCCTGGACTTTTATGGGGCCAGGGACGGAGGGCAGTCCAGTGTTGCTGTTCTTTAAATTTATTGGAGAAAACTTCTGGCATCAGCGTTGTCCAGTGGTGGTTGGCGAGTAGTTCCGCGCGTATTCTCTTGACTAGTCAATTGGGGGTGGTGGTCGCTGCTCCCTACTGGTCAGTCTGGGACAGGTGATGCCTTCTCTGATAGAATTACCTCAGTGTCCAGGAATCTGAAATTAGAGCTTAAGCCTGCCCCAGACTTTGGTTTTATACAGCCTGTCATGGTGCTGGTGCTGGCAGTTGTAAACCAGGACCCCACAGTTTCCCTAATTGATTCGGTCTGCCAACTGCTTTCAGTTTGGGGATCGAAGGCCAGCTTGGCCCCAGGGCCTACAACAGCAGATGACCCTCTGTGGCCAGGAGTCCTACTCTCTAGGACCAAACATCCTGTGCTGTACCTGCCACTGGAAGTCCCCTAGGGCCAGAGCATGCATGCCTGTCCATTCTGCTTGCTCTGTACACCCCAGGCGCCTCTTACCTGTGGCATCGGGCCACACCAACACCACAGCCACTGACTCCAGCCTGTCCACACTGAAGGCACCTTTGTGATGTTTAAACCACTATCTTTTGGAAAAGGAAACAAGGGTGGGATAAATGGAAGCAAAGTGGAGAAGGTAGTTGCCAGTGGCCTCACAGTGACTTACTTGACGGAGCATCTGTGGATAGAGCCCGAGGCTCCTGCTTCCTGCTCCAAACCACTTTGATAAAAACACATTTTTATTTAGAGACAAATCATAGATTCATGTGCAGTTGTAAGAAAAAAGGAATTAGTAGGGATTGTGTGTATCTTTTACAGAACTCTGGTAGAGTCGGCAGTTGCATTTTTCTTCATCTGGCTGTACAATTGTCCCAGCACCATACAGTGAAAATACGATTTCTTTCTCCATTGAATGGTCTTGCCTCCCTGGTGAGTAATCAATTGATTGTAAATATGTTTGTTTCTGGATGTTCATCCCTATCTTTTCATCAGGACTTATTGCCTTGATCATGGTGGCTTTAAAGTAAGTTTTGACATTAGGGCGTGTATGCAGCCCAGCTTGGGTCTTTATCAAGCATGCTTTGGTTATTCTAGGTCCCCGGCCTTTCCAAACGGACTTTAGGGCCAGCTTATCATCTTTAAGAGCCCTGGTGGTGTGTGGTGCTTAAGCTCTTGGCTGCTAACCCAAAGGTCAGAGGTTTGAAACCCACCCCTACCCCCTATCCTACCCCTGCAGGCACTCCATGGGGAGAAAGCTATGGCAGTCTGTATGCTCTGTGACGCTTTACAGCCTCGGGAAGTCTATGGGGTAGTTGTCCTGTGTCCTACTGGGTGGCTAGGGGTGGGGGTTGAGGCATGGCAGTGGGTTTAGTTTGGGGTGTTACTGATCTCTAGAAAGAAATCTCCTGGGATATTGAGGGGGGTTGCATGTACTATATAGGTCAATGGGTGAAGTATTCACATCTTTATAGTAATAGTGAGTCGGATCCTTAAACATGGGATGCATTTTTATTTGTTCAGACTTTTAAAATGTCTTTCAAGACTGTTTTGTAGTTCTTGGAATACCAATCTTACACTGCTTGGGCTAAATTTCCTTTTGAGTACTTTATTCTTGATGTTACCATACAGAGAATTGTCTTCCTTAATTCATTGCAACCATGTTCGCTGCACTGTAATCACTCCTAATGGGCTTACATTAGACCCATTTGGTTGCAAATGTAATTAAGGAAAAGTTTTCCAACTTTTCTAACTGTTTTTTTTGTATGCTCATTTTCCTTTTTAAACGCGTCACTGATGTAACAACCAAGCCTTCCCAAGGATTCTGAGTTGAATGAGAGGAATTTGAAGTGTGATGAGCCTGCCATCCTCTTCAATATTCCAATGCTGTTTGCCTATGTAAATTCCAAATTTAAACAACATGCCTTCTGCACACTCCAATGCTAATACCTGGAAACAGATGCTTTCTAATATTGCAGCCTGGGAGCTCTGCTGAAGCCTCTTCATCACGGTGACCCTGTGGGTGTTTGAAACACTGGTGTCACAGCTCCCACCCTCACAACAGCATGCAATCCACCACAGCACAGCAAACTGGCAGATGGGCAGTGGTCAGCCACATGCCCTCAGGTCATTCTCAAAAGAGAAGGTCAGGAAGGGCAGCAGATTGCCAGGGCAGCCTCTGACTCCCATCCAGATGGGTCTCCATAAATAGTTGTCTTCAAAAAAAGGTAGCCACCGTTTACACGTGTCTCTAGAGGGCAATTACACCTAGTGCATCGGGTTGTCATCCGCAAGTTCAGCAGTTCAAAACCACCAGTCACTCTGCAAGAGAAAAACATGACTTTCAACTCCCATAAACAGTTACAGTCTTGGAAACTCACGGTGGCAGTTCTAGCCTGTCCTCCTGGGTCACTATATGTGAGTGAATGTGTTAGTCTGGGTCGACTAGAGAAACAAATCCAGAGACACTCATGTGTAAGAGAGAGTTTTAAATCAAAGAGTAATTGTATATTAAGAAAACCTCCCAGCCCAGTTCAGATCATAAGTCTGATATTAGCCCATGTATCTGATACCATTCTATAAATTCCTCTTCAGACTCAAGCAACAAATGCAATGACACTGAATGCAGGAAGATCACAGGCCTGTGGGTGGAAAGTCTTGGGGATCCAGTGGTAATGGAAGCATCTCCAGGACTCTGGTTGGCATCAGTGTGGCTCCATGTGGCTTGTCAACAGGAAGGTGAAGCAGAGACCACATGTGTTTTGCCTCCAGGGAAGAAGACAGGAGTTCCCAGAACCCTCAGGAGAAAGCCATGCCCACACAGAGGCCTCATTGGCTATGGCCTGATTGACAGGCTAGACCCCACCCCTTCATTCAAGTTGACGGGAGTTTTTGTGTGTGAAATGAAAGGTAAGTATTTCATTGAAGCAGAACCAGTCAAACACAATGTGGTTGTCTGGTTGCTGCCATACAAGGGTTCCAACCCAGGGCTGCAGAAGACGTCGCCATAGCGTGGAGCTGAAACTTCGGAGGGTGTGTCAGCCGGGGCCCAGGGAGCCACCTACTTTGCGTGCTGTGACTACACTTCAGGTTCGAAGAGAACTGGGGGCCGCTTGGGAAGCCACAACTTTGTATATGTGCTTCTCCTCCGAGCCAGGGGCCCACCTCCTGCCTGGCTTAACCTTGCCTATCTTTTCTCCCACCAAACAGTTGAGAACTCAGGAACCTCTGAGGATCAGGGGGAGGGGCCTATGAAGATCAGGGGGAGGAGCCTTGCCTGCCACAGGGAACTCAGCTGTGGGCCTGAACGCTGCCACGTACTTGCTCATCCACTTTGGGTCTAGGGTGTGTGTGTGGGGTGCGGGGCTGGCAGCCTCTCTGAGCATCCGTTTCCACATCACCGCCCACGGTTGTGGCGAGGGCAGGATGCACCCGAGGGGCTGAGGAAGTGGCGATCGATATCATCGTGGCTGGCAAACGGCAGTCTCATCCTGTCCCTTTGCTGATGAATCCTCATCTGCACAGAGCAAGGAGCCCAGCTTGCAGCTCAGGGAAGGGCGATCCCAGGAGCCTTTAAGACACAGTGACGAGAAACAGGTCACGGGAAGGAATTAGCCCAGTCTGGGGTGCTTTTTTCTCGTATCTTCACACACACACACACACACACACACACACACACACACACACACACACACACGCACCGACCTGTCTGTCTCCTTCTTCCTCAACAGGCGTCCAGGTCATGCCCAATAACGCTACAGGGGTTCCCTGTGGCTTCCAGCTAAGGGTCACAGGACAGTTATGGACAGTGACAGCGGCTCCATTGTGGCCTCTGCTTGGGGTCAGAGCCAAATTGCCAAGGCTGTCCGTGTCCCTGGGACCCCAGTTCAGGCGGAGAGCTCCCATTGGGGGTGCTGCACCCTACTTGCGTAAGCACATGCGCATTGATTAGTAGGCTCCCTGCAAGACCTCACAGGTGTAACAGGTGTTTGGCACGTTTGCCGTTTGCTTGGCTCAGCACCCAACCTGTGTGTTTTTGCTGACAGCAGACAGAATCCTGGCTGCTCCCAGAAGATGCCCGGGCGTTTGCCCTGGAGGATCGCAGCTACCCCATAACCAGTGTCTCGCGAATCCACCCCTAAAGCAGAGTACCCGGCTTCGACCTGCCCTCCCAGTGCGGACTGTGCTCCAGGGCCCCCGTGCCTCATTTTCCCTCCACCCTCCCTGAATCACGTTTTAGGAGACGGCGGTCACGTGGGAGGGCATCTTTCTGTGATGGAGAGAGTGGGGAATCGAAAAAGAGGAAGATCGTCCACAAGATGGACTGATACCCTGCCTGCCCCGTCAGGCCCAAACATCAGAACAGCCATGCGCATGGCGCGGGGCGGGGAGTGTCGCCTTCTGTTGCTCTTATGAGAACCGACTGGAGGGTACTGACGACAACGACAACGAACTTCTGCCCTTTAGCATCTACCGGGGCTGTCTCTTTTCTGAACGGATCAACGATGAGTAGAGCCATGTCACAGGGTCTGGACCTCAGAAAACTTGCCTAATCCTGACTGTCCAGGAGCGTTGGAGAGGGAGGCCGACTGAAGCGCCCGGAAACCAGAGCACATCCCTGACAAAATTTTCCCAGTTAAAGTAACTTTGTGGTCCGTTTGTGGGTTTTGTTTTATAAAAAGCAATCACAGTTGCTATTCTTGTTCTCGTGTAAGCCTTTATAAGCCCATGCCCTGTCCCCATCCTCCGTGACCTCGCCCTGAGTGCAGCCCCTGCCCTGCTCTGCTTCCCCCTGGGCATGATGCTCTGCCACTGGACATGATGGTGTGGAAGCGGGGCTGGGTGACCAGTCAGGACCAACAGCCTCAAGCGGCAATACAGACTGTTTCTCCACGGTCCTGGGGTCCAGACATGTTCATGGGGGAATGGGCAGGACAAGAACCCATGTGATACCCACCTCCTTCCCTTCGGCCCAATCCAGGAACCTCAGGGTGGCATCAAGACACAGGGCAGCTGGGCTGCATCTCAGCCCTGACCCACCCCACAATCCGCACTGAGCCATGTTCTGTCTCTGGACCTTCGTTTTCCTGAATGTGGGACAGTGGGCACAGCTCCCCAGGCAGGGGGCATCTCTCTGCACTTCCTGTGGCAGAAGCATCCTCTTGGGCCTCCTGCTGCCTCTGTGGCAGGGTTGTAAGGCACTTCCAGAACTGACCAGTTCTTAGCAGGGACGCATGTGGCCCTCTGGGTGGAACTCACGCGCCACCTAGTGGTGTGCTCATGGAACTGAGTTAAGTACTGTCCACCAATTGCCCACCTCCCATCTTTCTTCCCAAACAGAAAGGCATTTCTTGATCACAACTGTGGTGGGATTGTATGCTATCGTTGCTGAAGGGGTGCCCTCGTGGGTGCTTGCCGTGTCGGGTTTTGTAAGCTGGTAACGGTAATTCTTGGGAAGCTCCCAAACCCTACTGCTGCCGGGGAATGCACCTCTCAGCCGAACACGGACATGACTGCATTCTGACTTAATCGATCTAACAGCAGCTTGGCATAACTGCACGGTTACTTAATAGCACCTTGCATAACCGCACCGCCTCACAGTGGCTCTGGATATAACTGTGCCTTGAGGTGAACATACTTTGACGTAACCCCAGTGTGACATAATGACATGTTAGTATAAATGCACCTTGCACGAACTATTCCTCGACAGAGCTGCACCTTGGCGCAGCTGCACAGCGCCAGAGCCCACCTTGGTGTAACTCTGTCTTACTACAACTACAGGTGTCCCTGGGGGTCCAAATGGTTGAATGCTCCACTCCTGGCTGAACAACTGGTGGTTTGAACCCACCTGGAGGCCCGGGGGCAGGGCGGGGCAGGGCTGGCAAACTTGTTTCCAAAAGGTCACAGTGTAGATGGCCCAATGGAGCAGGTCTACACACCATGAACTGGAATTGACTCCCTGGCAAATAGTAATGATGCCATCACTACCCGTGACGCCCTGCAGCTTGACGTAGCTGCATGTTGGCATAGTGCCCCCTGGGCACCACCACACCGCTGCATAACTGCACCAGGCCTAGCTCCACCTTGACAGAGTGGTGTAGGGATGCAGCCCAATTGACGAATGGAAAACACACACACACACACACACACACACAACTGCGTCTTGAAGCAGGGAGTGGCAAGCCTGGGTCTGCCAGCCTAAAGAGAAACACAGCCTCTTCCGTGATCCCTTTCTGCCAGGCCCCAAATGCCAGGCCTTGCTCAGCTAGCATGATCCACGTGGTCCCTCTCGCTCCCTTCTTCCTCCAGGTGACCATGTGTCACCATGGAAAGAAACAAAGACGCGAGGAAGGAGGAGCGTTCCCCCACCCCACACACTCACAAAGAGTAGTTTCAGCAAGCTTCTACCACTCTAAGTGGAGTGAAGGAGCCCTCCTATTTGGCCCAATCCAAAGGTCAGGACACTGCCACTCCTGACTCCAACATCTACATGCCTCTGAAGTGTGGCTCTGGCATGTCTGGTGGAATTGTTTTTAGCAATTTTCCCAAAAGAGCTCCCTGATTTTAAGCTGCCCAGCAAATGCCCTTGTTTTGTCCAAATCATGGCCCCTTTTTCTGGGCACAGATTCAGCAAGTGTCTGTGCACATCTTCTCTGATGGTGCATCCCTTCCATGTGCTTTTGGTTTGCGACTCTGCGATGTGGGATTTTCCTACATCCTTCAATACTGGCACACCAAGGTTGATTGCCATAGTTCACAAAGGCAATGCTCTAAGTCCTACTTGGAAGAGCAGTGTGGAGGGCCACCCTTCACAATCGAAGGGATCCAAGGGGTGGTTGTGTAATTGAGGGTGAAATTAAAGAGACCTCAGACAAGGTAAAGCATGCAGGTGCTCACCTCTGGGACCATCATGACCTCAGGAGCCAGATCTGCACAGAGAGAGAATATATTTCCAACCAAGGCCTATATACACACTAGGGGCACGCCAGTCCCCCTAGTTACAGGTAATCATATATGTAACAGGAAGGAGGCACACATATAACAAGAAAGGTGAGCTCTAGAGTCAAGATGGCAGCCTAACCTGGTCGTCCCTGAGTTGACTTGACCTTAGGTGTCTTTGGGCTTTCCTTCAGGGGAACAATCCAGTATCCTTATCAGAGGGAGTGGACTCTACTTGGGGTGGGACAGACTATAGGGCCTGATTGCCTTAGACGGCTGACAGCCTTTAAGCAGCTGACCTCCAAGGGTATAGCCAGTGCCTATGTGTTTGTAAACACGCCTTAGGCTTGGCATATGCTATGGGGGCATCCTGGGGAATGACTTTTCTGTTTCCCACGGAGCAGTGACTGGGATTTTAACAGCTGTGAGCCGCCATCGAAGCTACAGCCATTGCTTGCTTCCCGTCCAGAGAAAAGAAGAGTGAGGAAAATGGAAGGTTCTGGAAACCATTAGTCCAAGGGACAAATGGACAGTTGGACCCTCCACTTCCATGACCCTGAGACCAGAGCGAGACGGTGCCTGGCTGCCTCTCCCAAGTGCCCGGAAAGGGACCACATGGAATAGAACAAAACTCAGAGCTAGAATCAGACCAGGTTTGCAGGTCAAATAGAGACTGGTGGGACTCCTGAGACTACAGGTCTTCGTCGCCCTGAGGGCCTATAACTGAATTCACCTCCATGACTCCGTTTTCAGCGGGGCAGTAGACCAGCTTTTGCCTACAGGCACAGTTCAGCAGGCAGGAAGGAGGGTGAGGAGAGACGGAAATAGCAAACACAGGGAGGAAGAGGGCTCCGTGTAGCGCCAATGGAGCTGGGGGCTGGGGACTGCAATCAATGAAAGGAAACAAAAAGTCCGGGAGCAGAATGGAAAGCGTAATCATCATCCAATAAAAAACCCATAAAAACAAACAAAAACACACTTTTCCCCAAACACTCCTTCGGGACTGCTGCCGCTGGAAGCTTTCGTTCCGGTTCTTTCAGCTCCAGGAATGCCCAATGGGGTCCCCCTTTTGGTTTTCTAACTCTGGGTCTTGGCACGGTTTGTTCTAATGCTCCAGTTGGTCTTCTGAAGCCACCCTTTGAAATCCTCTGTTCAAGCTTTCCCTTCACCGTTTCTTCATCCGCTTTCAGTTACTCCACAGTGAAGAGCAAGCTTCTTGTCAGCAGGGCCAGCCATTATTACTTCAACTCAGGCCAGGCCACGGAGGAAAGGCAAGAGAAGGGGGCAGCGAGGTGGAGCTGGGGGTGCCTCTCTGGGCCTGACACACCAGCCCCAGCTCCGGGGGGAGCAGCTGCTACGAGCGAGTTGCCTTCTCCTTGGGAAAGACCCGCGTCGGGGACTGGCTCCTGAGAGGAAACAACACCTCCACTTCCCTCTGACAGGATGAGACGGCTCTGGAGAGCTCCTGGTGGACCCCGGACTCCGTGCCAACCTCAGTGTGGATCAGCTCCTCCCTCTGCACAGCTCTGCATTTTCACTGTGACAGGCACAGCTCCCAAGAGTCCCCAGTCAAACTCCTGCGTACACACACACACACACACACACACACACACACACACACACGTGTCTCAGCCCGAATCTGTCTCCGGGAAATTCAGTCTAAAAGCGCCAGTTGTGGCTAACCCCTTTCCGAGGAAAATGAAAGCCTTTCCAGACACCCTCCTTCCCCCTCATCCCTGGAGCAGGCCTCTCTTTCTGTCTCACCGACCAGGATTGAACTCTAGCTGCAAGAGAGTCTGGACTCATGGCGGCCTCCCACAATAGCAGGATGATGTGAGCAAAGAAATCAGGCACGCATGTTGCGTGGCGCCAATTGTCGAAGTTTTGGCGACTGGAAGTCCACACATCTTATTTTATCACTGTGTAGAGGGGCCCTGGTGGTGTTGCGGTTTCCCATGGAGCTGCTAACTGCAGGGTCAGCAGTTTGAAACCCCAGCCAC
This sequence comes from Tenrec ecaudatus, assembly GCF_050624435.1. Lineage (NCBI taxonomy): Eukaryota > Metazoa > Chordata > Mammalia > Afrosoricida > Tenrecidae > Tenrec > Tenrec ecaudatus. Next base: position 69,711,723 of record NC_134540.1, on the reverse strand, counting down.
TGTTTACTACTCAGGCTTTTCGCTCCCATAAAGAGCTAGTCTTACAGACCCACAGGGACTGCTCTACCCTGACCTATAGGGTCGCGGTGAGTCGGTATCATCTCTGTGGCAGTGAGTCTGGCTTATCTTTGTTGTTGTTGTTGCTAATGCTGAAGGGGGAGCAATGGTTAACCATACTGAGATGACATTCTATAGAGTTTGATAAACTGCCCCCCCTTTGCTCCCTATGTTTTGAAGACCCCTCCTTATGGTGAAGGGTCATAAGAGAAAGCAAATGTGGGAAAGCACTGGAATTGGAGTTTACAAGTCCTTGAGCTAAGCCTGGATTGCTTTACAGACTGGCTATGAAATCTGGATCATCTTCTTTAAGTGTCAAGCGATGTCTCAGAAGGAGCTGATCGACGTGGGGACTTCAAGTACAAGGAGGGCGGTGTGGGGCCAGAGGGAGGCTGGAAGGGCCAGACAAGAGAGACACCCGGCTGGGAAAGAACTAGAAAGCAGAGAAGGGTCCTGGGGCCAAGAAAGAGGCTTCACAGATGAGGCAGTTTGTGTGTGTGTGTGTGTGTGTGTGTGTGTGTAGGCAAATCTTTCAGAAGGGATGCCTCCAGAGACTCTGGAGCAGGGGTAGCTTAGATTAGAGGGACACTGGCATGCCCCACAGAACCTCCAGGTGTCAGTGTGTGACCGAAGGGAGGAGATGGAGCTGAGAACCCAGCTGCCAACTACCAGGAAATGGAGACCTTCACCTTGAGAACCTCCCCCTCCCCTTGGGAGCTCCTAGTAATCAGTATGCTTCCAGGCAGGTAAAAGTAGAATTAAAAAAGGAGCTAGGTGGGCTCTGGACCACCACCCACCCTACCCCACCCCCCACACACCCAAGTGCTTTGCCACTACCTACCTCTGATCAAAGACAGGCAAGCGGATGATAAAGGCGTTCCAAGTCCACTTCCCACTCACCCCACAGGAGGTGGAGGCAGGTGCAATGCCTATTCAGTCTCTTATGCAGAAATAAACCCTGATACAATGAGGCTATTTCCCCAACACCTGTTCAGCCCAAATGTCTCTCTTCGCAACCACCTGGTGTACATGACAGTACTCACGTCTTGCTCTCCTCAGACGCCATCATTTGTTGCCGGTTTCCCTCCAGGGTATATCCCGTCCCCTTCACCCAGGTTAGCACTTGCTATGGTGGTTACATCATCTGGTGTCAACTCGCAAATGGGGTGGAGTCTAGCCTGTCAATCAGGTCGCAGCTTGATGACCTCATTTGGAGGCGCCCCAGAGATAAATAGCTTGCTGGAGGCCAGGTACAGACAGACTCTCTGCTTCCTCTCCCTGCTGACAAGACACATGGAGCTATGAGGGAGCCCTGGAGCTGGGGGAGCCACATGGAGACCCCTGCCGGTGCAGCGATACCTCCACCACCACTGGATCCGCAAGCTTTTCTGCCCACAGGCCTGTGATCGTCCTGCATTCGGTGTCATTGCATGTGTTGCTGGAAGTGGAATTTATAGACTGGTATCAGACATATGGGCTAATATTGGAATTATGGACTTGATGTGGACTGGGTTGGGATGTTTCCTCAATGTACAATTGCTCTTTGATATAAAGCTCTCTCTTACATAAATATGAGTCTCCCCAGATTTGTTTCTCTAGTCTACTGGGACTAACACACTCCCCAACCCACTTAGCCTTCCTCCTTTACCCTCCGGACCTCGTAACCATAAAATAATGCTTCTTTCAGCGTGAACGAAATGCCTTGATGTTTTATTGCTTTATCGCAGTGCTCTCAGACAAAATTCACCCTTTTGTGCGAGGCGCATTTCACTTGGCATAGCCCCCCTTCCCCCGCCCCAGGCTCAGAGGGGTTCAGAGCCCTCGTTCTTCTATAGCGTTGCATGGCACTCCTCTGTGCGCGCGCGCACCGTGTTGGTTTGTCCAGGCTCCCGTGGATGGGTCTTTAGGCTGTGTCCACATTCTGGCTGCCGTGGCTGGTGCCGTGATCCCCAGAGGTGGGTGGGCACCTATCTATTCATGCTGCGGCTCTCAGCTCGTCAGGGGGCAGACCCAGTAGCAGGCTTGCTGGGTCCCGCGGCACAGCTAGTTCCAAGGCTGTATATCTGGACAGACGCAGACTGCGCGGTTTGACCTCGGTCCTGGGACCGCAGCTCCACCAGGCCTCTCCAGGCAACAACGCGAGCAGAGAAACGAGGACCCACTGGAGCCGGACTGACAGTGTGCAGGTGTGAGGGGGCGTAGGAGGACTTGTCACCACCCCCCGGGGACCCCAAGGAGTGCCAGATCCAACCGAGTGAGACTTTAGCTGAGCGCTGCTGATTCAGGGGAGAAACCAATCTGCGGTGCGCAGTCAACGGGCCATCACATTGAGCAAGAAGGTGCCCGGGGCAGTCCACCATCTGAGCTGGTGACCGAGATGCGCACACCACTTCCAACTCTCCCCACCCCCACGCCCCCCGCCGCCACCAACTGGGGCAGGGGAGGAGATAGAGTGGGACTGGGGAGGAGCTGTCAGTTGAGGCATTTTCGTTGTTCCTATTTCTAATGTATTACATTTTTTCTATAGCTTTAAAAGGTTGTAGCCAAACGACTGGCCAAAGCAGAGCTTCTGGCTGGGTCCGGAGGATGTCACTGGCCCCACCGGCCACAGCACCGAGCAGGGACATCGGGGTGCTGTGTCCCAGACTGGCTCGCTCCCAGGGCCCAGCACAGAGAGGGCCCGGGAATGTCTGCCTCAGTTTCTCCCAAAGCAGATTCTCAGGTCAGGCTCCCGGGAAACCAGGAGAGGGAAGCACAGCAGCGGAGTGGTGGAGGTTGGGAGCCAATAGCACATGCGCAGTGGGTCTGAAATTCAGGGTCTCCGGGGAAAGCTCTGGACAGTCCAGAGGAAAACCGCTGTAACTGTGCAGCTGCAGGTGAGTCGAAGTGGGCCTGCTCCTAAGGCTGGTGCTGGTGGCACCGGAGGAAGCTTGCGTGTCCCAGAGGCCCACAGTCACATGAGAGGGAGGGTGGGGTGGGAGTGAGAGTGGACAGGGCTGCCGGCCAATGAACAGAGCCCATCTTGGGCCCCGGGGGCTCTTATCCGAAGCCGGCCAGTCCCTGACTCTGCCTTAGCGAGTCTGAGTCTGGTTTCTGGAATTGTAACCAAACGATTCTTCCTGGCTGGGAAATGTATCAAGCATATTTGAGATTATGTTGTCATCCTCTTTTCCAAAACATTTTCTACTTAAACCCATGGTATAAGGTCCTCTCTTCTCCCTCCCTCGCCCAATCTCCCACCCTCGTGAACCCTTGATCAATTATACATTGTTATTATTATTTCGTATCTTACACTGTCCGTTGTCTCCCTTCACCCACATGTCTGCTATTCATCCCCTTCGGAGGGGGGGCTATATATCCAACTTAGTGATGGGTCCCCCTTCCCCCTCTCCCCCCTCCCCAACCATCCTCCTACCCTCATGATACTCCCACTACTGTTCCTGAGGGGTTTATCTGGCCTGAATTCCACGAGTCCAGAGTTCTCATCTGAACCCATGCATGTTCTTCTGTGGGGCTGTGATCTACTGAAGCAGACTGCATGATCTCTCTCCTAGGGAGTCACTGGTAGATTTCAACCACCAACTTTCCAGTTATCAGCGGATCACTTTGCCACTGTGCCACTAGGGTGTCTGGAAGTTGCTGATAAAAACAAAACCAAACTCACTGCTGTCGAGTCGATGCTGACTCGGTGCGACCCCATAGGGCAGGGTAGAACTGGCCCTGTGAGTTTCCGAGACGAACTCTTTGGGAGTGGAAAGCCCCGTCTCTGTGCCACAGAGTGGCTGGTGGTTTAGAACTGCTGACTGCAGCCCCACACGTAACCACTGAAGTTGCTGGTAGGCCCTAATAAATTGTGGGCGAGTTCCAACCACTCGCCACACAAAAGTAACCAATCCAATACTCGGTACTGTACAAATAATGTTTATTTGGATGGACTGCTCAGTAAATATTGAACGGTCACCATCCAGACAGCTGCCGGGCAGTAGAATGATAGGTTTTCAAGATATCAGGGTGATTGGAAAGCAAGCAGTAAACAGCCGTGAAGTCAGCATTTTCTCTTGGGTGACACGCGCGGCCCCTCCCCTTGCCCCAGGAGCACTCAGCCCTGCGGGGATACAGGACTGCAAGCCCTAGCGTCCTTGAAGTTGAGTCCCTTTCTCATAGTGGATTTCATTTCAAAATGACAGCAGGCACAGGCACCCCGGAGCTGTGTCTACCCCACCTGGGTCGGGAGACGTAGCAGAGAGGTGACAGGAAACGCAAGTCGCCCTGTGGTGGAGTGCCAGCTGACATGGACTCCTGGGCTGGAACTCTGAAAAGCATAGGTTCCTTTAGGGCACAGGGGTGGGGAAGAGGGCATTTAGTTTGACATCAAGCACCGTTGGCGACAGTCAGCTGTTGGAGGCAACAAGAGCTCGGGTCATAGAGAAGAGCACAGTTCTTGTGACACAGCCATCATGTTCCTACCTACTGAGATGATTTGCATGGATGCTGCCTCTTGCGTGGTTGTGTCACCAGAATCCTGGGGGCTAATGTCCCCATACACGTCACCAAGGGTCTTTACTGAAGGACAAGGAGCTTTCCTTGGGGTTGGGTCTTCAAGGCTTAGCCCAGGGGTATTGGAGCTGGACAGTTTTCTGAGCAGCTTGACTTAGGAAGACTCCCACGTCTCTCTCGTCGCTCCCCCTGTCCCTGGCCTTACCAACCAGGTCTCTCCCTCAAAGAACTCACAGTGCAGTAGCCAACTGTGCTCCTTGGCATTTTCAATAGCTGTGTGTGTTTTTTTCAGGGGATCACTAGGCATTTCTGGGTGGAATGGAACTTCCAATAACTGGTTACACAAGCCAGGGACTCTCCCCAGACCCTACTTGATAACCAGTTTGTATAGTCGATCATTTATCTTCACCACAACACTATCCCCAAAGCTGATTTTAAGCAGATAGACCTTGGGTCCCAAGGCTGGCAGGAAAGGGAAGGGGGAATAAATGGCAGTGGGCAGTGTGGCCTGTCCATGGAGCTTCCCTGGTGGTTTTGTGTAGGTGTCGGGAAAGCCAGTTGGACCACTCCTCCACATCGGAATCCCCAACTCTGGAGCAGGAACACAGGCTGTGAACCTGAGGACAGTGGTGACTTAATGTTCCCCTATACTTAGGGGACCCCGTCACTGACACATAATCCCCAAACAGCTGAGACAGTTGAGGAGCTGAGTGGATTCTCAATGGTGAGGTCTTGGGAGTTTAGCTTTCTAGAGTTAGGCTCACTGTGAGAGCATTTCACGAGGCGGTTACTCTCCCAGGCAAAAAGAAAATCGTGACCCCTACTTATTCAACAGAATGAATGAAAATATCCAAACGAATTTTGTCAAGGTATAGTTTGATCACTCTGTTGGAGACGATGGCCTACGGATCCCACGGACGTCTCAGTTGGTCTTCTGATTACCATCCAGATGGGAAAGATTGGCAGTGACATTCGGGGTTCAATCTTCCAGGTTTCTAAGAGCATGGTGTCCCTGTGTGGCCTGGCTCCCTGGCTCATCAGTGGTAGTAGATGCTGAAGGCATGGAGAATGTAGAGCAGGGTGGTGATAAAGGCAAAGAACTAAAAGAAGGTAAGAAAACTGTGTGTTAGAGAAAGGCAGGCTGGCATCTGCCCCTCCCTCCTCTGAGGGACCAGCAACCCTGGCAGCCAGGGAGGCCACGTGTGCTGACCCTGCCAGGTGCCCAGCCTGCCCCATGTCCTGCCCAGTCTCGGCTTCCTTGACCTCTCAGAAACTTCAGAAACAGAGTCCATGACTTCACCCTCTTGGATACTTTCCACCTTGGGGTTCCTGATGCCACCTTCTCTCAGCAATGAACAGACGGTCTGCGCACCTGTAGATGCACCTCCTCTTCCTAACTATGATGTGTGCACGCCTCACTTCCTGACCCTCCAGCCATCCTCCCCCATGGTGGCCTCTCCCGGCCATCTTCCCTTGCTTCCTGTGTTCAGAGACTCACAGATTTACTCTCTGCTCCGAGCTCCTGCTGCTTGGCTTCTCTTGAATGCATCTGAGACAGCTCAAAGCTCCTAGCGGCTCAAATGAAGCCCTGATATTCCCTCCTGGGCTTCACAAGCCCAGCCTGTTCTAGGACCTTCATTCCCAGTCAGCCGCTCAGCCAGAGGCCTAAAGCCTTCAGACTCCCTCGCTTGCTATGTCCACAGCCGTTCCCAAGGTCTACTGATTTGAACTCCAAGTATCTGTAATGCGTCCACTTTGCCCTCCCCTCCGCCATATTTCCCAGCCTTTGTCAAAGGCCCAGACTTTGGTTGCCTTAGGATTTGTCCACTTCCTGTCTATCGGCTCCTGCCGATCTACCCCGTCAGCCCCCACCGTCGCCCAGATGCAAGCGTGCTGCTCTTGAGCACGACCCTTACTATGCCCTCAAGGGCACTGCCCACTGCCACTCGGTTCTCATTCTTTTATACGCTCACTCAGCAGCTGTGGTGAACAGCGACAAGGTTTCAAGAACCTCTGTGTCCATAACAGCGAACAAAAGATCCAGAAATTCTTGGAGTCAGAAAGAGCGTGGAAAAGGTAAGCAAGCATGTAGAATCTATAGTAGGCCAGGGGGTGCCAAGTGCCAAGGAGAAGATAAAGCAGGGAAGAGGAGCGAGGAGGGGGTGTGGAGGGCAGGGAGTGGCTCAGGAATGGCCTCTCTGAGATGTCGCCATGGGGTGAAGGTCAGAGAATGATGCTAGCTGCTGCTATCTGGAGCCAAGGCACTCCTGGCAGAGGCCCTGTGGGGCGGGCGCATGTCCAGCATGAATAGAAGCAGAGCATTGTCAGAGGTGAGGCCAGGCGAGGAGCCCCTCAGGTATGGCTGAGGGAGAGCTGCTTTCTCAGAGGAGAGGCGGCCGTCGTGAAGCAGATGAGGACAACATGCATGAGTAGAGCCATTTGCTGATGGGCACAACTCAAAAGGGGGAGAAACAACTGTAAATATCCATTCATAATTGGAATTAGGAATGTACAAAGTATAAATCTAGGGAAATCGGAAGTCATGAAAAGTGAAATGTACCACATATTCTAGGCATCCGTGGACTGACATTGACCATTTTTCATCAGAAAAGCTTATGGTTTACTATGCCAGGCATGACCCAATCAAGAGAAACAGCATTGCATGCATCAGCAAAAAGGACATCTCAAGATGTATCTTGAAATACAATGCTGTCGGGAACCGGTCACAGTGATCTCCCTATAACCCCTTCACGGGGAGGGACAACAGAAAAGTGGATGAAGGGAGACATCAGTCAGTGTAACACATGAAAAACATAATAATAATGTATAAATTATCAAGGGATCATGAGGGAGAGAGGGTGGGGGAGGGGGGAATGAGAAGCTGATACCAAGGGTTCAAGCAGAAAGCAAATGCTCTGAGAATGGTGATGGCAACAAATGTGCTTGACACAACAGATGGATGTGTGGATTGTGATAAAAGTTGTATGAGCCCCCAATAAAACGATTTAAATAAATAAAACAACAACAACAAGAAATGCAATGCTCTCTGTGAAAGGGTAAGACCTATCTGCAAACAAGGAAATCCAGTCAATGAGACTATTATTCAGCTGACATTCATCAGCCACTCATGCTCGTGGTGAAGCAATGGAAGAGTTCTACCCTCATTAGTCTGAAATTGATCCACACTGCAATCACGATGCATCGATAATTTGATACAAAGAAGGAGCAGTAGTTGGAAAACATGGTCTTGGTGATGGAAATGAAGCTAGATATTACATGATAGAATTTTGCAAGACCAATGACTTTTTGATAGCAAATACCTTTTATCAACGACACAAAAGGCAACTAACTATATATAGACTTCTCAGATAGAGTACACAGCAATCAAATTGACTATGTCTGTGGAAAGAGATGATGGAGAAGCTCAATATCAGCAGCTGAAACCAGGCCGGGGGTCAAAATAGACCATCAATTACTCATATGTAAGCTCAGGTCACAGTTGAAGAAAACAAAAGCAAGTCCACCAGCGCCAAAATAGGACTGAGTCTCTCCCACCTGAACTTCAAGACCATCTCAAGAACAAATCTGATGCATTGAGCACTAACGAGAGAAGGCCTACAGAATTGCTGGAGGACATCAAAATCATGAGGAACGCATAAGGCCCTTCAAACGGCAGGGAAGAAAGACAAGATCGGTGTGGACGCCGTAAGAGACACCGAAACATGCTCTTGGTCGCCGAGTGGCTGAGGCACGGGGGAGAACTGAGGAAGCCAAAGAGCCAAAGAGAACATTTCAAAGGGCAGCTCAAGAAGACAAAGTACAATATTACAATGAAAGGTGCAAAGCCCTAGAATTTGAAAACCACAGGGAAGAACATGATCAGCAGATCTGAAACTGAAAGAACTCAAGAAAAAATTCAAGCCTCCAGTTGTCATATTTTAAGATTCTCTGGGCAAAATATTGAAAAGGATGCAGGAAGTATCAAAAGAAGATGGGAAGGATACACTGGACCAAAAGGAACTCGTCAACACGCACTCATTTGAAGACGTAGCAATAAGCAAGAACCAATGGCTCTGAAGGAAGAAGTCCAAGCTGCTCCGAGAGCATTAGCCAGGAAGCATGGGACACCCATGGAACTGTTTCCATCAGCTCATAGGCACCGGGAGCACTCACATGTCTATGCCAGGAAATTTGGAAAACAGCTCTTTGACCAACTGACTGGAAGAGACCCATATTGGTACCCATATTTGCTCTTTAGAGGGAAGGTTGGGGGACCTTGTCTCACATACTTTGGACCTGCTATCAGGAGAGACCAATCTCTGGAGAAGGAAGGACGCCACGCTGGCCAAAGTAGAGGGACCATACAAAAGGAGGACGGCCCTCGTCAAGATGGATTGATATGATGGGTACAACATCAATGCCCTCAAACATAAGAACAACTGTGAGGGTGGCTCAGGACCGCTGGTGTTTTGTTCTGCTGTATGCCATAGTTAGGGTTGTTGTGAGTGGGAACACACACACGTAAGGGCTCCTCACACCACCGCCACCTTGCCACGGGGTTTCTCTAGCCAACATGTTGCCAGCTGGCCAAGCAGTGGTTGGGTTTCTTTTATGAAACAGAAAGGACAGGGGAGCATGCTGGGGAATCTAGACTCCCTTCAGGCAGTGGGAGCTCTCCAAGGAGTGCTAACAGGACAGAGAGACACATGTTCTGATGGGCGTTTTGGAAGAATGGTCGGGAGACAGTGTTATGTGTGTCAAAGGGAGTGAGGTTAAGGTGGGAAAATACTGAAAGCGAGCAGTGACCTGCCCTGGGATCTGGCCCGCAGTGTAAACTCAGGCACACAGGTAAACATACATGAATGCACATAGGCAGGCACACATTTAGACCTACGCCTCTCTGTCCTCTGTGCCTCCTCAGGATTATTTGTTCCACCTGAAGTCAAACTGAGCCTCATCCCAAACTCCCAGCAGCCGCAGAACCCACTCACCGAAGCTGAGGCGTTGATGTAGTACTGGGTGGTGTAGTTGAACTCAGACACGATGGTGGCGTACGCTTGCAGCACAGAGGCGCTCATGTATAGGATGCCAGTGGTCCCGTGGTACAGGCTGTCCTGGAAAACAGCAGGGCCACAGCCACTGTCACTGGACATGTCTGCACATGAGCACTTGGCTCTCAGACTAGACAGCTGGACAGAGTGACACCAAAAGACAAGCTCCGCCTTATCCCCCCAGATGCCTACTTTCTCTTGCCACGTGTCTACTGGGACCGGTATATAGTGACTCCGTGAACTTAATAATGAGGGGTGATAATAATACTATCACCATCAGTCAACATTTACTAAGTACTTTTAGTGCTTCGCTCTCTGCTAAGCCTTTTCTCGTTTATATCACTTCACCTCGTCAACTATGTGGTTGGTCCAGTTTATCATTACTCCCATCTTGACGAAGTTGAAAGTCAAGGTTAACGCTGATGAATAAATAACTAAGTCAGGATTTGAACCAGGCCACACGAACTCCAGGTTTAGGTCTGTAACCATCAATGCTCTGAAGACCTACTCTGCGCTGGCCATGGGGCGATACTACAAACACACGTTGGTGGCGCAGTGGGGTTACGTGCGTCTGCCAAGCTCCAGCTCTGCAGCTCCAAACCTGCGGCTGCTCCAGGAGAAAACGCTGACTTTCTGCTTGTGCGAAGTCTCGCAATCCCACGGGGCAGTCCTGCCCTGCCCCACAGCGTCGCTATGAGATGGGGTCAACTCGATGGCAGGAAGTTGTTGTTGTTCAGGTCAAATCACATGCGTCACTTAAGGTTCACCGTCAGTCCAGGAGGTGGTTTCTATCATCACCCCCAATTTACAGGTGAGGCCACTGATGCTTAGCTAACCTCGCTCCAGATTTCTAATGTTGAACCTCCGTAGGAAACCCTCGGATCCCTGGGGACCTTGAGAGTACGTCTTGGACTTCAGTCCACAGGAGCAGCAGCTTGAGACCACCAGCTACTCTGCGGGAGAAAGACGGGGTGTTCTACTCCCGTACAGTCTGGGAAACCACTGGGCAGTTCTAGCCCGTCTCATAGGGTCACTATGAATCGGCATCCACTCGATGGCAGGGAGTTAGTTTGATTTTGGTGCTAAAAACTCCGCCGTCGTCTTGTGCTCAACAGAACACAGTGCCACTTTAAAAAATGGTGAGCAGCCCTAGAAGGAAAGTAATTATTAGAAAATCTGCATGTTACAACTACAAGTGAAAGATTTAATTGAGGCGACATCAACATGTAGAGTTGAAGGGGGTCAGACTGCCACCCCTCCGAGGGAGACACCGGCCATCCTGTGTCATGGGATGCGAAGACACTCGAAAAGCGGCTTTGCTACGACTGTTTCGCCGGCACCCAATTCAGCCTTCGGTGCTTCTTCCAGGTGACAGAAAACACAGGGACGAGACCAGTACATCGAGACAGAGCAAAGAGACAAACCCCACGTGCTGTCCCTTCTCCAGGGCGTCTGGATGTTCCTTCACCAGAATGAGGGTCCTCTAGACACCCCCAAACCCGAACAGCAGGGTGCAGCGCGTGAGTGATCCTTGTGGGAATCCCAATTCAAACAAGCCAATAAAAAATACACCTTTGTGTCATTAGAATGTGAACTGGCTCTTAGGTGATAGAATGCTTGCTAACTTGGTGTAGTTGTGGTCGTGGGAGGAAAAGGTGGCGCACTGCTTGAAGCTATCCTGAGATTTAAAACGCATTCTTCAGAGAGGAGTTGGGGTGGCGAGAGAGGAATGGAGCAGTTGGCAAATTTTTGATAAAGCTGGAACCGGGGTTGAATGACATGAAGGCCCATAATGCACTTCTGCACTTTGGTGTGTGTTTCAAGAACTGTCCCATATAGAAAATGTCTCCATGGCCACGGAGATGGTGTGGCAACATGACAAAAAAAAAAGGTGAATTGTGTAATATTAATGGGAAGACTGTCCAGCGGAGATTGTTAGTCTAATATAATGTTTCAAAATACATTTAAAAATACATCAGGACCCCTGGTGGTGCAGGAGGTGACCCATTTGGGCTGCTAAGTGAAGGATCGACGGTTTGAAACCACCAGCTGCTCCAAAGGAGAGAAATGAGGCTTCTGCCCACAGGGGCAGTTCTACTCTGTCCTACAGGGTCGCTGTGAGACACAATCAGCTCGATGGCAGTGAGCTTGGTTTTGGGTTTTGCTTCTACAGTTCCTAGGGCAGATGGAAGAATGAAGCCGGAGAAGGAGACAGGGCCCTGGGGTTGGCTGGTTCTTCTTCTACAGCAGTGGTTCTCAACCTTCCTCGTGCGGTGACCCTCTCATACAGTGACCCCCCACCACCACCACAACATCATTTTCGTCGCTATTTCATCACTGTCATTTTGCTACTGTTATGAATTGGGTGACCCCTGTGAAAGGAGCTTGCGACCCCCAAAGGGGTCGCGACCCACAGGTTGAGAAGCGCTGTAGAATCCACAGCATCCTCTTCAGTGCTGCTACAATGACGTCTCCACGGGCACACGAGGGGGACCTGTGAGCATGTGCCGACTCCGTGTCCCTTCATGCGAGGAAGGCAGTGGAGTGGGGAGGGGTGGAAAGGTGGCTCTGGCAGAGGGAGGCTTTGATTTAGGTCAATATTAGACACATCAGTAGAATCAAACTATCTGACTCCCTATGGGCTTAGTCCTGGAAGGGTGGCTGGTTCTCCCACCCCACCCAGGAGGGACAGTTGTACACCTCTCTCTCTCTCTCTCTCTCTCTCTCTCTCTCTCTCTCTCTCTCTCTCTCTCTCTCTCTCTCTTTCTCTCTCTCTCCTTCCTGCCTCTGCCCCAGGACATCAGTCCAGGAGTCAGCCCATGGTTCTTACCAGGACTCTCCAGGAGCTAAATTTTTTGTAAAATCCAAACAAGTAAGACAGCAGGAACATCAGCGAGATGAGGAAGGAGGTGAGTGAGACGTAGATCACCCATCCTTGCAGCAGGGGTTCTCCGACGTGGGTGGCGGCTACCAGGATCCAGACCCAGCACCCAAATACCTGGAAGAGAAGAGACAGAAGCAAGTTCATTACTTGGGAGGAGCAGGCTTCCTTTGGCAGGGCATCTCTGTTCTCCCCCACCTCTGGTTAAAAGACTTCCCATTGAGGAGACACAGGAACCAAGAGGGAAGTTGGAAAAGAAGCCTTGCTCTCTGACTCACATCGGGTGCGACTGTCGGAAAACGAGGTGGCGCACATGCTTTGCACTTGGCCTCCCATCCTAGGGGCCCCGCGGTGGCGTGAGATACACATTGCATAGTTAGCAGTCACACCCACCAGCCTCTTCCTGGGCGCTGCAGTTTCAGAAACCTCCAGGGGCACTTCAGCTCTGTCCTCCAGGGGCGCTGGGGGTACAAACTGACTTGGAAACAGCACCATGACAGTAGGTTTGCTGTGGGAGGTTTGCCAACCAAAAGGTCAGAGTGGGAACCCACGCAGAGGCACGGCAGCTGACAGACCTCGCGGTCGGCTTTTTAAAGATGATAAGAAAACAAAACCAGCAACAACTCCAACATTCCTGTTGAGCTCACTTCTCCCCGAGATCGCAGGGGGTCCCCGGGGACTCCCATCAACTTGCTCAGTCACGTCACGTTGTTGGGGCAGGAGGATTCGAGACATGCACACAGAGGTTACAGACAGAAAGACTCTAGGCCAAATCCTGCCCACAGAATTTGTTCTTGGCCCAAACGGTGTTTCTTTAACCTTTCTGAATAAAATAGTAACATTTAAAACAGGATATTTCACATGAAAAATAAAATAGCCAGATTTTAGGCATGTTTTAAGAAATCCCTAGCTGTGGTCACTCCCTTGAAAACTCACTGCCATCGAGCCATTGTGACACTGTTTGTGGGAAGAGAAAGTCCAGGCTCTCCCAAGGAGCTGTTGCTGGTCTTGAATCGCAGACCAGGCAGATTACAGCACAACACGTAACCACTAGGCCACCAGGGCTTCATAGTTGTGGCCACTGTAAACCCACGTCTTAGAGCATGCTAGGTGGGATCAAGTTGTTTTAGAAAGGGCCTGGAGTCCTCTGGGGACCCCACCCTGCAGCCTTCCCAGGCTGGCACCACTGTGTGGCGTGGTCACTGACTCAGATGCTTCTCAATACAACATGATCCTTTTCCCAACTGGCAGTGCCTGCCTGGCCCTGTGGGCATTAGCTTGGAGCCCCAAGGGGTCACCACCTGGGCAGTGAGACTGCAGTTTGATCACCTCTCAACTCTGTCCAGCTACTTACTGTCTCCTTGTTGGAGAAACCAAACTGGTCTCTTACTTTGCTCTCCTGCCTCTGGCTCTGTCTGCTCTGGGACTGGGTTTGCATCCACGTGGTGGTTCCAATAGGCATCGTGGTTACGCATTGGGCTGCTAATGACAAGGTCAGCAGTTCAAGACAACAAGCCACTCCTTGGGAGACAGTTGGAGCTTTCTACCCGTAAAGAGTTACAGTCTTGGAAACTCACAGGGGCAGTTCTACCCTGACCTAGAGGGTTGTGGGAGTCAGCATCAACTCATTGACAGTGGGTTTGGTGGTCCCAGGAAAGGAAGCAACTGTCCATTGGGTGGCATGTCCAGCAGACAGCCCGGAGGGCAGGGTCTGGTGTCAGCACCAAGTGGCTTTGCTGTTTGGCTCAGACTTTCTGAGTTCCTCTTTCCAGGATTCTCCTCGGGACGTGATCACAGCCCTGGTGGGCTCTCATGAGCATTTAATAAGCGCCACATGGGCGGGTGAGCCCAGACACCCACAGCTAGCTCATTTCTTTTGCTGAACCCTGGACCAAACACCCGCCTGCCACTGGTATGCTCGACTTGGATGTCCCTTGGCATTCGCACAGCTCTGAAGGTGGGCGTCACTTACTTCAAGGTGAGTTCCTCACTTGCCTCACCCAGTCCTGGCTCTGTTCCTTGATCTCCTCAAACTCAGCAGGTACAAAATCTGACCCACAAATTCCTATTGACTTGGCATTTCCAGTCTTGCTGAGCAAGGACCTAACTGTGAGGGAGAAGGAGGCGGCTTTGAGATGGGGGTACACCGAGCCTCCAAGGACGACGATGATGTTCTGTTCCCATGACACGTAACATCTACAGGGGGATTCATTCCTTATAGAGTAATAAACTCATTCTGCTCGCTGGACTTTCAGGTCCCTGACGATTGGAGCTGATGAGGAGGGCTCCCGGGCTTAAGGTTTGGGGGCACCAGGTGATCAGATTTTAACACGTTCTCTCAATCTCAAGTAATTGAGAGAGTTACCAGCACCGGTGCCTCACTTCTGAGCCATTACACAGAGATCTTCCCAACTCCAGAAACAAGCTGAGTCCCTCCCCGACTCATGCGTGTTAGAATCAGCTTGCCAGTGTCTACACAACAGCCTGCTGGGGTTGTGATCAGCATTGTGTTAAATCTAGAGACCTAGTGTGGGAGAATTTACATCTTGACTGTGTTGACTTATCCAATCCATGAACACTGTAGTGAGTCCCTCCATGAAGGCCAACTTTGATTTCTTTTCATCAGGGCCCAGTAGTTTTGAGCACCTAGAACCTGCATACATTTTGTATTTTACACCTACAGATTTCATTTGGGAGGAGCCATTATCAAACCAAACCAAACTTGTTGCCATCGAATAGATTTTGACTCGGAGAGACCCTTTGAAAAGGATAGAACTGCCTCTGTGGGTTTCTGAGGCTGCAATGTTTCCAGGAGCAGCTGGCAGTTTTGAACTTCTGACCTTGTGGTTAGCAGCCCAACACAAACTTCATGGTCTACCAGGGAGCCATTATTTTATCCCTTATTTTTTTTCCCTTTTCTAACTGTTCAGTGATTAGCAGATAGAAATGTGATTGGTGTGTGTGTGTGTTTATATGTGTTTACCTTGTATCCTGTGACTTGCTAAACCTAATCATTAATACAAGGAATTTTGGTTTTGGTTTTGTAGATTCCTTGGGGTCTTATAAGCATTTGGTGAGGTTTTCTGAAGAGCCCTGGTGGTGTAGTGGTTACATGTTGGGCTGCTAACTGCCAGGTCAGCAATTTGAAACCACCAGCCAGGAGAAAGACCTGGCTTTAAAGAGTTGGTCTCTGAATGTCGGCATTGAGTCAGTTGGATTGAGTTTGGTTTGATTTGGGTCACTAGATTTTAATTTTCATGAATATTAATTCATTCATTTTCATAGATGTACTAGTCAAGAATACTTATTCTTCCGAGAAAAAAAAATTTCCTCTCACCTTCCTTCTTTCCCTGCCTGGCCTTGCCTTCAAAGCCTGCTTCCCGTTCAGATGGAACTTTTTTTGTCGTTGAGGTCTCCCCAGTGAGGCTGGGACAGGTGTCTGGCTGGGAGAACTTGACTGCAGCCACTCACTGGCCACAGAGAGGTTTGAGCACATTTTGTTTGGAATAAAGCCGTGCACATATGATCCGGAACCCTCCTACCCATGATTTTTGATTCTCTCTAGGACAGAAGCTTCTTGCGAGAAGGTCAGTGGGCGGTTGCATTTGATTCGCAGAGCGGGGTGTTCATGGGTTAGCCCTACAGGCTTCCAGCCAGAGCCCAGTGCCTCGGTCTGCTGGGTTGCAGGGAGGTGCCAGGGTTCGCTTGGTTGGAGGGCCACCTGCCAAAGGTGCCCACCAAGCCCTGGGAAGTGCTCAGAGATACAGGCACAAGGTAAACACCCAAGCAATGCCAACCATTGGCATGCAGGGTTTCGTGACTGCACCCATACTTGTAAAACCTTAGACGCATATTGGGTGGCTGCCAACCGAGTCCTGGACTATGCCAATCCCCCAGGACAGGTCTGGAGACACAGTAGGTGATCAGGGGGCAACCCAAACAGCATTTCCCTTTTTACAATGAGTTGATAGTGCCCCTAGGACCTCACGGTAACCCGGTGCTGCCTGAGTGCAGAACGCGCCCACTCACATCCCCTCCCTGCCTCCTTCTGCTTACCGCCCCTCACCTCAGCCAGGTCTGGGGGCAGGACCAAGGCGCCCCTGCTCCACCCAAGGTCTGCCCCATCCTGCCACCAGAGGCTACTCTGTGCAGACTCTGTCTTACGCACACGGTATGTGTTTGGGTGTTTATTTCTTGCAGCAATCTGGCACCCATACTGCCGTTGCCACGGCTCTAACTCAAAGCATCCCGAGTGTGCAGGGTAGAACTGCACTCCCGCCCATTTTCAGGATGGTGATCTTTCAGAAGCACATCTGCAGGCCTTTCTTCTGAGTCACCAGCCTTTGGGTCAGGAGTCAAATGCTTAGCCATTTGCCCCCACTCAGGGATCTTCTCATCACTCATTTATGCTTGAGAAGCCTGGGGTCCTGAGGCCACACCAGACATGTGTGCTCTCCCCACTGATTCAGAGTTCATACTCCAAGGGCACGCCGGCAAGGCAGACACCCCTGGGATGTGCTGAGAGATGGTCTGTGGAGCCCCAGCAGGGATCTAAGGGGTCGCACAGCCCATTGGGGGCCTTCTCCCTCGGGGTCCCAGCTGTGGTCTGGGGAATCCCTGTCCTCACGTGTAAGGAGCTATCGTGGTGCTGTGGGTTAGGGGGCTCAGACCCACCAGCTTCTCTAGGGGGGAATGTGAGGCTGCCTTGTCTCCCAAGGATTTACAGCCTTAGAACCCCTGGGAGTCAGGGCTGACTGGGTGGTCGTGGGGTTGGTGTCTTTTTGGGTCCCGACTTGTACTCTCAGGACGAGTCAAGGGCCTCAGAGGGTTTGGGCATTGACCCAAGTTATGTGAGAACCTTTTGAAATGACTTTGGTGTTGCAAAGCAATGTTAAAAAGAGGAGTGTTGTTTATTTTTTATTTCCACACAGTTTTATCTTAAATATTAGAAGGGACCAGAGCCAAGGGGAGCTACAGGTGAATTGTAAGTCAGCCCAGGAGAGTGCATTACCTGTTGGCTGTTTCAAGCAGTCTTGGTTGACTTCTTTAAAGGGGAGAGATTTAAATAAGAACATCAGGTATCTATTTGCTTTTACCTTTTTCTTTTAAAAAAATTAAAAACACAGTTTGCTTTTCAAACTTCACAAGCAATCTCCTCTGCAGCCTCAACGACCTTACAAAGTCACACCTCATTTCACACTTTCCAAAAGAGGGAGATGTTTTCAGATGGTTGGAACTGGCCCTCAAGGAAAAAGACTATTTTATTACAGTAAGACAAGTAGATCAAGTGTATTTTAAGGTCAACGTTCTCTTAAAACAAAACCTGCCCATCGAGTCAGTTCCAGCTCATTGTGACCCTCTAGAAGAGGGTAGAACGGCCTCTGTGGGCTCAGAGCTTGTATATCTTTACATGCTATCCTGGGTTGTATCCTCTCACCGTACTTATCCCACTGTATGCTGGGAAAATCGTCAGAGAAGCTGGGCTACATGAATTAGAACCAAGGCTCGGGGTGGGAGGAGAGCTTATTAACAACTTGTGAGATGCAGGTGGCCCAACCTTGCTTGCTGAAAGTGAGGAGGACTTGAGGCACCTGCTGCTGACAACCAAGGTCTGCAGCCTTCAGTGCAGATCACAACTTAGTATCAAGAAGACCAAGAGCCTCAGGACGCACTAATAGGTAATATCATGATAAACTTAAATTGTCAGGGGTGTCTTCTTGCTGGGATCCACAGTCAATGCTCATGGAAGCAGCAGTTGAGAGAGCCAACAACTCATTGCATTGGGTAAATCTGCTGCCCAAGACCTCTTTTAAATATCAACATGTTTCTATGGGAGCAGGAAGCTTCATTTTTCTCCTGAGGAGCTGCTGGTGGTCTGAAACTGCCCATCTTGTTGTTAGAAGCCCAATTTATAACCCATACGCCCAGATTCAACATTCAAAAAAACACC
Source organism: Tenrec ecaudatus (assembly GCF_050624435.1). NCBI lineage: Eukaryota > Metazoa > Chordata > Mammalia > Afrosoricida > Tenrecidae > Tenrec > Tenrec ecaudatus. The sequence goes on along the minus strand of NC_134540.1, from coordinate 69,693,287 downwards.
CAAACTCATTGCTATTGAGTTGATTCTGACTCATCGTGACCATATAGGGCAGAACTTCCCGGTGTGTTTCTGAGACTGTATCTCTTTACAGAAGCAGAATGCCTCATGGAGCTGCTGGTGGTTTTGAACTGTTGACCTTGTAGTTCCCAGTGAGGAACCAGATAGTGAGCTAGAGTATAAAACGTGATGTAACAGCACCTTGAGAAGGGTGTGTCCAAAGCTGGGCTTCCAGGGTGGTGGGAAGCTCACTTCCGGATAAGAATTTGATGAATGCTTCAGTCACCCAGAAAAATGTGTGTGTGTGCATGTGTGTGTACAAATGTGGGGATGCCCAGCTCTCTAAGGTCCACCTGCACTCCCCAGGTGAAGTAAGAGGGCGTGAACATCTTATTTCGACAACAGCTATCAAAATACTAAGCGTGCATCCTCTTTGACCCAGACTTGTCCCTTCTGGGAATCTACCCTACACCCAGGGCATAGGGACCCAGGGCAGGGGGGCTGTTGGGTGCAGCCAGGTTTGTTCCAGAAAGGACAGGAAACAACCTAATGCAGGGAACCAGTTAAAACCATATGTCTGTACAGCGGGACATTCAGCCACCTTCCGAAAGAATGAGAAAAGTCTCTGGATATTGAAATGAAGCCAACCCCAAGCACCTAAAAGGCCCAGATGAGAGTGCCTGAGTGTGCAACAATTTATATAGCCAATGAAGACATGTATGTGTGCCTATTTGTGTGTGTGTATCTGTTTGTAGACCCATAAAATACTTCTGGAATGAGGCCTATTAAGCCAGTTGGCTCTGGGCAGGGGAAGTAAACTGCTTGGCTCGGGCAGGGGAGTGGGGGTGGGGGCGTGTGAGTGGGGGTGCTGGATCACTTATCAAAACAAAGCAAACTCACTGTCGTCCAGTCGACGCCAACTCACATGGGACAATGTAGACCTGTCCCTGTGAGTTTCAGAGGGGTGGCTGATGGTTTTGAACTGTGGGCCTTGTTGATCACAGCCCAACTGGGTAACCACTACACCACCAGGGTTCCCCCCTCATCACAGTATGCTTTAATTCAGTCCAGTCCCGAAGTGGTGTCGCTGGGTAAGAGCGAGTGGTTAAGTGTTAGGCTGCTAACCTGAAGATCGGCAGCACCTGGTCATCTCGAGGCACTAGGAAGAAAGGTCTGGAGACCCACATATCACAGAAAATAACCCCGGAAAGCCCATGGAGTCGCTATGAATCAGGATCCTCTGATGTCAGTTGGCTGGAATGTAATACCATGGCCATGTTTAATCCAAAACACTCACTTTTTTTTTTTTAAACATTTAAGGAGCTAGGCGGAGGAACTGGCCTGGACCAGGAAGACTGACTTCTGACTGGGAAGAGGCCAGAAGAGAGTCCTTTGGGGAGCCGCTGGGAGTGGGATGGGAGTCCTGGTGGCTAGCGGGTGCGGGTGCCGGTGGGCTGTGGTGAAGAGAAAGGAGGTTTTGCCACCCTGTGAACTTTGACTGCCGGGCACCCAGGGGGCAGTTGGCTCTGCTCTGTAGGGTCCCTATCAACTAGAGGGCAGTGGGCTGATTTGGGTTTCTTGGCGGCTTGCAGAGAACTGAGAGGTTCTGATGACAATCTACCCTAGAGGTGACCCAAGGCCAGGAGGAGGGAGGAGCCTCCTGCTCGGATATTGAGGCTTAAGGCAGGGGCGTGGCATGGGGAGGGCCTCGGGGCGCTGGGATCAGAGGGCGGGCGCCCCAGGCAGGTCCGGCTGCATAGCTGGGCTCGGTTTCACCTGCACTCCTTCTTAGTTTTGGTCTCTCTCTCTTCCCGGGAACTCAAGAGCTCGCAGGGTGTGCTATATGAAACCGCAGAATCTGCAGGGGGAAATGGCCCAGGTGGGCAGCTCTAGGGAGCTGGGGGCTCCTGGTCTCCTAGGTGCACTGTATAGGGGATGCCCGTGGGTGTCGCCCACAGTGGAGACTCCATCTGGCATTACCGAGCTTCAAGAGAAGGAAGATCTCTTGTATCTGGGTGGCCATGGCAGCAGCAACTGCGAGATGGAGAGACGTGTTGCATTAGGTACATCGGCCGCACAAGACCTCATTGGAGTATTGGCGAGCAAGGGGACTGCTTTGAAGACTCAGTTGTGCCTGACCTGACCCCTAGCATCATGTGCGTCTGAACGTCGGACACTGAAATAAGGAAGACCAACGAAATATAGATGCCTACGAACTGTGCTGCTGGAGGAGACTACTGCACTGCCCAAAGAACCAACCCCTCTGTGTCGGATGAAGGGCACCCAGAGTACTCTTTCGAGGCCAGGATGGCGAGACTTCACCTTACCTACTTTGGACATATTGTCAGGAGAGACCAGTCCCTGGAGAAGGGCATTGGTAAACTAAAAGGGCAGTGAAAACGAGGCAGGCCCTTGAGATAGTTAATGTTTATTGTGCCAACCTGGCCGATAAACGCATGTGGGGTTAATTGAAGGGCGGGGTGCTAAATGGCTCCGTGAGCCTCGCCTTTCTAGTTCTCAGGTCTCTTGCTTTCTGATGGTCAGACCAGGGTGCAGCTGCCTTAGCCAGTTCCCTGCTTCAGCTGGCAAGGCTCACTTCCTGCAAGATAACCTTGAAGAGAAGCCGCATGGACCTACCCCAATGCAGCCCTGGGTGCTGGAGCAGCCATGTGGAGACCCCTGCCAGCGCTGAGATGCTCACATGCTCACTGATTAAGCTTTCTTCCTGCAGTCGGCATCATTGAGTGTTTTGTGAGATAGAGGAGGACTTTGTGGATCGGTGTCGGACATATGGCTAATGTTGGACTCGTGGGCTTGGGCAGCACTGGGTTGGGATGCTTTCTTAATGTAGGACTTTATATAGGACTCTCTCTTAGACTTATGAATTTCTGTGGATTTGTTTTCCTCGTTTACCCAGACTAACACAGCCCTCAAGGAGACAGACTGACCCAGTGGCTGCAATCATGGACCCAGGCAGAGGAGCAATTGTGAGGATGGCCCAGGGCCGGCCAGTGTTTCCTTCCGTTGGGCATAGGGCCACCTATGGTCTGGTCAGACCAGACTCAATGGCACCTAAGAACAACTGTTACTAAATCCAGGGTCCTGGCAGATTCTCTAAAGGGGAAACACAAGAGCAGAGCAGGCCCATCGAGGGGCGGTGCTTCGATTCACTGGGAAACACAGCTGACCACCAGGATGCCCCTCTCAGAACACCTCACGTGCAGAGAGCTGCGTCTTTCCTGCTCAGATGCAGTGTCTCAAATGCCTCCAATTCCCTCAGCAGGAATTAGAGACTTACACTGCTTTGAACCTGAAGTTTGAGGAAGGATGGCAAAACTCATGCCGGCAATAAAAGGGAGTTCTCATGTTGCCTCGCTCCTCCCTCGCACACACCGACGTACAGACAAATCGTGACGGGGAGCACTCATCTCGCATGCATTTGATACGTGTCCATGTTGTCTCAGTGTCGGTGATCCTGTCAGTGCCACCGTGGTGTGCCATCACGCTGACACCGCTTCTTTTACTCAGCGGCTCCTGCGCACGGTTGGTGGGCGGGGGCGAGCTTTTCCATCTGTTTAGATCACTCACTCCCCACCATCGAGTCTATGCTGACCCTAAAGGACAAGGGGAAACTGCGCCCCAGGGGGTCCCCACCCTGTGACTCTCCGAGAGGGCAGAAAGCCTCATTGTTTCCCCGGAGAGCAGCTGGTGGTTTCAAACTGCTCACCTTGTGGTTAGCAGCCCAACGTGGGCCCACGACACCAGCAGGGCTCCTTGTTGAAGAAGCCCTAGTTGGGAGGGTGGGGGGAGTGAACTCCCCAGCTGCTGGCTGGAGAAAGATGTGCTCCAGGCAGGGATGCCACGGACCTTCTCTGTTGAAGATGCCGGTGCTAATAGGTGAAGCCACAGAAATGAAGGTGTGCCTGTCTGGCTCTCTGGAGATTTCCTCTCTCTCTCTCTCCACCCTCTCCTGGGTGTTGAGGAAATGTTTCTGTATGAATCATGGCCAAAGTGTGAGAGCCTGACTCTCTAGCACACCTTCCCTCCCCTCCTCTAGCCCAGGCCTTTTGCCCAGGAGGGTGGACGCCTCTTTTCCTGATCAGCACTAGCCCCACTCTGTGTGGCCCAGAGTCCCCAGTGGAGGCCAAGGAGGCCTTTCAGTTCCTGTGCACCTGCGTGGGAGCTATGAGTTTTGAAAGGAAGTGCTGCCGAGGGGCGAGGCGGCTTGTCAGCACAGAGGTGGGGAACTGTGGAGTGTCCCGTTGTGTGTGTGTCGTGATTGTAAGTCAGTGGACAGAGAGAAAGCGGACTGGCCCAGTGCCTTCCACATGCATGTTCCTGTTGCAGGTGCCTTGGCTAGATGGTTGGGTGTTTTCCAAGGACACAAATTGGGGGTCAAGCCAGGAGGTGCTAGCTTCCCCCAGGCCACCCCTGGAAATCAAGGTGCTCCTAGCCAGTGCTCACCGGGCAGCATGCCTCTCTGGGAGCTCGAAGACCCCAGGCTAGCCCTGCTTCACTGGGCAGGGCAGCCCTGCAGGCTTTCTGACTGAGTGCCACTCCCATTATGCCAGGGAGGAAACTGGTGCTGGAGAGCCCCCGAGATGCCCAGCTGGGGCGTGGCAGTCTGGACCGGAGTCCAGGACCCCAACAAGCTGCAGACCCGAGCTGCTGGCCTTCAGTGAGAGTGCTGTGCCCCAGAATGCTAGCTAAGTCACTTCCGAATGTGGAGCCATTCCTTTCTGACTCATGGAGGGAGAATGTTCCCTCTCTGTGGCCCTGAGGCGAGCAGGAAATGGCTAGTGGCTGGCTAGTGGCCCTCGGCCTCCTAAGAGAGCCCCTAACCCTCTTATCCGGTCCATTCCAAAAACAATGGTGACATCCAGAAGTTCCCCTCCCACGTTCGCCCCAGAAAGGAGGCTTGGTATCCGTACACTTCACAGGGTGAAATGGCAATCGGCCAAGGAAAATCAGTGTGGGCCCCTCTCTAGATCCCTGGCTTACCTTGGGGTGTGTCTGGGCCTGGGCTGGGAGGGGCAGGGAGCGGAGACTAAGGAGAGGCCCATTGAGTCAGCAGCCTGCACCTCCCTGGCTGCTTCCTCCCCTCCCTGCACCCCGCTTCCTCCCCCAGGGCCTCACCCCTTGCTCTTCCACGTTCAGAGCTGATCCCAGGGCAGACTCAGCTTTTTCTCGGAGGACACAGCGCTGGTTTTACCACGGAGCGTCCCTTAGAGCAATAAAGTTATTCTTACTCATCCTCAGCCGAAAGGGCTTTTGTGCTAACTTTGTAGAAAACAAATTAAAAAGAAAAACATTTGGGGGAGGTTTCTTGTTTTTTAACATCCATTTTACGTGCGCACCTCAGAGCAGCGAGGAAGCGCAGACACTGCGGGGAGGCAGGACAAACAGGAGAGGCCTTTGAAACGTTGTGGGCAAAAGGAATGAAACGATCATGGATGTTTGTCCATGATTCTTATTTTTTGAAGCCCCTCGTGTGTTCCACTCCCACCAGTAGCCCCCTGGACAAGGACTTCCCCACCTGGCCTGCCCTGGCCTCCCCACTGGGCGCCTGTGCCATTTATGACAGCTCTGGCAAGACAGGGGTTAAAGGGGTCCACTTGGACCAAGGTGATGTTGGCCAAGAACCACCCCACCCCCCACCCCAGGCAGCTCTACTCTGTCACTTGAGGTCACCGTGAGTGGGCACTGACTCAATGGCCCCCAACATAACAACACACTGATTCATGTCATGTCTCCTCCCGGACGGGCATCAGATCAGCCCTGGACTCCCTGTGGGGAGCCCTCCCTGCCTCCCCCAGCCTGGAAGTTATAATGAGCCCATAAATGCCCCCTGCTCTTCTGGTCCCTTTTCCTGCCTCCTTCCCCCAGGAACCCACAGGCTTCTTGTGATCACTGAGTGTCTTCGGGGCCCCTGGGGAGACATCAAGGACCCCCCATTCCTGCTCTAGTCTGCCTGGAGCCTCCCTCACCCCTTTACTCCACTTCCAGCCCATCTTTCACCAGATCTTTCAGAGCGGAAGTCAGATCAAAGCCACTTCCTCCAGGAAGCCACCGTGGATGACCAAGCCCCTAGCACTCCTCCCTCTTGGTCATCTCAGCTTTCCTGGTCTGTCTGTGTCTTTGCTTGTCCTGAAGGCAGGGCTGCGCCCTGGGGTAGGGGTGGGGAGAGGATCCCTGTACCTCTGTCTCTAGTACAAAACAGGGGATGAAAGAAAGGAGAGCGGAAGGCGGGGTTCTGGACACACCGCCTAGGACTTCTCAGGGTTTCATCTTCCTGGCGTGGTTCCCCACAGGTGTGCTAGCTGATGGGCCTGGGCCTGCCCCTGGGGCCAGTCACGGATGTGCATTTCTGCCAGGGGCCTGTGCTGGGGGGACAAGTGCCCCTGGTGTATCCTGACCCTTCCCTGACGCGTCACATCCCAGGCCCCAGTCATTCTCCACATAGAGAAGGCAGAGGAAACCCCCAGAAGCCCACACCCACTTCTCAGCCTCCCCTCTGCCCAGCGCCAGTGGTCTCTCTGGGGCACCCCACCTCCGGGCCCAGAGGAAGTACTACATAGGAACATGGTGTGAGAGACAAAACAAAACCCAATGCTAAACAAAACCAAAATGTACCCCTTCTCCCATATCCCCTGGACTTAGAGAGAGAAGGAGGAGGGTCAGCTTGGGGTGGGGGCTGGGAAAGGTGGGAGCAGAAAAGCAAAGCTCTGAGCCTTGTGGCTGAGGCGAGGGGCTGAGAAGAGCTTTCCTGAGACAAGGCTGTGGGGTCCAGGCCCAGGGCATCTGGCTCTGGCCCTGCTGGGAGGGGAGCTCCATGCTGGGGCCCCTGAGGTTCAGTTGGGGACCAGGAGAAGCAGGGAACAGTGGGTCCAGGTCTCACACTTTGGAATGAGGCCAATGCTGTCTGTTTGTGCTGGTGGGTCTGGGGAGATCTGACCCCCTGGCTCACAGCTGAGCTGCCACAGGTCTCTTTGAAGCTGGGTCTCTTTGGAAGAGGGACGGGAGGGTGCACATCCTGATGGTTGCTGTCTGACAGGTATGGGACAGGCCAGGAAGTGAGAGGACATTCCAGTTGAGAGGGCTGAGGACCCCTGCAGAGACAGAGTCTCCTCCAGAGCATGGTCTGGGGGCTCCTCCACTCCTGTGCCTTACAAAGAAATAACTGCCCTACTCTGGTCTGCCGCCTACCACTTGCCCATCGGAAGAACATTCTAGAAATCCTCTCTCCCACCCACAGATCTAGCCTGCCCTACGGAAAACTTCTTTGGAGCTCTCAGCAGGGCTGCAGCTGGGAGGGAGGCCGGAAGTGCCCGACCTGCACTTCTTATCTGCCAGGCTCTTTATCTCGCCTTAGGTCCCTCCCTACTGTCCCTCACAAGTCATTTCTGTTGGCGCACCTTCCTTCCTCCTGGTAGGAAGACCATCGGCAGCATGCGTGGCCGTCTGTCTTGTGGGAACTGGGGGAAGCTAGGGGTGCCGGGGAAGGCTGTGGCTGGCGGGTCAGGGACGGATGGGACTGGGAACAGGCACGGCTGTGGGGGTACACGTGTGGGGTGTGCTCCTTATCGCCCAGTGTCTCTCCGCTCTTACACCACCCTTGGCCTTCTGCCCTACAAACCACGGGACCCGGGCCGCCTCCTCGGCTGGATTCCTGTTGGGGTCCGTGACTGGGAGGACTGGAGGGAGCCTGGGAGGAGAGGAAGGAGGACTTCCCTGGGGGCTCCAGGCCCTGCCACCCCTCACAGCCGCAGCAGAGGGTGCCAACCTCTGCACTCACAGCACTGGCTCTGTGCACCCCAACCAGTTCAGGGCGAATCACTACACTCACAGAGCTTCCTTCCCAGGCCGGAGGCCTCGCTGCCTCTTCCCCAGGTGGGCCTCTAGGAAGCAGTGGTATGCTCCATGGGTTTATTATTCTCTCGGTTCGTTCTGCACCTCCTTTCTGCCCATCCAGTTTTGCAGCCGCCATATAAACAAACGCCTGTGCAGAATCCCCTCTGTGTGAAACACCCACAGTGGTTTCAGTTTCCTATTGCGCCCTGACAGACACTGTGCTCTTAACTTGGCCGCCCTCCAGCCTCCGCATTAGATACTCAGCTCTTTAAGGCAGGGAACACGTTGATCTTGTTCATCTTTATGTCCCAGGGCTTGGCGCCAATAGCGCTCAGTGAGTCGTCGTCGAGTGGATGCATAGGACTTAAGTGGGGCGATGCCGCTCTTTCCTCACCCTGCAATTCTGTGTGTTCCTTAAGTGTCGGGTCCTAGGCAGTCCCAGTCTGGCTTAAGCAAACTTCTCACCTCTCAGTCCAAACCCTCACGAATGTCCAGCCCCTCATCCCCCATGCAGCGCATCCTGTCGGCCCTCAGAGCTCCAGCAGGGGCTCGGGCATTTGTGATTGTTACCCCACAATGTTCACTCAGTGTCCTGTCTTGGAGTGCTCTCCCTCTGCTCCGTGGGCCTCCCTCAAGAGAAGGTCTGTGTCGCACTCGGTTCCCTTTCCCACCCCAAAGGGCAAAGCAGGGGGTAGGACCAGAGTAACACCTCATAAATACCCATTTAACTGCTGGCATCTGAGTGCAAGACACCCACAGTTTTCATTCAGAGGGCGAGATGGCCAGTGGCAGGAAGACAGCATGGACTGATCTTGGCAGGGCCCTCCCTGGGTGAATCCTTATTAAAACGCCACCGCTCTCTTATGAGATCTCTACTGTTCTCCACTGTTGAGAACACTGAGCTCCCGAAGGATGGCTTGAGTGAGCTGCCCCAGGTCTCCCAGCAGAGCGGGCTTTTAGGCTCCCTCCTGGCTGACTCTAGTTCACTGAACCCGAATGCCCCAAGGATGCACTAAGCAGCCTCAGCCTAGCACAAGGGTGACCCCAGGCCCCTGGCTTCTGCACCTCCATCATGCCTCCCCTGCGGCCTTCTCTCCCTTGTCGGTTCCCTTCCCTCCCTTCCTCATTCTCTCCTCCTGTTGCCACGCCTGCCTGGGGACAGTCTGACCATGGATTCCCGCCTGACTCTCCTGGGCACTGGGGTGTTTGCCTCTCACATCTTTTAGAAGAACAGAAGGGAGTCCCATCCTGCGGGATCCACAGATGAGGATGGAGAGGAGGCCATGGAGGGCTGGGGGGTGGGTGTGGAGATGGGGGCAGGGTGGGCAGTGAACAGAGGGGCAACAAAGTGGGATGCGTGGAGGAAAGGATGACATCGCACTGGGATCAAGGTGAAACATGTTTTCCTGCCCCGCCCCCTGCCCCCAGGAATATGGAGAAATGATAAAGAACAGAGAAAAGCAAGGGAAAGGGTTTGGTCAGGGGTTGGTTTTTGTACCGTTTGGAAAACTCGGGAGCCCTGGTGGCGTAGTGGTTGCATTTGGAAACCACCGCAGCTCCTCGGGAGGAAGGCCAGGCTGTCTACTCCATCCACAGTTACGGTCTCCGAACCCGCAGGGGTCGCTATGAGTCAGCATGGGCTCACTGGCAGTAAGTTTGGGGGTTGAACTCAACTGCTAACTAAATGATATGTAACCTGGGGTTTAAAATGAGCCCTAGTTCTCCTCCTAACCCCCCATCACCCATGCCACACCCCGGCCACTTATTAGCCTGCAGAATGGACCCTGGGGAGCCCCCTCTGCCAGCACTCCCTGGGTTTTCAAACGGACATTTAAACATAAACAGAGGGGAAGACAAAGGCTGAAATGAACTTGAAACAGGGCGCTGGGTCAGCCTTGAGGCATGGTGGCTGGGTGGTGGCATATGTCCCTTCCTTGGGGGAGGCCCGGGTGAATGACCCACGTGCCTCCCACACAGCCAGCACCCCTCTGCCAGTGGAGGCAGAGCTTCCAGGGGAAGACAGACTAGGAAGAAAGACCTGGTGATCTACTTCAGAACACCAGCCCGTGAACATCCAGTGGGTCACAACAGTCCAGCCTCACGGTACACGGGCTTCTCGGGACGGTAGCTAAGAACAACAAGTAAGAAATAAGGAGAAACTTCCTGAGCTGGAAGATACTGGAATGAACTTCCAAGTGTCCTCAGAGCATTTCCATCCTGGTCCACGTGCACATGGGTGAAGAAGTTGAAAGGAAAAACATCAAACAGAGTGTTTGAACACTCTTTATTTTTTATTTTATTTTTTTTTGTTTGAACACTCTTAACCTTTTCACTAGCTGGTGCCCTGGGAATGTTGGCTGGTTCTTTGTTTTTAGACAAAATCTAATTAATAAGTTACCTGGTGACAAGGTAAACAGGTAAAAAGCTCTTTGGGCCTTTTACTCATAAAATTCTCCCCAGGTCATAGCCACCTAGGTCTACTCCCAGTCTCCAGCTTTCAGCTCGTAAAAAGCAGCTGCCCAGTCACTCTCATCGAGCATGACAAGGTTTGCCTCAGCCACCTGTGGAAGGTGAGCTCGGAGTGAACTAGGTAGGGCCCATGAGTCATGAGGCCCAGCCCAGTACTCAGCCCAGTGTGCCCCGGGCATGCACTGACAGAGTGAATGGCAGGGACCCATGGGTGTCAGAGCGGTGCAAATGGGTGAGCGGTTGACAGAGGTTGGCAGTTTGAATCTACCCAGAGGCACGTAGAGAGAAAGCCTTAGTATCTCCTTGTTTTGCCTGATTATTTACTGGTTGAAGGTTTTATTGTGTGCTAGGTGAAACTTTACGCGGTAACTTGGTGTCCCATTTTACAATTGACATTCGTTGCTGTCCCCCAAATGTGCCAGCACTCTGCCCAATTCCACCCTTGCCTTCTCAGCGTTGCTCTGGGCAAATGGTGCCCATCGGGTCTCCTATCAGTGACTGGTCTCAGCAGCACGCTCATCAGTACTCTTGTTTAAAGGCCAATCTATGCCGTGACCGAAAGGTAAACTCCAGGAGTGACGTCGGTTCCTGGCTGAAAGAGCATTTTAGGGCTACAGTGTCAAGGGTTCCTCTGGTCTCTTTCTGTCCAGTCAGTCTGGTCTTTTTTATGAGTTTTGGTCTACATGGTTTTCTCCCATCTCCTCTGCAGGCTCTTGTATTGTGCCCTTGGTCAGAACGAGTGGGAGAGGTGTCTGGGCACCGCCTAGCTCTCCTGGTCTCAGGCTAGAGGAGACTAGAGGTGGTCAGTGTGGGTCACTAGTCCTGTGGATTAACTGCTTCCTTGGCTCACTGGTCTCTTTCATACTCCTGACAAGAAGAGGCCAATTGTTGTATCTTAAGATGACACCACCCCACGAGCTTTGAAGCCCCAAGGCAGGACTCACCAAACTAGGTGGTAGAACATCATCTGTAGGAGCCGTGTGCTACCAGCGGACCCAGATGCCTGGCTATCGACTTCTGGGAGGGAGGAGACACACTGAGAAGCCCCTGGAGCACATTTCTCCTCTAACACCCAGGGCCACCAGGAGCTGGGATTCACGGAACAGCAAGGCAACGGCTTCACACAAGTGCTGTTGTTCCTGTCCTATCAAGCCCACCGCTGGGGTGGCTGCTTGCATTCTGTTTTGAAGTTATTGGATTTTCAAATAAGGAAGAGGTGGTCAACAATAAGCTAACACAAATTTTAATACTGAAGTCTCAAATAGCTTCCTATTTTGCCGGTAGGTATGCGAAATGGCACAGCCACTCTGGACATTTTTTAGGCAGTTTCTTTAAAAAATTACCACTCTACCACTGCTGGGCAGTTCCCCTCAGAAAAGGAGCATTTATATCCCTACAAAACCCTGTACATAAAATCTAATAGCTGTTTTACTTGTCATAGCTCAAGTCTGGAAACAAACCAAATGTCCCACAACCGGTGAACAGCTGAAGGAGCTTACAGTATGGGCCATGGGTGGCGTGGAATACCACGCAGCAAGGAAAAAGGAATGCACTCGTGGTGCCTGCAACAACTTGGATGGATCGAAAAGTCACTCTACTGAGAAAGAGAAGCCAGTCTCGGAATCCCTCAGACTGTATGATTCCATTTATTTATGTGGCATCCTCAACTGGACAAAGTTCTGAAGATGGAGGTCAGATCAGATGGTTGCCAGGGATCAGCGATGGTGTAGCATGAGGGGGCCCTCTGTGGTGACGGACTAGTTTTCTCTCTTGATGGTGAGCATGTGGATCCACACGTGTGATCAAGTGTCAGGAAAACGCAAACATTTTATGAGGCAAGGTCAGCAGTTTGAAGCAACAGCTGGTCCCTGGTAGAAAGGTGAGGCTTCCTACTCCCGTAAAGAGGTGTCCTCTCGGAAAACCTCCAGGGCAGGGCTACCCTGTCCTATAGGGCCATTCTGAGTCGGAAAGGACTCGGTGGCAGTGAGTTTGGTTTTTACAGGGTAACGGGTTATTCTGGTTGGACTGCTACCCACCGGGTGAGCAGATGGGTAGGAGAGAGAGGCGAAGGGGAGGGTGAAGAGATGTCAGGAGTATTCAGTGACGGTGGGAGGGGGAGGGAGCACTAGAATTGAGTGTGATTACACAGCTCATTTTAAAGCGATTTAGTCATGATGGGGAATGTTTTGAAATTGACTGTGGTAATGATTGTACCATTCCTCTTGACATGACAGAGCGATTGAATTGTATGACGTGGATTATGTGCCAATGAAATTGAAAGGGGAAAAAAAAGATTTATAGCTTCAGAAACCCACAGGGCCAGTCCTACTCTGCCCCACAAGGTCCCTCTGAGTCAGAATTGGCCCAATGGCAGTGGGCTTGGTTTTTTGGTAATTTGATGTTGTGCAGAGGAGCCAGAGAATGCCAGCGCGTTATGAGCCCTTTAGGAAACAAATGGGACAACTTCCTTTGAGCCCTTGGTTAACTGGCTGCCGGGTCATGGACCACATCTCTATCCAGCTTACTAGATTCTGCTTCCTCTGCCTCCTCTTGAGATCCTGAACACCCAGTTTTGTGCTCTTTGGACTCACGGCTGTAGAAACACATTTATCTCCATGATGCTTCTGATTCCTAAGAATGACAATCTGCTGGGGCACCAAGGCCTGATGCTCTGTGGTCACCGACTGGCATGGAAGTGAGCAGGGGCTCAGAGGTGGGGAGAGGGGCCGGTCCTGAGGTCCTCAAAAATTCCTGTGGTCAGAACCACCCACCTACCTCAGTGTTCTCCTCCTGCCTGTTTACCTCCCATCCCACATCCCAGACAGACACAAGCCATGCATGGTTCCACGTTCCCTGCTCAGAGACTCACAGATCACTGCCGTCAAGTTGAGTCTGGCTCGTGGTGACACTATAGGGCAGGAGAGAACTTCCCCTGGGTGTTCTGAGACTGTAACTTTGACAGGAGTAGAAAGCATAGCTTTCTCCTTCAGAGTGGCTGGGGATCTCGAACTGCTGACCTTGCAGTTTGCATTCCAATGCATAACCATGACGCTACCAGGGCTCCTTTATTCCCTGCTAGATGTTAGCAATGCTCATTTAAGGGAAAAGCAGGTACAGAAGAGCATGTGCAGAATATCCTCACTGAGCACATGCATGTGGATGTGACTATCCAGAAAGCTCTAAAGACGTCGCCAGAGGTGCTCAATGTTCCTGTGTTTTATAAGTTTGCACCAGTGAATAAAGATTACTGGTGAACGACAGGCAAACCTGGCCTGAGAAAACATCAGGCAAGCGCAACTGAGGCATGGTCTAGAAAGCAGCAGATTGATCATGGCCATCAAGTCCCTTCTGATTCATAGCGATCCTCTAGGACAGGGTAGCACTGTCCCTGTGGGTCTCGGAGACCATAACTCTTTACCAGAAGTGGGAGTCCAGTTTTCCTCCTGAGGAGCGATCGGGATTTCTAACTGCTGACCTTTCGGGTAGCAGCCCACAGGAAACCACTGGGCCCCTGGGCCTCTAAATAACCGAGTAGTACTTTTCCAACGTATGCAGACGGAAACCAAGGGACTGTCCCAGGTGAACTGAATGCAACGTGAGGTCCTGGACCCGACTGTGGTCCAGAAAAAGGCTCTTAGTGGGAAAACTAGCAAATACTTAGAAGGTTGGTGGAATCACTAATGGTACTCCATCAAGACTCACTTCCGGTCTCTCTGTGAGTGTGAACCTTAGGCGACGCGAAGGGCAGGTGAGGCCCTGGAGGTGCAGTGGGCAGCATCCAGCTGCTAACTGAATGGAAAGAGGGTTCGGATGTGCCAGTCCTCGGCACATGGGGCCACCTGCTTGCGGTTCCGTCCAGCCCTATAGTGTTGCTATGCGTCAGAATCGATTCCACGGCTTTTTGTTGTTATTGTTTGCTTTTTTCACTGAAGAGGACATGGGAGCCTTCTGTTCTGTTTTTGTAACTGCTGTAAATCTAAAATTATTCCGAAATAAAACTAAATGAACCATGTGGTCTGTCACTGAACCAAGGACAACACCTGCAGCCCCTGACTTCCCACAAATAGCAAAAACCCCAAGAACCCCAGTAACCCTGGCCTTTACTTCCAGGGAAAGACCTTGGGGGCTCCAGGTGCAGGGGCTTCGGAGAGCTGGGGGACAGGAGCCACTTCCTCACTCCCCGGATGAGAACCCGGGCACTGCCTGCAGCCCTGTCCCTCCAGTCTCCTTCCTGCTGTTCTTTCTGGGGCACCTAGCCTTTCCCTCTTTTGCCTGCCACCCGGGACACTGGCCCCACTGGACATGTCCCTCCAGCACAGTCCACAGTAGAGAGGGGCTGTGGGCAGTCTCTCCTCCAGCAGACAGGGACCACCCAAGGGGACGCTCTTAGTCCCCAGTGGGGTAGACATGAGCTCAACCACACAGCGTGGGGTCAGGGAGTCCCAGCCTGGCTGTCTGGGTGGGTGCCCCGTGGTGAGGCAAAAACCCCATCCTGGCACACAGAACTCACAAGCTGCTCAGATGCCACCCTTCTGGCAGGGTGCCCACTCTTGTGTCCCCTAGGTGGCAGCCCTGGCAGAAACCTGCCTCTGAGGTGGAGTTTCAGTGGGAGCCACCCCAAAGCAGGTCCCCGCCCTGTCAGACGTCCCTTGCTCGCTGTCATTAATGGGCGCCCTTCAGTCCATGGACCGAAAGTTCACTGGAATCAGACCCAGCCTGAGAGAAGGGCCAATTGAAAGGTGGCAGCTCTTTCTTCTGTCTTCCTCCCTGCCTGGGGGCAGTGCCTACCAACGTCCACAAGCTGACTGTTTCAGAAGAGCTTTGAAAAGCAAGACAGACTTCTCTGCCCTGAACTGTTTCCCCGCCTCCCTCCCGGTGTGCTTGAAAGGGAGACCAGAAGGCCCGCCTCAGAGGTGTGGTGTGAGCCGCACTAGTTCATCACTAGGTCACGGGAACTCCTGCCGCCACAGTGCAGTCACTTTAGAGATTAGTGCCCCAAGGAGGCAGTGGGCACTCCTGGAGCGGGATGCAGAGACTTGCTCTTCTGTGGCGCCTGCGTGCCTAACACACCCATTTTATGGCCAAGCACATACAAGCCTGAAACTCACAGCCAGCTAATAACACTCGCATAATCCAAACTCATTCCAAACTCCCTGCAGGGGGGAGGGGGTTCCCTGGCAGAAAGCCTCATCTTTCTCCCGAGGAGTGGTAAGTGGGTTTGAACCATGGACCTGTGGCTAAGCAGCCCAAGACACACTCCGCAAAGCCACCAAATATCCTTACTCTCAACAAACTACAAACCGACCCACTGCCAGTCCAGTTGAAGCCCGCTGACAGGAAGCCTACAGGACAGGGTAGACCAGTCCCTGTGCGTTTCTGAGACGTCCCTTCGAACGCGAGCAGCAAGCCCGGCCTTCCTCTGGGCCTGCCAGGAAAGCCCATTCCCAACCTCTGCAGAGAAGCCTGAGAAGCCCGGAGATCTGAGCCGCAGGCCCCACCCCGACCACCTGCAGGCTCAGAGGAGTATGGTTTGGGGAAGAAGAAACGCGCCTCTAAGGGAGGGAAGCGGGGTGGAAAGAGTTAGGGGGTGCCTGCGGAACAACATAGCACCCCCCAGCTCTGAGCCGTCAGTGTGTGTGTGTGTGTGTGTGTGTGTGTGTGTGTGTGTCTGAAGACGGAAGCCCTGGTCCCCTCCCTGGTCAACATAGCACCCCCCAGCTCTGAGCCGTGTGTGTGTGTGTGTGTGTGTGTGTGTGTGTGTGTGTGTGTGTGTGTGTGTGAGAGAGAGAGAGAGAGAGAGAGAGAGAGAGAGAGAGAGAGAGAGAGAGAGAGAGAGAGAGAGAGAAGACCGCAGCCTGCAGCCCCATCCCGTCGTCCTGTCCCGGGTCCCCTGCGCGGTGCTGTCTGTCCCGCTGCGCAGCGCCCCGCCAGCACTCACCAGCTCGGGCAGGAAGAAGGCGAAGGGGATGGTGAGGAACAGTGCAAGCCCCGTGGGCACCTCGGGCGGTGCGTAGGTGGTGGCGGGCGGCGGCGGGGAGGCCATCTCTCTTCGCTTGGCTCGCTGGTGCCCTGGCTTCGCAGCGGGCTCTCCGGCTGCAGCCTTCAAATATCACCCCTGCCTGACACACCCATCGGACGTCGCCCAGAGGAGGGAGAGGGAAAAAAGTTCGCCAAGCAGGTCCTTCCACTCGCTCCAGCCAGCCAAAGAGTCATCAGTGAGACGGGGCGGGGGGAGTGGAGTGGGCATCCGATGTGAGGGGAGGGGGGCACACGAGGTCAAGGATGGCTTTGCTCCCTGGTGGAGTTCTGGAATTCTTTTGTGGGTTTTTTTTTAAAACAGTTTTATTGGCACTTCATCTGCATATCGTACTATTCAATAGTTCAATCATATGGATTTCAGACCATGTTCTTCCTTGTACTCGGTGTTATTCATGTATTTATTTTTAATTGTGGCCAAAGAGACACACAACAAAGCCCTCTCCAATCCCACAGCTTCTAGATGGGTGATTCCGTGCCGCTGATGACACTGCGAGTGTGTTGATTCGCTTTTCACCCACAGAAACTCAGGGTCCCGAAGCAAAAGCCCTTCCCCTCACCCACGGTACCCACGGGTCAACTTTGGTTTTTCTTCCTTTGTTCTCATTTTTGTAGCTTTATCCATGTAATCACATATCATACACTCCCACAGTTAAATTGCTTTTTAAAGGAGTTGTACATACATCATCACGGTCCGTTCTTATGCTTCCCCCCCCACCCACATTCATTGTTCGTGCCCCCCAACCATCTCCTTCCATCCCACGTTCGCTCAGTCAGACTCGATGCATCCACTCCTCTGTGCTTCCTAGGCTGGGAAACCCAACAGCAGCAATCAAAACCCCAAACCAATAATAATAACAATAACATAAAGATTAAAATAAAGCATTAGAAAGAAAAGACCACCAACAATATTTAAAAAGCCAGAGAAGACATTTATATGGTGGAAAAAGCGAGAAATATTTGAGCCTAGAACAAATTCAGGTTGGGTCAAGAGAGAGGTCCACTGACCAAATATCATGTTACACCACGTTCGATCCACAGAGCCAAGTTTATAATAACATGGCAAGCTGCTCCTTTGCTGTGGCTAGAGGGGATCTGCCGGAGGCCTCCTCTGACTCGCTGCTCTGCAGATGGGTTGGGGGCTCCCGCTGTCCTCCACAGCCTCCTGCAAATCGGCTGTTCACAGTGTGAGTGCTTATACTTTTCCCTTTGTCACATTTGGATTTTTGTTATTGTCAACTTTGGGTCACACAGGCGGCTGTGCTTCTTCCGCGTGGACTGAGCTGCCGCCTCCCTTAGATAGCTGCTTGTGTGAATACAGACCTTTCAGCCCCCAGACACTATTCCCGTTGATAGCTCGCTCTCTTCACCACATTTTGCTGTGAAGCTTTTGAGTCCCGCAGAGTTACAATTGAGGAAGCCACTGGGGCTGTTCGACCATGCCCGCTGGGGCTGCTGTGGGTCAGGATGGACACTTCCACGGCAGCGAGCTGTGCCTTCTTGGTGACGACTCCTTGGGCCCCGCTGGCCACGTGGCTGAAGTGCATGTGTCAGCGGCTGTCCAATAGGTCAGGCGCTGGAACCCCCCAGCCACGCCATAGGAGGAAGGCGCGACCCTCCACTGACTAAACCTACAGTCTTCCTTGGCAGCAAGCCTCAGGGAACAGAGCTGCTCTAACCTCTATCGAGTCACTGGAAGCCGGAATGGACTCCAGGACAGTGTGCTTTATTTTGGTTTGCTTTATTACTCCAAGCAGTGCCAACCCTGGCCAACTCTGCCAGTCCTCTGCCCAAAGGAGAGACTGGGGCTCTTTGGGGATGACAAAGACCATTGATGGAAGCCTTACACTAGACTACTAACATCAAAGCTACTCGGCGCACCACGGAAGCAAGGCCTGGCGATCCGTTTCCTTAAATATCACAGCCAAGAAAGCTGTTCTGCTCTTCACACACAGGGGGCGGCCATGAGTCAGACTCAACTGGAGGGCAGTGGTTTCTCCAAGCCCTCTACAGGAAAGCCTGCTGCTCCGGGTTCTTTCAGGAGGATTAAGTCCGTAGCTCGTCCGGGGTCACAGGGCTCATTCTTGTCAATACTGGCTCTTACAGCTTTCATGTCCTCCTGTGAGACTCCTTCCTTCTCCACCCTTGGGGGGGAACCCCAGGCTCCGACTGGAAAGGAGAGGAGCAGCCTGTATTTCCGCCCCCGCAACCTTGTGAACTTGACACATCATTTTTTTCTCTGGACCCCTCCTTATAGCTCCTGTCCCCCCTCGATTCCCTTGAGAGAAGCCCCTGGTGGTGTACTGGTTAGCACTGGTTGTGATCTGCAAGGTCAGCACTTCAAAACCACCAGCCGCTCCTCCAGAGAAAGAAGGGGTTTTCTGATCCCATAAAGAGTGATAGTCTTGGGAAGTCACAGGGGCAGTTCTACTCTGTCCTAGAGGGTCAATATGTGTCAGTATTGACTCGACGGCAGTGAGAATTCCAATGAGAGGCCCACCCTTGGGTTCCACTGCCCTCCCTATGGCGCCAGAGGGAGGATTGGAGCTCCTACTGGACTGGTTGGGTGTTTCCCAAGCCTCAACCCTCATTCTGCCCCCCTCTTCCCCTAGCTAGACCCAAGCCAAGAGCCAGGATTGGTGCCTGGCAGTTCTTTCCTGGGGAGGGTGGGGCCAGGGAGCTGGCTGCAAGACTGGGTCCCATAGACAAGTAAGCCTTTCACACAAACGACAGGATTGAGTCATCCTCCACTCTTCCTTAAGTTTGCCTTACCAGCCTTCCTCTTGCCCCCACCTCACCCCACTGCTCTTGGCTGTAGAGTCTGCTCAGCGGGCTTGGGCTGGAGCCCTCTCCTGCCAGCCCTCTGTAGCCTCAGCCTCGCCTCAGCCGCTCCTGTGTGGAGAGAGGATGTGGGGAGGATTGCCACCAGGGCTGGGGTCATTGGGTGCCCTGTGACAAGGGGCCATGTTCATTCTCAAGAGCAGTAAAGTCCATGACTGCCCTCTGAGCACAGGCGGGTGGAGCTGCCAGTTGGCCGTCATCTAGAAGGGGAAGAGTGTGGACAAAGGAAGCCAAGTGGAAAGGCCTTTCCAAGGACAGGAGTAGGCACAGCAAGGAAACCTCGAGCCAGCACGGTCCTCTCCTCCGCCCCCAAAAGAAAGCAGGGCCGGAGGAGAGCAAGTTGATTCCAAGTCGATCCAACTCACAGCAACCCTTAAGGGCAGACTAGAGCTGCTTCTTAGGATTTCCACGACTGAATCTTTATGGGAGCAGACAGCCTCATCTTTCTCCCACAGAAAGGCTGCCGATTTGATCTGTCTAACTTGAGAAAGCAGCCCGGACTTAACCCATGATACCACCAAGCGCCCTTCTCTTTGAAGGCCCGAATCCTTGTTTATGCGATTAACCCGAGCAAAGCAGATAGCCCCTCCCGGAAATCCACCTCTTGCTATCTCTCCTCGAGGTTGCCAGTAAGTGCTGCGTCACTCTTACAGACCGGAGGGTGCCTCTGACTTTACCACGGGTAACCTGGGTTCGTGGGGAAAGCTTAAGGAAAAGTAAGACGGAAAAGCACCTTCCTCAGACTCATTTCTCATCTGAACAATGGAGAAAATCACAGAACCGAGAGCCCCACACCTCAACCCCCCTGCCGTCAAGTCCATTGTGACTCATAGGGACCCTACAGGACAGGGCAGAGCTTTCCTCGTGGGTTCCCAAGACTGAAGCTCTTGACAGGAATAGAAAGTCCTGTTTTACTTCTTTGGAGCAGCTGGTGGGTTCAAACTGCCGACCTTATATTCAGCAGCCAAATGCATAAGCACTGTGCCATAACCACAAGGTCTGCAGTTCAAAACCACCAGACACTCCGAGGGAGTAGGAGGAGGCGTTGTACTTCCTGGAAGAGTTACCGTCTCGGAAGCCCACAGGGGCAGTTCTACCCTGTCTTCTTCCAGGGTCGCTCTGAATCGAAATCGGCTCGATGACACGAGAGTCTCGCAGAGCTCGAGGCCTGAACCACCGCCTCCATCCGCAGCCAGCAGACTTGTCTTTTTAGTGAAGATGTAACACAGCAAGGTTATAAAACAACAACCCCAAAATGGGGGCTATTTAATCAAGCAGCCATTTATTACATGTGACAAAGTCCACACACAAAAACCCCCAAACTCCCTGCCTTCCGACTCACAGCAACCCCGTGGGACAGAGTAAAACGGCCACATAGGTCTGTCAAGGCTGTAGATGCTTACGGGCGCAAACAGCCTCAGCTTTCCTTTCTGGAGAAGTTTCTGGGCTTGAACTGCCGGCCTTTCCACTAGCGGCCAAGCATATAACTGCCATGCCGCCAGCGATCCTTTTGTGGCCAAGTACGACACCCATAATTAGGCTCTTTATAAGAACACGATAGGCTTTCTAATGCAGCACAGATGCTGAGATTCCATCAGGAGCAGTTCAGAGCTGTAAGAAATAGATCTTTGGCTCCCAGCCCGGTCAGTGGATCTCTGGGTCTTTGGGTATGGACGTACTGAGAGATAAGGACCGAAGGTTGGTGAGAGTCTGGAGAATGCCCAGTCCAGCTCAGGGGCCTCTGGACTCCTGTGCCAGGGAACCGCTGGTGTCCTCTACCTCCTGGGTTTGAGAAGTAGATGGATGCCTCTGGAAACCACTCCAGCCCTGCTTGACGCTGCTAGCGGTAACTCCCCAGCCTCCGATTCCCATTGGTGAGTCAGAGAGGAGTAAGCGAAGCCAGAGATATGGAAGCAACGAGGACAGGTCTGACCTGTGGGAGATGCTTAGGAAGTACCTGCTTCTCTAGTTTCTATCCTAAAAGTGCTTCTCTTCCAGCTACTTATACTCATGGATAAGCCCACTTTTCAAGCACATTTTAATGCAGTTTATGTGGTAAAATTAGGTGCCTCGACTGATATTCGGGCCAGCTTATACTCAAGTATATACGGTACTTCTATTATCCACAGTAAGACCAGCACCTTTTCTGGTTAATAATCCCATTCTGAGTTTTTTAAAAATGGCTTTGATGTCTATAATACACCTAAAGAAAAAGTGCAGAAAATATAGAAATGATGACACCACCATCCAGATCAAGAAATAGAAAGTTGCCAGCCCCTCTCTCCCTCCTCCCTAAAGACAAGCACTCACTCGCCTGACAACTGCACCCATGGTTAGTGTTTGTCTGTTTCTGGCTGGGTTCCTTTGTGTCTGGCTTCTTTAACTCGGCAAAAGAAGACGGAAATCCTGAACAACACTGTTGAGAGCACATGCAAGTAAGTTTTGGTGAAGATGATTCAAAAACCTGTGGCAGCGGTACATAGGAGAGGAGCTGCCAGAAGTTCGAATTGGATTCAGAAGAGGACGTGGAACAAGGTGGATCATTGCCAATGTCAGGTGGAGTTTGGCTAAGCGCTGAGCATGTAGAAAGATGTTTACTTATGCCAATTGACTGCAAAGGCATTCAAGTTAGGTTTATAACAAACTACGGACAACGTATTGAAGGAAGAACATTCCAGAACAATTCATTGTGCTCTTTTGGGACCTGTGGGATTGGGCTGCGATCTGCATGGCCCGCAGTTCAAAACCACTGGCAGCTCTGACGGAGAAAGACTGGACTTTCTGCTCCTGTGGACAGTCACAGTCTCAGAAACCACAGCGGTTGCTATGAGTCTGCCTTGGTGTGATGACAGTGAGTCTGGCTGGGTAGAAATAGACCAAGAGGCAGTCACTTGAACAGAAAAAGGGGATAGTAAATGGTTTAAAATCAGGAAAGGTGTGCGTCAGGGTTTAATTTTTTAAAAACGTCCACCTTGGTGAGGTTGACTAGAAAAAAAATCAATGACACTCATATAGTATGTATAAGAAAGAGTCTTATATCAAGAAGTCATTAGATACTAAGAAAGCATTCTAGCCCAGGCCAACTCAAGTCCAGAAGTCTGATACTAGCCCAGACGTCCCTCTTCAGACTCTTGCAGCCACATGCAGTGAGGCAGGAAGCAGGAAGATCACAGGCTGGCGCGTGCCGAGTCATGTGGATCCCAAGTCGGTGGAAACATGGTGGGGCTCCGGTAGCTCACTGGGTCAGTAAGCAGGAAGGTGAAAGGGGAGAGACTGAGAGGGTGGGCCGTCACATCTCTTTATAAGAAGGCCACACCCCCAAAGAAACCGCATAAGGCTGTGACATGATTGACAGGTTTGACTCCGCCCCTAGCCAGGAGTGTCCATTTGACATAACATCAGTCAACCGCCACATCTGGACTGACTCATCTTTGCAGCCAGCAACCTGCCATCTGACCTACCAGTTGGGTTCATCAGCCCCTGTGGTTGCATGAGTCAGGAGAAGGCTCCGCTTGGCGTTTGACAGATGGATATGCAACTTGCCAGCTTCTACAGCTGGTAAGTCATTTCCTTGAGATGAATCTGTCTGCACTGGTTTTTCCTCCTTCTCCTCCCTCCATTCCCTATTCCTCCCCCACCACATCCCCTCCATCCCCCACCCCGAAGCCCCCACCCCCCACCACCTCACTGTAGCCTTCAAAGTCTGCTTCTTTTTTCTTTTATAACATGGTTTCATTCAGTATTTGTCTTCATAGGATTGACTAACTTTGCTGAGCATAATGTCATCTGAACTCACCCATGCTTTGAATTGGTCGGCAATTTCATCGTTGTGTTTTAGGGATGGGCACTATTCCATTGCATGTAGGTACCAGAGATTGTCTACCCATTCCTCCACAGATGGGCATTTTGGGTGTTTCCATCTTTTTGTTATTGTGCATAGCGCTGCGCTAAATGTGGGTGTGCCTAGATCGGTGTGTGTTTTGCTGTTTATTTCTTTGGGGTGTATGCTGAGTAGAGAGATGGCCGCGTCACTGGGTAGTATTTCTACTCACATTTGTAAAAGGAAGCTCCAGCTTGTTTTCTACAGCACAACCCCGCCAGCAGTGTGGGAAGGTTCCAGTCTCTCCACAGCCAATCCAGTGTTTATTAGTCCTTTTCTTCTTCCTCTTTTTAATAAACATGTTGCTATCAGTACCAGTGTGAGGTGGTATCTCATCATTGTTTTAATTTGAATTTCTCCTATAGCTAATGGTCTTAAGCATTTCTTTATATCATTGTTGTTCACCTGGATGTCATCTTCAGAAAATTATATATTCGTGTCAGTCTGGTTAAATTAGAGAAACAAATCCACAGAAACTCATATATATATGAGAGAGAGTTTTATATAAAGGGTAAGTGTACATTAAGAAAGCATCCCAACCCAGTGCTGTCCCAGCCCAAAACTCTGACACCAATCTACAAAGTCCTCCTCAATCTCACAAAACACACGCAATGACGCTGACTGCAGGAGGAAACCTGAATCAGTGAATGGTTAAGTATCTCAGCACTGGGAGGGGTCTCCATGCGGCTGCTCCAGCACCCAGGGCTGCATTGGGGTAGGTCCATGTGGCTTCTCATCAGGGATGTCTCGCAGGAAGTGAGCCTTGCCAGCTGAGCAGGAAACTGGCTAAGGCAGCTGGACCCTGGTCCGACCATCAGAAAGCAAGAGATCTGAGAACTAGAAAGGTGAGGCTCACCGAGCCATTGATCTCTCCGCCCTTCAATTAATTCCACATGTGTTAATCGGCCAGGTTGACACAATAAACCTTAACTATCTCAAATGTCTTCTGCCTATTTTTAAAATTAAACTGTTTTTCTTATAAATGTTACAGTTTTCTGCACTTTGTTTAGATTAGCCCTTTATCCGATATCCCCAAAATCCAAATGTGCTGCCTTCAACTTGATTCTGACTCAGCGCAACCCTACAGGACAGGGTCATGCTGCCCTTAGGGGTCCCAGAGACTATGTGGGAGTAGAAAGGTTCGTCTTTCTCCTCAGAGTAGCTGGTGGTTTTGAACTACTGACCTTGTGCTTAGCAGCCCAACTAGTAACTCACTTTGTTACCAGGTATCCTCTCATCCAATGTATCATTGCCCCAAATTTTCCACCAGTCGGTGAGCACTCTTTTTACTCTTTTGATAGATACAAATATCATGTTTTTAGGAGGTCCCAGGCCTCTATTTTACCTTCCGTAGTGCATGCTTTTCAGTGTTTGGGAGTGTGTGTAGGCTTTCCTTGTGTTAGGGATCTCAAGGTTGCCCCTAGTTCTTCATTGATTATTTCTATACTTCTAGAGTGTGTGTATATATATATATAGGTCTTTAATCCATGTAGAGCTCATTTTTGTATACGATGTCAGGTGTGGCCCTGTTTCATTCTTTTGCAGATGGACCTCCAATTTTGCCAGCATCATTTGTTGAAAAGACTGTCTCTTCCCCATTTCATGTGTTTTAGTTCTTTATAAAAAATTAGGTACCTCAAGTTATGGAGGGATCTGGAAAGCTTTGTGCTGAGTGAAGTTAGTCAAGCCCAAGAGGACAAACACTGTCTGAGGCCGTTGCAGTAGGGACAAGCAGTGGAATGGACACAAGCTCAAGCTTGCAGGTGAGGGATCAGGCAGCCTGGTAAGAGTCAGACCAGTCCCAGTGAACCACACATCATCTGCTCCAGGTGAGTGTAGTGTAGGCCACTTGGCTGGAGGGTAGCTCACAACAGCTGGGATCAAAGGGACATCAGAGGGGGCAGGCTGTCTGCTGAATGGTAGCCATGTGAATCTGGGGTGAGGGCCCCCAGAGAGGGAGGCAGTTCTATCAGAGGGATGAGGCCTACTGATGGGAAGGGCAGCACAGGAGAGAGGAGGGGGAACCGTCATGTTTGGGGAAACACAATGCATGTCTGTTGAGGGGAGCGGAAGAGCGGCTGATCTCCAGGTGGGGGAGGCGAGACTGGGGATGCTCTTGGGGACATTGGGTAGGGAGGGTCTTTAGTGGTGTGCAGCAGGTGGGCAGAATTGACCTGGTGTATTCTGGGCATCCAGGTCAGGTGCCGTAGAGCCCTGGGACACCGAATCCTGGATCTTCAGCACGCACATCATGTTCCAGAGGCTGCATCATGGAGAGCCCCTGCGGGAACCCTACTGGGTGAACTGGACTCTACCTCAGACACACTTGGAACCCGAGGACCGAAGCCAAAAAACTCATGGTGTCTGAGGAAGCAGAAGAGAGCTGTACCGAGATCAGTGCACTATTGTTTGGGGAACAAACAAGGTCTCGGCTCATTGTGGCCCTGGACCCTGTATAAGATATGTATATTCAGGCAACCCTGCCATGGTCATGCTGTTCCATTTTGCTTATGCTTGTTCATCTTAGGGTGTATCTTATAGGTGCATCGCCATTGGGGGGTCACCCTCTTGAAGCTGTGTTATTTGCTTCTCTGATTTTCAGTAATTAAAACCCGGGGGGTGTTGAGCAAATAGAATAAGGTTTTGGGGGGGCAGTGGGGAGGGTGGGGAATATAAGAGGGAGGTGCTGTCAAGAAGTCCAGGAAGGAAAAGCATGCTTGGAGACTGGTTAGGGAAGCAACTGTACAATTCTGTTTGACACGATTGAACTATGGAATGATGTGACATATGTATTAACTTCCAAGTTACAGCAAATTAAAAGGAAAAAAAAAGCCTAGATTCAGGAATGGGTTTGGGGCTCGCACTAAATCCTTGCTACAACTTAAGAGCAATTAATTCTTACATCATGGCCCTGCTCAATAATTTGCCCTTAAGAAGAGAACACAGATAAAATAGTGTCTGAGGTCTTAAAGACCTGTCTCCAAACAAGCAGCATCTACAAGAGATGTCAACTAAGTCCACATGGAAGAAGCACACCATCATCAGTCACTGAAGGATTGGCATCCATATAACTTAAGGCCAAAGGAGGGACCAGTATCGGCGCCTAAATTATGAGAATCCGGTGTGCAATGGCGGTGGGTGACAGTGGGAGTCCAAGACTCGTCTGTGGAAATACTCAGGAAATAAACCTCCGGAGAACTCCCCCACTCCAAAATGGAGAGAAGGGAGGAAAGGGATCCCTAAACAGAGTGCTTGGGAGACAGGAGCATAGAAGATCAAAGGCAGGGATCTGAGCTGAACAGTTACAACTTTGTAGATCCCCCTCCACCCCCCCACCTCCCACCCCCGATGCAGGCTGGACCTGATCTGGTTCCCAAAATTTGCTGTGTTTTTGGTTTGTATTGTTTGGTTTGGTTTTTGTTGGTTCATATTAACTGTATCTCAGAGGTGTTGTGTCAGTGGAGATCACTCTCTTGAAGCTGTGTTACATGAGTTTCTGTTTTTTCAGTAAATAAAACCCAGGATTGATGGACCTAGAGCAGGGGTGCTCAATACGTCATTCACGATCTACTGTCGATCGCAAATGTAGTGTAGGTAGATCACATGGCATTAAAAAAATAGATGTAAGCCTATCATCAATCCCGTCACTTAATTGATATACAGCACAGCCAATCAGATGCAATCTTAGGTGTCAAACGCATGCGCAAACAACTGCGCTAAGTGCAGCAAAACTGACGAACTAAGTTATCGCCAATTTTTAGACATTGTTTCTTTTTTCTCTTAAACGTAAGAAAGGGCAATAAAATGAGTGGGGGAGCTGGACCAAGTAAGAAGACAAAAACATATCATTTTCATACAGAATGGGAGATTTTGACACTACAAGCCGGCATGCAGCTGAAGTCCAGAGTGCAGGAACAGTTCTGGAACTTACAGAGGGAACGCACCCAAACATGAGAAAATGTGCTACCTCCTTGACTGCAGTATTCGGCTCTACTTATTTATGAGTCAGCCTTTTCCACATCAAGATCATTAAGTCCAAGGACCGTTCCATCATGACTGATGATCATTTGGAAGTGTGCTTGAGGCCGGCTGTCAGCAGCTCCTTCCAGACTATGCATCCCTGGCTCATTCCATTCAGTGCAAATCATCAGAGCAAACTCAGGTCATGACAAAAAATGTACAGTTGTGTTGTGCAAATGTGGACTCATGCGGTTATGCAAGGTATATAAACATACATTGAACATATAAAGAATTCTCAATGTATTTATGAATACATGTAATAAATAAAAATAAATATGTTTTGCGTTTTTGTGGTTGGCAGATCATTTTGACTTGATTATTTTATAAGTAGTTCACATGCTGACAAAGTGTGAGCGCCCCTGACCTAGAGGGACAGCAAGTAGACTGAGGGGTTTGGGGAAGAGGGGGCACAGCAGTGGAGGAGGGGTAACAAGGAGATGATGCCAAGGAGTCCATGTAGAAAAAGATGGTTTGGAAATTGTGGTAGCCATTGCACACGCTACTTGACGTGATGGAAATTTGGAATGACTGATATATGTATTAAATACCAGCTAACAAAAAAATAGGTGTTTGTAGGTGCCTGGTTTTATTTCTGGGTTCTGGATCTGGATCGTTTGATGCACATATTTATGTTGTACCAATTCCAAACTGTTTGGGTACTGATGGTATTGTTTGGCATTGGAGCTCTGGCCAAGACTCCCAGAACTATATAGTAAACGAGAGTGGTCATAAAGGGCAGCCCTGCTCCTGTCGAAGGAGGTAGGCGCTTTCAGCTTCTCTCCCATTCTATGCCTATTTGATTGACATTTTCAAAAATCAAAGATGGATGTTGGATTTTGTGGAATGCCTTTCCTGAATCAATTTCCGTAATCACAGGGTTCTTTCTTCTGCGGCATCTATACGGTGCATTACATGGAATGTTTTTCTTTATCATTTCGTACCTGCTGCAAGTCCTGCTTGATCAAAATGTATTTTTAAATGTTTTGTGAAATTCTACCAGCTAGAATGTTGTATCGATCCCCTTAGGGATATTGGTCTATAGCTGTTGTTGTTTCTATTATGGTAATGTCTTTGCTTGGTTTGGGTATCAGGCTTATACTTGCTTCGTAAAAGGAGTTGTAAAGTGTCGTCCTTTCCTATATGCTGGAGTAGTTTGTGTGCAAGTGGTATTAACTCTGTTCTAGATGCTGGGTCCAATTACCTGATAAAACCATCTGGTCCTGGATTTCTTGATGTTGAGATTTTTAAAGTTACCTAATCTTTTTCTTGTGTGAGAGGTCTACTTGTTAGGTTTCTCAGGTGGGAAATACCTCGGTTCTTGGCTCCGCATGAGATAGAATTCATGACGAAGCCTGGTTTGTGATCCAAGTGGGTTTTTATAAAGGATGGAAGAAGTTTCTGGTGTTAGTCTCAAAGAGTACACATTATTTTGGGGAAGTGGGCCACACTCAACACTGAATGCAGGCAAACTCGTGGGACTGCGCACCTACACTGGGTGAATTGAGGCCAGAGAGACCGTGGCATGCCCAGTGGGCACAGAAACAGGAGCCAGAAGGGCTAAGAAAAAAAGCGGGGAGTGGGTGCCAGCGGTCCTGCAGTCACAGTATTTGAAGCCTTTGGCTGGGGAGGTGTGGGCAAAGGTACTGGTTGACCCCATTGGCTGAAGTACACACGCCTGGGCCTCGTTTGGGCTGCCCAGGTATATGGCCCACCTGGCTGGTGGAGGAGGTGGGGGGCCTGAATTGGAGCAGGCTCAGTGCGTTAGTCTGAGAACTTTAGAGAAACAAATCCACAGCAAGTCACGTAAAAGAGAGTTTTATATAAAGGCTAAGTATACATCAAGAAAACCTCCCAACCCAGTTCTGCCCAAGCCCACAAGTCCAACATTGACCCATATGTCCAACACCAATCCACAAAGCCCTCCTCCATCTCACAAAACAGATGCAATGATGCTGACTGCAGGAGGAAAGCCGAGTCAGTGAGCGTGTAAGCATCTCAGTGCTGGCAGGGGTCTCCACACGGTTGCTCCAGCACCCAGGACTGCATCGGGGTAGGTCCATGTGGCTTCTCCTCAGGGATGTCTAGCAGGAAGTGAGCCTTGCCAGCTGAAGCAGGGAACTGGCTAAGGCAGCTGGCACCCTGGTCCGACCATCACAATGCAAGAGACCCGAGAACTAGAAACGCGAGGCTTACCATGCCATTTATCCCTCCACCTTTCAATTAACCCCACATGTGTTTATCGGCCAGGTCGGCACAATAAACTAACTCGCCCAGTTAGTCTTTAAGGCTGGCTAAGGCTCACCTGATTCTCTTCCACCCTCCTGCAAGGGGGGCTCAGGCATGAAGAGGGATAACCCTGTCCCTATCCAGCTACCGAACATGTTCAGGTTTTCTATATCAATCTGTAAATTTAGGTTAGTACTGTGCTTCTGGAAGTACGTCCATTTCTTCCAGGTTTTTTTTAAGTTGTAGGGTGTTTGTCTTCTCTTTTTTTGTGTGTGGGTTAGTTTTTGTTTGTTTTGTTGTTTAATACATCATTGTATTGGGGGTTCTTAGAGCTCTTATATCAATCCATACATCCATTGCGTCAAGCACATTTGGGTAATTGTCTTTTTTATTTCGTTTGCGATGTTTCCCATTTCATTTATTATTCGTAACATTTGCTTCTTTTCCTTTGTTAAACTTGCCAGTGGCTTATCAATTTTGCTTATCCTTATGAAGAATCAGTTTACCTTGTTGACTTTTTTGGGTTTGTTTTTCTGATCATTTATTTCCTTTCTAATCTTCATTCTTTTCTACTGGTGGCTGAGGGTTTGTTTCGCTGCTCTGATTCCAATTGTTGCACATGTTTTGTGAGGTGTTGATTTTGGTCCTTCCTTCTTTTCTGATGTGTGTGTTTATAAAGTGCCCTCTAAGAACGCCTTTTACTGTGCTCAAGAGGTTTTAGTACGTTGTATTTTTGTTCTCATTTGTTCTAAGGAAATTTTAACTCGCATGCTTTATTTCTTCAATTACCCAGTGTTGTTACAGTCAGGTGTTGTTAAATATCATGTAATTGATTTTTTTGTTTGATCTTCCGATTACTGATTTCTAATTTTACAGCAAAAGATGGTTTGTAGAATCATAATGCTTGTTTCATGGCCTTGCGTATGACCTGTTTTGGAATACAATTCAGGTGCACTTGAAAGGAGTGTATTCTGTGTTGCTGTTGGGTGAAGTGTTCCGTATATGTGTAAGAGATCAAATAGATTGCTTATATTGTTTATTTTTCTATAATTTTGTTTTTCTTTCCTGTTCATCTGTCTCTCGTTGAGTAATATATTGAAGTTTCCTAAATAGTATTGTCTGTCTCTTCGACTCTACGAGTTTGGTTAATGTATCCTGAGGGTGCTTCATTAAGTGGACAGATGTTTATTATGGTTATGTCTTCTTGTTTGTGGCTTCATCATTACATAATGGCCTTGTCTCGCAAGATGACTTTTACTTTCAAGGCTATTTTATCAGAAAATCACATCGCTACTCCTTTTTTGTGGACTACCATTAGCTCAATATATTTTTTCTATCCTTTGATTTTTAGCCTGTATTTGTCTTTGTGTCTCAGGTATGTTTCTTATAAGCAACATATTAATGGGTTTTGTTTTCTTATTCATTTGATCTATTAGCTGGTGAGCTTAATCCATTTACATTCAATGTTGTTATCGGTAGTATGTTTATATTGCTGTCATTTTGTTGTATTTTTAATGGTGTTATTAATTTTCTCATTTTAATTTTGTGTGCTGATTTCATTTTGGATTTTTTGGTTATATTTTAGTTGATGTACTTCCACAACTCATTAGGTCTCAATGCATCAAATCTGTTCCTGAAATAGTCTCTAAATTCAGTTTGGATGTGCTCAATGTCATATTTTTGACAATTGTAGATATCTTCATTTGTTTTCACACATGAACTTTGCTGATGATATGGAGCTTCTCCACCGTCTCTTCCCACAAATACAGTCCATCTGATTCCTGTGCATTCCATCTGGTGAGGTCCTCACCTGTACTTGCAGTTTATGTTGCTGAAAAACAAAAAGATATTTGCAATGAAGAAGTCATTTGTCTTGAAATTTCTATCATGTGATCTCTAGGATCGTTTCTATCACCAAGGCCATCTTTTCCAACTATTGATCCTTGTTTCCAACTTTGGCATTCCAATTGCCAATACTTATCAAAGCATCTCAATTGCCTAGTTGATAAATTTCAGAATGAAGAAATTAGTAGAATTCAATTTTTTCATCATTGGCTTGAGTGGTCGATGCATACATTGAATAATACTTGTATTAGCCGGTCTTTCTGTAAGTGTGTGGCTATTATCCTATCACAGAGCGTTGTGCTTCAAGATGGTGAATGTGACACCATTCTTCTTAAATTTGTTGTGCCTGGCCCAGGAAGCCATCTGGTTATCTGACTCGAGATCGCCACTGCCAGGTCATTTCAGCTCGCTAAGGCTTCGCTGCTCTTCATTCATTCATTTCCTTCTCATGAGTTGCAGTTGCCCTAGATTCATACTTCTTATAGTCCATGTTCCAATTATTGATGAATATTCAAAGCTATTTATTTTCATGTCCAGTCGTGTCCCATCAGTAAACGGACATTTGGTTTCCTCGGCATCATGAAGGTCTACTCTAATTTAGGGAGGCAGTTGCTTCAAGTAGCCATTCCAGGTTTCACATCTCCCTCTACGTTGTCCAGGGAAGAAGCTCTGGGGAATAAATCTGGGCTTTTATCCAGCATCCAGACGTTCCAAATTTAATGACGGTGGCACAAGAACGGCCTAGACTGATCTACTTAAGCCGGCCAGAGCCTGTGCCCAGAGCTACAATCAAAGGATGTACATGTGTGTGGGGAGGCAGAAGTGAGATTACCAGGAGGGAAGCATATGGGTGTTGGGCAGCAAGAACCGTGGGTATCCAGTCCAATGGCTTTTCCCACTGCAGAAAGAGCTCGGGCTTTCCCTTAAACTGCACTGACACATATGCCCATTGGACTCAGGCTGCCGATTCAGACGCAACTAGATAACAAACATTCTCTCTATAAATAAGGCCACTTTAATCGAGCTAGCTTCTGAAGGAGATGCTTGTGTGTGCTTGCACCCACTAGGCAGGTACAACGTACGTCAGGGTCAAAGGACAACTGCCAGAAAAGAAGACAGACACAAGGGGATAATATTTGGGTCGTCCAGGTGGGCCTCACTGCACAAAAGACCAGATATCGTGGAATTTTTATTGTTGTTGCTGTTAATTGCCAAACCTATCTATTGAAAGGACAAAGTTCTGCAAAGTTAATCTTTGCTGGAAAAGTGAGACAGAAACGAGCAGGTCAAAGTTCAACCTCCCTTCCAGAGTGTGAGAAGTGGACTATACAATGGACATACTACCAAAGTCCAGTACCTGAGTTGATTTCATTAATGATTTCCACTTTACAGTGCTGCACGTCATCCCTCGCCGATGTCAGTCTCTAAGGAGATATAGAACTCTAAGCGACCCTGTTTCTCCCTTTGACCCAGCATAGCTCTTGACCCTCCATTCACTCACCACTCTACCCATCCTTTCCAATCCAGACGAACTTGGTGACTGCATTCAGGCACTGGTAGGTCAGATAGTCTGGATATGGAGGGTATCATGTTAGCAAATCCCGGACTCCTGAGTTTCAGATAGTGGGTGCTGGGAGTTCAAGCAATGAGAGATTGATGTGAAATTTTATCTGAATCCAGCTGGTTTCCAACTTTGCACAATGGAGTTCAGAGAGAGGGAGAGTGCAGATAGCTAAGAAGGGGCACCTGTGTACTTTGTACTTGTCACTGCTGTTAAACATTCTAAGTCTCGGTATTGTTGGCATTGACAACGTTAGGAGTAACAACACTATGGTAAGCTCTTCTGGCTCTCTGTACGGTTCTTGCAGTTTGTGTGACTACTATCCACCTTGTGCATTGTAAGTTTGGGCAGGTATCACATCAGGACGGCCCCACTGTGTTCTCCAAACCTGATGCTGTGACTGGACCATAGCAGGTGCTCAGCAAAACCATGCTGAACAACTGGGCAATGAATTACAAAGCTTATGTACATCGTTACTTAAATACGTACAGCTCGGTCTCTCTTTGTTTTGAAGAAACAGAACACAAAGCCGCTAAATGACAGCTAATTCTCATCACCTTCAAGGGAAGACTGTTCAACTTGGAATGCACACACAAGAGGAAGTTGAGTCAGTTCACAGCAAAGGATATCCTACAGTACTGCAAACTGAAGCGGCCCTTGGCTAGCAGATGAGACTTCCTTTGTTGAACTGATGAGTTTCCCAGCTGCTACCTGGAGGACAAGGCACGCCCACTCTGTTTTTACATGTAGCATGATATATTTCTGCTGGGTCCCCATGAGTTGGCTGACCTCACGAATTAGACCATATGTATCACTTCTTGAATATATGCTTCTTCCTCTAACTATCCAGGCTAAGCACACTGGCAAGGGGACTGCGACATTTGTCATCACCTCCTGCCGACTGAAAGATATGACCAATAAGAGGTTGGAGGTGGGGGAGTAGTACTCTGCAGTTTGAAGTGTAGAGTCTTCCCCATGCCCCAGGTGGTTTTGATGAGAGGCATTGCCTTGACCTCTTAGGTGGACACCAGGTAGACAGGTTCTGCTTGTGGTTACTCCCAGGAGTGAGTGACAGAGGAGTGTAAATTAGCCTGATGGTAACCAAAATACTGAACATATAACATCATCTAAGATTTGGCTTATTAAAAATCCAAAATGTAACAGGACCCTCCCTTGCAGCAAAACAAAAAATCCTTTAATTTACTTATTTATGGGGCTCTTAACAGCTCTTACCACAATCCATCCCTCCATCCATCCATTGTGTCTAACACATGTGTATGCTTGTTGCCATCATCATTCTCAAAAATTTTTCTTTCTACTTGAACCCTTGGTGTTAGCTCATCTTCCCCCCTCTCTCACCCTCCCTCCCTCATGAACCCTTGGCAATTTATAAATTATGTTTTTCATGTCTTACACTAAACACTGTCTCCCTTCACCCACTTTTCTGTTGTCTGTCCCCCTGGGAGGGTGTTATATCTAGATCGTTGTGATTGGTTCTTTCCCCCCTCCCCCCACCTGTCATTACCCTCCTGGTATTACTACTTTCATTATTGGTCCCAAGGGGTTTATCTGTTCTGGATTCCCTGTGTAGTGAGCTCTTATCTGTACCATTCTACATGCTCTGATCTAGCTGGATTTGTAAGGTAGAATTGGGGTCATGATAGTGGGGGCGGGGGGAAGCATTAAAGAACTAGAGGAAAGTTGTATGTTTCATTGGTGCTATACTGCACCCTGACTGGCTCATCTCTTCTTTGTGACCCTTCTGTAAGGGGATGTCTAATTGTCTACAGATGGGCTTTAGATCCCCACTCCTCTTCACATTGATGATTTCTTGTTCTGGGTCTTTGATGCCTGATACCTGATCCCATCAACACCTCATGATCACACAGGCTGGTGTGCTTCTTCCATGTGAGCTTTGATGCTTCTAGCTAGATGGCCCCTTGTTTATCTTCAAGCCTTTAAAGACCCCAGATTCTACATCTTTTGATAGCTGGGCACCATCAGCTTTCTTCGCCACATTTGCTTATGCACCCATTTTGTCTTTGTGTTAGGGAAGGTGAGCATTACAGAATGCCAGATTATTAGAACAAATTGTTCTTGCATTGAGGGAGTACTTGAATGGAGACCCAATGTCCACCTGCTGCCTTAATACTTAATATATTACATAGATCTATTTCCTATAATTCTATATATATTTACATATATACATGCCTGTATTTAGGCCTCTATAAATGTCCTTTGCCTCCTAGTTCTTTCCTCTATTTCCTTTCACTTTTCTCTTGTCCCACTATCATGTTCAGCCTTCATCCGGGTTTCAGTAATTCTTCTGTTACATTGCCCTGATCATGCCCCACCAAGGATTCTACACCCTCCTCGCCATCGATTTTAGATCACTTGTTGTTCCCTTGTCCCTGGGTTTGTTGACTCCCCCTTCCTTCCCCCCCACCCCCCATGTTCCCCTGGAACCATCAGTTTCATTATTTTCTCCTCTGGATTGCTTATCCTGCTTATCTTATCTAGATAGATGTGCAGAGACAATAATAAGCACAAAAACAAGACAAATCAAAACAAAACAACATAAGAAAACAAAAAATAAAACAACAAAACCAACAACAAAAAAGGAAAAACCTGTAAATAGTTCCAGGTCTGTTTGTTGACCTTTAGGAGTGTTTTCTGGTTGAGTCTGATGGGGTGCCATGCCCTGGCCCCAAAGTCTATTTTGGGTATTCCCCAGGGACTTCATTGCTCTGCTCCCCTTGCTGCTCTGTTGCATGCCCTTACTGTTTCTCCCCAGTGTGGTGGGGTCAGACCGGGCACTGTGCCTCCCGTTGTTCCTCATATTGCTATGGTCAGTGAAGGACGTCGTGTCTCATGGTGGGGCTGGCCCTATGGTTCTCTCTGTGCACTGGCTGCTCTGAGCAGGGATATTGTCCTCAGGGCTTGGTGGACCAGGATGTGTTCCGCTCTCTCTTCTTCCCTCTTCATTTGCTCCTGTGTGCTCTGATCAGACATGTCCCTCTACAAGCTGTAGCTTCAGTGCTGTCCTCTGAAGTGAATTCTTCTGGGAGAGGAGTGGGGTGTCCATGTAGTTGGGATTGGAGCCGGCAATGCAGACCTCTCTATTGGTTCCCTGATTCATGCCGGTATGTTGCATTCACGTCTTGGCACACAGGGTTCAAGTCTGTTTGCTTTCTCTCTCTCTCTCTCTCCCTCCCTCCCTCCCTCCCTCCTGTGGAGATATAAACAATACCTTCCCCTTGGGTGGGTTAGTGCCCTGTTCCCCTGCTACCCATGACTCTTTTTTTGCCCTTTCTTTCCCCCTCCTTTTTAGTTGGCTTCCACATGTATCCCTGGATTGGGTCTGGCACCTGCCATACTACCTGGACCTCCCCATGGCAAGATCATCATCATCATCCCCCAGGGCCTGATGGTTTCACAGAAGACTTCTATCAAGCAGTAAGGGGAGAACTGGCACCAATCCTACACAAACACTTACAAAAAAACCCATTTAAGGTTAATCAGTAGGGGTGTTCTAACTCGGGAAGATGGCCAGCAAGGCCATTTAGATAAACAGTGGAGCGTGAGACCCCAGGGTGGGGTGGTCTGCGATGGTGGGGGGATGAGCCCCGGAGAAGTGTAGATCTCAACTGCATCCCCAGAAACCTGCTGCTTTTATCAGAGTGTCTGGGGTCCTGTCATCATTGCAGAGCCTGCTAGTCCCTTCCTGTGGTCAGTGAAAAACCTTTTTTTTTTTTTGCCACATACTTTCGGGTATAGAACTTGCTTGGTTTTCACTGAATTTCTGAAGCCATTTGGAGACAGCAAACCCCACTGTTTCCTTCTGTTTCATGCTTGCAGACAGAAACTTAAGTTTCTCAGATGAAGCTGGTCTCTAGTTTTGAAAAAGTGACAGGCACTCCAGAGCCTTGTTCCACTACCAGCAGTACAACCCTCGCTCCCGCACCGTGACTCTCCTGATTCATTCAATGTGCTAAGTTAGGTTCCTTGATACACAGCCCCAAGGATTCATTTCCAGGATGTTTTTGGCGCCTTGACAACCTCTTCCTGTTTTGGAAGCTAAAAAGTGGTATTTGAAAAATCAGAGTGGTTTCATTGTTAAAACAAAAAGGATTCCACCCACTGGGGAGAGACTGGGAGTCTCTGAATGGCAGCGATACCCACCCTTGCGGATGTGTCCCTCTACTGAGAATGACTGACCTGTGCCTCGCTCTGCGGCCTCAGCGCCGTCACTGGGCCTGCTTTCCTTCATAGCCATCCATGCTTGTGTGTGTCAGAAACTATGACGTTTGTCCCCCATTTGTCAATTTCTGACACATTCTCAAGTGAACACGGAAGCTGGCTCTTTGGAAACACATTCTAAAGAAAGCTATCTCTCTTCCTTCATGCTGTACATTCATCCAGAGGAACTCAGGGCAATGTTTTCTTTCATTCAAAATACTCCACCCGTGGCGTAGCGCCAAGAATAAGTCAAATGGTTAAAAAAAGAAAAACGTGGAATTTTCCATTTAGGGCGTAAAGATTTTACAGGAGGCTGAGGGTGGGGGGGGGGGAGGAAAAGAAACAAGACCATCCCTATGAGGGATTCATCAGAAATGGGCCCTGTGCCGGGCACTGGAGCGCCGAGGGAGAGCGCAGACCACTGGGAGGCTCAAGGGTGCACTGAGCCCCAGGATGCCTAGCGCTGCCCCACTTCTGGGGCTGGGGACTCTCTCCCAGTTGGTTTCTGAGCCTGAGGCCCGCCTGGAGTTCAGTGCGGGTTCGGTGTAAGTTGGCTGAGGTGAAGCACAGAAGGCCATGGTTGATCAGGGCCCCTAAGGGGGGAATGCCTCAGCAGCGTGTCACCAGATGCTTCTATTTCCTGCAGCCCTGCCATGCTGCCTCCCCCACGGTCTTCTCACAGCCTGTTTTCACACCCCGACTTTAGCTGTTCGAGTACTGGGGGGAGCGCTCACGATGCGGAAAGGTTGCCTGGAATGGTGACTTGCCCCACATCCCAGCTCTGGCTCAAGGCGGATTGCTCACCTTGCTCTGTCGGAGGGAAAGAAAGCGCAGGGCCTGCAAGAGTTGAGGAAGCACCTGGTGAGGGTTGGTGGAGGTAGCTAAGAACATCACCTGACTCACTGGCAAGCACTCAGTGAATACCAGGCACTCGTGGGCCCTGAGGGTTTGGCACATTTCCCGGCAGCCTCGGGTACACTTGAAATGCAGTAAAACTTGACTAGCTCATATCTGTTCTTTGAAAGGCTGAATCAACCCCGTGCCTCAATGTGTAAGGGGGTTTGTGGTATGTTTTTTTTAAAAGAGTATTTATACATGGATTTAAAGAGACAAGAATAGATTGTGCTTTTGCGTCTAACTAGAGCAAATGACATTTAAATACTAAACTGAATTAAGTACTAACAAAACTTTTTTTCTTAAAGAGGTTATTCTGATTTCTCCTTCATTTCACAGCATAAATTTTATTAGGAGTTATCATAAAGTAGATATTCTGGATACTAGACTCTCTTCAGATGTATGATTTACAATTTCTTTCACAATTCTGTGTATGATCTTTTCACATTCTTGAATGATCATAAATTTAGCTGTTGATAAAATCTTGCTTTTATATAAATCGATACAGATCTTGCTTTTATATAAATCCTTCGTGTACAATTAAAGTTAGATGAGCATTGAAAAAATATATTCTCTTTCAATTTATATTAGATGGCATTCATTATAAACTTTATTTTATTGCATTAAAACATTCAAATTGTTGGACAAAAAGCTGTATAAAATAGTAAAACTTAAAGATGACGTGATAGCTATTTTGGATGGGTGGGCCCTCTTGCTTGTCATCATAGGGTAGTGCCCCCAGACTCCACGGAAAGTCAGGTAACGTTATTTCGTATTTCCCCTAAGAAGTCATAAGTCTGTTCTGAAAGGTCAAAAGGCTCATGAGCTCCTTCTGGCGACAAAAGGGCATGGAGGGCGCCCTCCTCCTCTTGGCTTTGCTTAAGGAAGTTGGCAATAACTTTCCATCGCGTGGCCTCCGTCTCTTCCTCTGCCCACCGGAATGGGGGCAGGAGCTTGGAATGGATAAGCGGGTACACGGAGTTGTGGTACACCAGGGTAAACGCGGCCTTCAGGAACTCTTGGTCTCTCTGGGGAAACAGCATCACACAAATTACTATGAGGTGTGTTGAATTCTACGAACTCTGGTAACTGAAAGACCCACCCCAGGGAGGGGGCAGAGGTGTCCCTGGTACCCACCAGCTCTGAACCAGTCACTTGCTCAGGAGGGGACACAAGTGAGAACCAATGTTCAGTGGGGGTGAGTGGTTCTGCCGGACAGTCGGAGACCAGTGTCGACCACACGGGTTCCCTTGAGGCTGTTTCACATTCCATCAAGGATACCGGTCTAATTCTGTCACATGGATGTGGGCTCAGCTAACCATACCACTACAGGGACCACAGAGACCTGCCAGCTTGTCATAACAGAGTGTTCTGCATGAAATCCAAAGAAAAGCGACTCAAGGAGTCACAGCCTGTTGGCGTGCCTCCAGGATCGTTTCAGGGAGGACGTCCGTTGACACTGAGCATGTCCGATCCGCCCCGGACAGCAAGAGTGCTGGAGTACCAACACTACCGGCCAAGCCCCAAAGTGGATGGGTTGGGGTGGTGATTTCAGAGCCCAGCAGGCTGGGGAAGGAGACATCAGTCCACATTATACAGCACCCCTCCCCTAACACCGTGTGCTTCAGCTGATATGTGTGTGTGTGTGTGTGTGTGTGTGTGTGTGTGTGTGTTGGGGGTGGGAGACAACACATCTTCTGTGGGCACAGCCCCTGGCTGTACCAGGCCAGCAGGTTCTAGCAAATGTCAAGTGAGATGGCTCAGATGGAAATTCAAATGCAGACCTGATCTATCATGCGTTTAAAAACAATGAAGGGGTTTACTTGTGCTCCAAGTTCTTTGCAGGGAATGAGCCCTTTATGTCAGGAGTTGACCAACGGTGGCTCGTGGGCCAGAGATGGCTCACAGCCGGTTTTTGTAAAGAACATTCCAGAGGCCCAGGCATCACTACACTCTCTTGGCTGCTTGTGCGACACTGGCAGAGGTGGGGCTGTGACACAGACCACCTGGCCCACCAAGTCTAGAATCGTTGCTCCCTGGCCCTTCACAGAAGCCCGAGGAACCCCGTATTACAGCGGTCCGACCACTCAATAAAGCAGTTTCTGTGGGTAGGTGCCATGTATCTGGGCAACGTACGCATGAGCCATGTGCTTTTTCAGTAGATGCCACAGCTCAGGCCAACTGCTGCCTTCTCCTGACCCATATAGATCCACTCTGAAAGCGGAGGGACTTGCTTTTTAAGTGAAATCTGACTCTGCTTAAGAAACAGTCCTTCAAACAAAACTCCGTAATCTGAACTGACTGTTTGGGCCAAGTGTTTCTTTTTAGAGAGCTAGTTTCCACATTCCACAACATGTCTGTCAGTTAGTCCTGGTGTGGTGGTTTGTGGGTGGCTGGGATGCTGGAAGCTGTGTCCCCGGTATGTCAACGACCAGTGGGATCACCCAGAGTGATCTTCCCTGGAGCTTCCAGACTAAGAGCAGACTACGAAGGAGGGCCCCGGAAGACCTTCCGGAGAGCATCTGCATACCGTCGCCGCAGGCCCACAGCCACCTTCTCACCGCCATGCACCATGTGACGTGGGTGGAAGGAGGACACTCTTCAGGTTGTTCATGTGCTGATGGGTTACAACTCAAATAAGAAGAAACAGCTGCAAACATCTGTTAATCATTGGAACTCGGATCATATAAGTAGGAGTCTAGGAAAACTGGAAGCCATCAAGAATGAAATGGAACACATAAAGATTGCTATCCCAGGCATTCGTGAGCTGCAATGGGCAGGTTTGGTATTTTGAGTCAGGCAGTCATACGAGGTTTACTCTGCTGGGAAGGACAGATTCGGGAGAATGGCATTGTATGCATCACCAAAAAGAACAGTTCAAGATCCCGCAGGGCCTAGCTGTCTGTGGTAAGATCATCTCTGCCCTCACACAAGGAAATCCAGTCGACACAACTGTTATTCAACCTCATGCACCAACCACGCAAGCTAGGAATGCAGAAACGGAACACCTGCACTGCTGCCTTCAGTCCAGAACGGATCAGCAACGCAATCGGGTTGCACTGATGGTTATCGGTGACTGCAGTGTGAGCGCTGGACATAAAGAGGAAGGGAAAGTAGCTGGGAAATGCTGCCTTAATGAGAAGTAGAAGAGAAATGATCAATAAAGCTAGAGACTGTATGAAAGAATTTTGCAAGACCAACGACTTCTTCATCATAAATGCTTTTTTCCAACAACACAAAAGGTGTTGACTTTTCCAGATGAAATCCACAGAAATGCACTACGTCTGTGAGCAGAGATGATGGAGAAGCGCAATCTCAGCAGCTGAAAGGCGGCCAGGGGCTGACGACGCAACAGACCATCACCTCACATGCTCATATGCAGGCTCACCCGGAAGCAGAGCAAAGACGAAAATAAGTCCACGGAAGCCAAATATGACCTTGTGTATATAGCTCATGTGAATTTTGAGAACATCCCAAGAACAGATCTGACGCATTGAACCCTAATGACAGACGACTTGATGAGCTGTGAGAGGACAGCAAGGCCATCATACATGAAGAGAGCAAAAGGTCCTGAAAATGACAAGAAAACAAAAGTCAAAGTCGATGTCAGAAGACCCTGAAACTTGCTCTCAACAGTCGAGTAGTTAAGGCAAACGGAAGAAATGATGGAGTCAAAGAGCTGAATAGAAAATTTCAAAGGGTATCTTGAGAAGACAAAGTAGAATATTATAATGAAATGTGCAAAGACCTGGAGTTAGCAAACCCAAAGGGGAAAGCATGCTCAGTCCATCTTAAATGGAAAGAAGTGAAGAAGAAAAAATCCAAGTCTTAAGTTGCATTTTTGAAAGGATCCCATGGGCAAAATATTGAACAACGCAAGAGCACCAAAAAAAGATGGAAAGAACCCACAGTCATGGCACCAGAGAGACTGGGTTGACTTCCAACCACTTCAAAGAGCTAGCACATGACCAAAGCCAGTGGTAATGAAGTCGTCAAGCTGCACGGAAAGCCTTCGCCAAAAACAAGATTCCGGGAACTGATGGAATAGCAATCGAAATATTTCAAGCAGCTGATGGAGCGCTGGACGCTCTTATTTGTCTATGCAAAGAAATGTACAAGAAAGCTACCTGGCCAATTGACTGGAGAAAATCCATATTTGTTCCCATTCCAAACACATGTGACCCAACAGGATGTGCCAATTACAGAACAACATTATTAACATCACACTCAAGTACAATTTTGTTGAAGATCATCCAAGACTGGTTGTGGCGCTACATTGACAAGGCTGGACTCAGAAGAGGATGTGAAACAAGGGATGTCATTACTGATGTCAGAGGCACCGTGGGTGAAAGCAGAGAAGACCAGAGAGATTGTTACTTGTGCGTTATTGACTATGCAAAGGCATTTGCCTGTGTGGGAATTCTAGAACACTTCATTGTGCTCATTCAGAACCTGGACGAAAGGGAACGCGGGAATGCTACGTGGTTTCAAATCAAGAAAGGTGTGCATCGGGGTTACATCCTCTCGTCACACTTACTCACTACATGTGCGCTAAGCAAAGCATCAGAGAAGCTAGACTATATGAGGAAGACTGTGGCTTTAAGTTCGGAAGAAGGCTTATTAGCAACCTTTGATGTTCAGATAACGTAACTTTGCTTACTGCAAGTGAGGAGGACTTGAGGCACTTGCCGGTGTAGCTCAAGGATTGCAGCCTGCACTACGGATTATGACTCAGGGTGAAGAAGCCCAAAGGTCTCACAACTGGACCAATAGGTAACAGCACGATAAATGGAGAAAAGTTTGATGTTCACATGGAGTCGATCTTGATTGGATACACATTCAATGCTCATGGAAGCAGCGGTCAGAGATCTCACAAAACATTGCGTTTGTTAAGGCTGCTGCACAACATGTCTGAAAAGTAAGGATGCTAATTTGAGGACGAAGGTGTGCCCGACTGACCCGAGCCATAGTGTTTTCAACTGCCTCGCATGCATGCGGAAGTTGGACCCTGAATACGGAGGACTGAAGAACCACCTATCCATTTGGATTGTGGTGCTGGCAAAGAAGCCTGAAAGTGCCACGGGCTGCAAAAGAACAAATAAATCTGTCTGGGAAGAAGTGCAGCCAGAAGGCGCCTTAGAAGCGAGGATGGCGAGGCTTCGTCTCACGTACTTTGGACGTGTTGTCAGGAGACCAGTCCCTGGAGAAGGACATCATGCTCGGTACAGCGGAGGGGCAGTGAAAAAAGAGGGAGACCCCCAACAAGATGGAGTGGCCCGGGGTTGTGGTGTGGGCTGAAACACAAGGAC
Source organism: Tenrec ecaudatus (assembly GCF_050624435.1). NCBI lineage: Eukaryota > Metazoa > Chordata > Mammalia > Afrosoricida > Tenrecidae > Tenrec > Tenrec ecaudatus. The sequence goes on along the minus strand of NC_134540.1, from coordinate 69,650,119 downwards.
AAGTGTGAGGACGGCCCAGGACGTGGCGGTGTTAGGTGGTCGTACGAGTCGGAGCACCGGACAACATAGCAACAGTACCCACATTAGGAAATGTCGCTCCTACCCTTTGTGGAGTTTGTCTCTGCAACTGCCTGGCACAACTGACTGGTTGAGAGAAGCTGTGACTATGGCTGCTTTAGTGTTTTGTCCCCCCCCCCCCAAAGACATATTACACTATGCAAGCAAACGTGACATTCAGCGAGGACAGTCTCATTACCTTCTCTGATCTTTTCAGTGTACTTTCTTTCTCAGCCCACGAACTCTAAAAAGCAAACATACACGTGATGTTAGCCCAGGAATTTGTAATTCTTCCCCCGTGTGCGCATCGTCACTCCAGCATATACACTTAGAGGAAAGTTTCAGAATTCAGCATAGCGACTGTGGGCGCAGATTGTCTTAAGGTGAGTCTGGGAAAGGACTGCCCAGGCGTTCGAGTGAGTCACAGGGTGCATGTGCCGGGCAGCCTGAACCCCATGTCCTTGTGCAAGCAGTACAGGGCCACCGCACTCCACGGTTTCTCTGTCCTTTGGCAGTCCGTGGTACTGTCAATAACTCCTCTTACCCAGCACTACAATTCAAGTGGCGCCACCCTTCTCCAGTCCTCTTTATTCACTGGCCAGTCTTCACTTGCATCCGAGGCTCGGCTCAGGCGCACCTCGTCCCTCGACGCCATGCCCTTTGTCTTGGATAAAGGTACCATACTTCCCTAGGCCTCCACTGGCCATGACAATGACGGTGAGCAGAGTAAGGGCAGGGCTTCAGGGTTCAGTCTAATCACGCTCCTACCCAAGGCCCTGTCGACACTGGAGGGCAGCCCATCTAGGTCGGACATTGGTAGGACGCCAACAGCTACAGGCCCTCACAGAGGGCTGCCTACTGCTCAGTCCTGAAGGGATGTTGCTTTCCAGGGCAAGAATCCGTCTCCAGCAGCAGGGCAGCAGCAGGGCCTCGGGAGAGCATTATCATCAGCAGGACCCTGGAAAGCCACACCCGTTCAAAGCTGCGCTACCGGCCACCAGCTGGGAGTTGGGCACAGCTGGTTGCCTCCTTCCAAATCCAAACCCAAGCCACTGCCATCGTCTTCCTCATGGGAGCCTCTAGGACAGAGGACTGTTCCATGGGTTTCCCCAGGGAATGGCTGGTGGATTTGAGCTGCCACCTTTGTGATTAGCAGGCCAACACTTCACCCTCTCCTTCCCTTGTTCCCTAAAAAGCAAAAGCCAAAAAACCAAACTCACTGTCATAGAGGTGATGCCGACTCAGTGACCCCATAGGACAAGGTAGGCCCTGGAGGGAAAGACTCTAACACTTTATGGGAATAGAAAGGCCCCATCTTTCTCCTGAGGAGCAGCTGGTGGCTTTGAACTGCTGACCTTGAAGTTAGCAGCCCCGTGTGCAACCACTACATCACCAGGACCCTGTCACCTATTCCCGACTGTGGTCAGAATACCGTGGATGCTGGGGTTTGGGCATGTTTATAGGCATTGCCCTCTGGCTGCCCGAGCTCGCTACTAACATGAAAACAGCAGACCTTTCTCAGGGTAGCCGTAGGGTGGACGTGACATATGGCGCCAAGAGAGAGTCCCCAGGAAATGAAGATGCATTGAAGGAGCAGCTGCCCCCAAGGGCACAGGCTGTGCCCCTCTGAGCCACGTCTGGGAGGCTGGCAGCCATTGATCTGAAATGACTACCCAGTGGACATGAGGCCGTTCCCGCTGCAATTTTGATGCTTGTGGGTCTCAGACAGCTTCACCAGGGCCAAATGCTGCCCAATGGAGAGCCAGAGTGTTTCACTGACCCATTTCTAAGACAAAAATGCCAACAACAAATGGAACCCAGCTAAGTAAACACTGGGCAGCTCACATACCTGGTAATGAACCATTTAAAAGGTAAAAGGCTGGAACACAGACATCATGAGCAACTTCTTATCTGGTTAACTTTGCCGGCTGTTTGAGGTCCGGCCTGCTTTGAAGCAAGCAGGAGGTGGGCCACCTACAGCAGGTCCACAGAGGGGAACAGGAAGCTAGCGGGGGGTACACTGCCAACAGGAGTAAGTGAACTTGACTGAAGTCACGGGGGACCACATGCCAGGGTCATCTTCTTTGGGCTCTTTGCTGACAAGTTCATTGTTCTGTTGACACCTCCCACCCCAACCAAGTCAGCACAGCAGTCCGCTTCAATGTGGAGTAATGTGGACTGGTTTCCCCTTTCCCTCTACTTGCCAGACTCGTGTGCTGCAGTCGCCCACCTCACCACCTCCACATGTGCTTTCCCCTCTCTGTGCTGACAGAGGTCATTAAAAAAAATAAAATAAAATAATAAAGCCCTCGTGGGTTTTCTACCACTGACTCCAGCCTCAGGAGCCCCGGCAGCAGAGTGGCTAGTGGGTAGGCTGCTAATCACGAGGTCAGCAGTTAGAACCTCCCACATGCTCTGCAGGGGAAGGAAGAGACTCTCTGTTCCCACAGAGATGTCCAGCCTCAGAAACCCACAGGGGTCAGGTCGTTCAGGCCTGTCCTGAGAGGGTCGCTCTGAGTTAAAATCAGCTCCGTGGCAGTGGGGGGTGGGGGTGGGGCTAGTTGGACTGCTCTCATCCTTGGCCTTGCCCATCAATCAGACGACTCTGATCCTTGTATCTGCTGTGCCAGACTCAATCCTTTGCTCTTCTGAGAGCATGCATCGTTCCTTCCTGCCTCGAGACTTCTGCCCCGGCTGATCCTCCCACCTGCAATGGCAGTGTCTTCCAGCCCATCTCTGTCTGTGAAAACCCTGCTTAGCCCTGGTCTCTTGTAGGTCCAGCTTACCCATTGCCTCCTTGCTGAAATGGATTCCTGACGCCCACTGACTGCCTGCTTTAAACTTCCAAGGGCCTGGGTGGTACCTCCCCATGCATTTGTCATGTTCTAGGTCTTCAAAGATTGGTGGGTCCTAAGGCACTAGGTTCAACCAATTTTGAAGGTCTCAAATGGTTGACAGCTGGCCAGTCCGTGTGATTCAACCGGACAGCCAGCTGTTGCCCCAGCTAGAAAAGGTAAATGACATTACAGAGAGACACGGGCCCTGATGATCCCTTGAGCCCCCAGTCGATGCATCGCGCACACTATTTCAGAGTTCCACGCTGAGGACGAAGTCAGCAGCTGTCTTTTGCCACGGCACAACCAGTAGGTCAGACTGCAGGAACGCACACAGCCGGCACTGCTTATCACCACCGCCCACCTGTCGGCGGGGCTTGCCGCTTCTGATCTGAACAGGTTTGAGCAGAGCTCCCAGACCAAGATGGACTCGGAAGAAAGGGCTGGGGGTGGCTTCCAGAAATCAGCCAATGCAAACCTTTTGGCTCCCAGGGTCCAGTCTGCCTGGCGCAGGCCTGGATGGAGTTTGGTCCCCATGTGCATGGGGCTGCCGTGAGGCGGGCTGACCTGGGGCACCTACCAACAATACCACTTGGCTGTTCTGGTCAGGGCAGGCAGTCTGGAGACGGGATAGTTATGCTAAGATTGGAAGGATGAGGCTGAATTAGCTAGACTAACGGGTAGGGATTAGAAGACACCATCGACGAGGGGAGCATCAGCCGGAGCAGGCGACAGACGTGCTAGCGTGGACCAGCAGGCTTACATCATGCGGCATGCTACCCACCCTGAGAGCATCCATAATGTCAGGCTGCTCCAAGAGCTTGGGGAAGGTGGCCAGGACTGGATTACTGATCAGATCTGAAACACGAGAACAGGAAAGGACGTGTTACACACCTCCCCGAGGATGTTCTACTGCCACAGAGACACGGAGCATCTGCTCACATTAAATGGCTTGTCCACACATTCAAAACACTTCAACCACTAGCAGAGCAGTCTTCCCCCACACCTCCCCACGGCCCCTAGCCTCCGTCTGTTGTAGACTCGTCTATAAGTTGTTCTGAAATGACTCCTAAAAAAGATGCAGCTGTGAGTGGCAACAGGATGCAGCGACTGTGAAGAGTGTAAAACCAAGAAACATTGGTCTGTTTCCCCCTAGTCTTCCCTGCTTCCTGATGATTGTGCGGCAGCAGAGGCATCTTCCAGTTTGGAGACCCTTTGCTCCCGGAAGGCTGAGCAGGAGCCAGGGCCGGACACAGACGTCCTGAGCAGGCTGCTCAGCCTGGACCCATCTCGGCCTCATGTGTGGTGCTCAGGAAAGGACCCTGGGCTGGTGCCTGGGGCCGCAGGAAGGGGAGGAGGATAAAGTGGAAAGGACTCTGGAGTTTGGGATTCTGGCTATAGGACTAAATGCCCTATGTGAGAACACCCAAATTCCCCATCAATAGTGAAAGACATGGGCAAGGCCGCACACCAGACAGGACTCTGGAGACAGCAGGGGCCGACAGTCTTTGTCCATGTCCTCAGCACAGGAAACCCTTCCCCCGGCTCTTCATGGGTCCCTTCTGCTGGGCATGTCCAAATGATGCCAACAATCCTTAGGGTACTTCTCTTCATGGATGGGGAGCACGGAAGCCACACACATACAGAGGCCAGTGATGATTGAACCGTTTTACTGAGCATCGCCATCCCACCCCACGTTCCCACCACTCCTTGAGGCATCTCCAGGCTTTGCTGACTTTGAGCTCCACTTCCGCCTTGCTTAGGAGCAGAGGGGCCCTGGTGGCACTATGGGCTAAGCATCAGGCTGCTGACTGCAGAGTCCATGTTCAAAGCCACCAGCTACTCGGAGGGAGAACAATACGGTGGTCTGCTTCCATAAAGAATCACAGTCTAGGGAGTCCTGCCTCTCGCTGCCATCGAGTCAATTCTGGCTCATGGCTGTCCTATGAGACGGAGTAGAACTGCCCCGTGAGGTTCTGGGACGGTCATTGTTCACAGGAGCAGAAAGCCTCGTCTTTCTCCTGCGGAGCAGAGGGTGGTTTCGAGCGGCCGAGCTTGTGGTTGGCAGCCCAGGGCGTACTCAGGATCCCGTTCCTGAGAGCACGCAGCGGTAGAGAGCCCTTACCAGCACTCTGCAAGTTCACCCTGTCTCTCAGGAGCACATCTCCAAGGATTTGGCGGTAAAATACCAACAAGTGAACGCAGCACATGCTTCCAACTAACGTTTCTGGCAGCAGACTGTGAGAGAAGAAAAAAAAAAATCAATGAAATGGCTTTATAATCTGACCTGCAGTAGGGTTCCCCTCCCCCATTTTAGTTACTGCTTTCATAAACAGTTCCAAGTTCTACTTCACTATTGGGGGGAAACAATAAAAAAAACACATTTAAAGGCAAATTTCCGTGACAAATTAGCCACGTTGAACCTCACATACCATATTTTTAGGTCGACACTGTTAGATCTCAACTCAGTGCTGCTACTCTTTCAGCTCACAGCCCCGGAGAGCTAAGTGCCCAATAAAAAGGCATGGCTGCTAGTTATGTGCTTTGGGGAAATGAGGCGGGCATCTGTGTGCTCTGGCCA